>NW_027531010.1:897850-934803 GCF_008692635.1 Crocuta crocuta | reverse complement strand
TGCTGATAGCCAGAAAAGAAATTGAATCAATAATAATAATAATAATAATAATAATAATAAAAACCTGTCAACCAACAAGAGTCCAGGACTAGCTGGCATCACAGGTAAATTCTACCAAACATTTAAAGAAGAGTTAATACTGGGGTACTTAGGTGGCTCAGTCGGTTAAGTGTTTGAAAACTTAAGAAACTGAAGATGATACAAAGAAATGAAAAGACATTCTATGATCATGGATTGGAAGAAAAAATATTGTTAAAATGTCTGTNCAGGAGCTGGTTCTTTGAAAAAAATTAATAAAATTAATGAACCTCTGGTCAGACTTATCAAAAAGAGAAAGGACCCAAATAAATAAAATCACAGATGAGAGAGGAGAAATAACAATTGACATCACAGAAATATAAACAATTATAAGAGAATATTATAAAAAACTATATGCAAACAAGCTGGACAACCTGGAAGAAATGGAAAAGTTCCTAGGAATCTATAAATTACCNCCAGAAAAGAAATTGAATCAATAATAATAATAATAATAATAATAATAATAAAAACCTGTCAACCAACAAGAGTCCAGGACTAGCTGGCATCACAGGTAAATTCTACCAAACATTTAAAGAAGAGTTAATACTGGGGTACTTAGGTGGCTCAGTCGGTTAAGTGTTTGAAAACTTAAGAAACTGAAGATGATACAAAGAAATGAAAAGACATTCTATGATCATGGATTGGAAGAAAAAATATTGTTAAAATGTCTGTACTATCCAAAGCATTCTAAACATTTGATGCAATCCCTATCAAAATACTAACAGTATTTTTCACAGAACTAGGACAAAAATTCTAAGATTTGTATGGAACCACAAAAGGCCCTGAGTACTCAAGGCAGTCTTGAAAGAGAAAAGCAAAGTGGAGCATCACAATTCCAGACTTCAAGTTATATTTTAAAGCTGTAGTCATCAAAACAGTGTCATATTGGCACAAAGTAGATACATAGATCAATAGAACAGAATAGAAATTTCAGAAATAAACCACCAATTATATGGTCAATTAATCTTTGTCAAAGCAGAAAAGAATATCCAATGGGGAAAAGACTATCTTCATCAAATGGTGTTGGAAAACCTGGACAGCAATATGCAAAAGAATGAAAGTGGACCATTCTTTTTCACCATACACAAAAATAAACTAAAAATGGAATAAAGACCTAAATGTGAGACCTGAAAACATAAAAGTCCTTGAAGAAAGCATAGGCAGAAATTTCTCTGACCCTGGATGTAGCAGCTTTATTCTAGAGAGGCATCCTGTGGCAAGGGAAACAAAAGCAAAAACTATTGGGACTACATCAAAGTAAAAAGTGTCTGCACAGCGAAGGAAACCATCAACAAAAGACAGCCTATTGAATGAGAGAAGATACGCAAGTGGTATATTTGATAAAGGGGTAGTATCCAAAATATATAAAGAACTTATAAAACTGAACATTCAAAAAACAATCCAATTAAAAAATGAGCAGAAGACATGAATAGACATTTCTCCAAAGACATGCTGATGGCTACAGACACATGAAAAGATACTCAATATCATTTATTAGGGACATGGAAAATTAAGTTACAATGACATATCACTTCACACCTGTCAGAAAACCTGAAATTAATACAAGAAGTAACAGGTTTTGTTGAGGATGTGGAGAAAATGGAACCTTCTTGCACTGTTGGTGGGACTTCAAACTGGTATAGCCACTCCAGAAAACAGTATGGAGTTTCCTCAAAAAGTTAAAAATAGAACTACTCTGCAGTTCATCAGTCACACTACCAGGTTTTTACCCCAGGGATATAAAAATTTGCTAAGCAGATTAAGTCAAAGAAAGACAAATATCATATGATTTCATTCATATGTGGAATTTAAGAAACAAAACAAAGCGGTGAGAGAAAGAGAGAGAGACCAAGAAACAGATTCTTAACTCTAGAGAACAAACTTATGATTACCAGAAGGGAGATGGGAAGATAGATTAAATACGTGATGGGGTACAAGGCACTTGTAATGAGTACCTGGTGATGTATGGAATTGTTGAATCACTATATTGTATATCTGAAACTATTACACTGTAAAGTAACTGGAATTTAAATAAAACATAAAAAATACTCATATACATCTATTAAATAAAATCATAATTACATCAAAAAAGAATAAATTACATAGGAATAAATTTAACCTAAGAGGTGAAAGACCTGCACATTGAAATCTATATGACATTATAGAAATACATTGAAGACACAAATAAATGCAAAAAAATTCCACGGTACTCAATATTCTGTGTCCATACTACTCAAAATAATTTATAGATTTAGTGCAATATCTATTGATATTTCAATGGCATTGTTTTACAGAAATAGAACAAACAATCCTAAAACTTGTACAAAAGCACAAAGAACAAACAATTCTAAAACTTGTACAAAAGCACAAAATACTGCAAATAAAGTAATTGTGAGAAAGAGAAGCAAAGCTGGAGGTATCATACTTACTTCAAACTATACTACAAAGCTATAGTAATAAAAACAGTATGGTATTGACCTAAAAGGACGTAGATCAATGGAACAGAATAGCCCAGAAGTAAGTCATGCATATATGGTCAATTAGTTTATGACAAAGGAACCAAGACCATGCAATAGGGAAAAAACACCCTCTTCAATGAATGGTGTCCAAATATTGGGTCCCTATCTCATAGCATACACAAAAATTAACTTGAAATGTATTACAAACTTGAATGTAAGACCTGAAATTGTAAAAGTCTTAGAGAAAAACATGGTAAGCTCCTTGATTATGTCTTGGCAGTGATTCTCTGAATCTGAATCCAAAAGTGACAAAGCAAAAATATACAAGTGGGACTATATCAAGCTAAAATGCATCTAATATCCAAGGAAACAAACAAAATGAAAAGGTAACCTACTGAATGAGAGCAAATAATTGAAAATCCTATATCTTAAGGAGAGAATATCCAAAATTTACAAAGAACTTCTACAACTCAGTAGCAAGAAACCGATCTCAAAAATTGGACATAAGATCTGAATAGCCATTTTCCCAAACAAACAAACAAAACAAAAACCAAAACAAAGAAAAAACAAGAAGTACATGAAGAGATGGCCAATATTATTTTTTTAAGTTTATTTATTTTGTGAGAGAGAAAGCATGAGCAGGGGAGGGGCAGTTAGAAAGGGGGAGAGAAAGAATCCCAAGCAGACTCCACACTATCATTGAGGAGACTGATGTAGGACTTGAACCTACAAACAGAGAGACCACAACCCTCCCTAGCCAAAATCAAGTCAGAGGCTTAACTGACAGAGGCACCCAGGTGTCCAAGGTGCTCAGTATTATTAATCATCAATGAAATGCAAATCAAAATCACAGATATCACCTCACACCAGTTAGAATGGCTAGTATCAGAAAAGCAGTGTTGGCAAGGATGTGGAGAGAAAGGAACGCTCACGCACTGTTGGTGGGAATATAAATTGATATATTCACTGTGGAGAAATATATGAAGTTTTCTCAAAAAATTAAATACAGAAATATGATACAATCTAGTAATTCCATTCTGGGTAATCTACCCAAAGTGGGAAAAACACTAATTCAAATAGATAGATGCACCTCTATATGCATTGCAGCATTATTTACAAGGGCCAAGATGTGGAAGCAACCTAAGTTCCCATGGACACCTGAATGGATGAAGAAGTTGTGGTTATATGCACACAATGGAATACCACTCAGCCATAAAGAAAGAATGAAACTTGTCATTTGTGAAGGTGTGGATAGACCTGCAGGGCATTATGTTAAGTGAAATAAGTCAAACAGAGAAAGAAAAATACTGTGTGGTCTCCCTTATGCACGGAATCTAAATAACAACAAAAACCACAAACTCATAAATACAAAGAACGAACTGGGGGTTCCAAGAGACAGGATGGGGGTGGGGTGGGAGAAATGGGTGAATTGCTTCTGTTTTGTTTGTTTTTTAGTTTAACTAAATTGAAAAAAAAAAGCCAAAATTGCTCTTTGCTCAGCAGCAAAGAAATATGGCTGGAACGAAGGCTTATCCAAATTTGCTCCAATCGTCTTTCCCAATGCCACTGGAAGCAGGAGAGGCTGGGAGAAATGTGCATTTGGTTTTGGCAGCAACATACAAAAGCCATGGTTCCACCAAATGTACAAGCCATGGGCATGTCCTCTATTCTTGAGTCCACATGTGTCTGTGGGGCTGAGTGTGCGAAGGTTAGGGTGTGGGTACGGGTGTGTCCGTGTGCTTCTGTAAAGGGTAAAAAAGAATCTCTGTTGGAATAAAGAAAGGAATGCAACCCAGATCATTTCAATAGCCAAGCTGATGGAGTGGGGAAAGGGAAGACTGTGGTGGACTCCCTTCCAAATCAGTAGATGTAAATTGCAGCAGGAGGCTGACCTTTTACTGCAACCTGATGTCAGCTGCAGTTGTAACTTCATGCCATTAATTACAACCTAGCATACCTCTGGTGGGCTTTCCCTCTTTCTCCCTCCAACCATTGGCCATGGTTTCCCTCTTTCTCCCTCCAACCACTTCCCTCCTCATTGCCTGCCCCACAAAAAGGCTCAGGTTTGCAGGCTGCACATGGGATGAAATGCTTTAAAAATAATGGCTATTATAAGGCCAGAGTCCATTTGATGTATTTGATTATTTATTTACTTATTTTTTGCAAAAGGAATTTTCTTATGTCGGAAACTGAGATAGTCTGAGAAGGCCCATACTGTGTCTTTGTCTCCAAACTTAATGAAAACTTACACAAATAGAGTTCACACCCCAAATTAAAACATCTATCAACTGAGGCTGGAATGTAGTAAAGCATCCCTCAGTCTCCTTTTGGAAAAAGTCTGCAAGCATTTTCTTGCATGATTGGGAACCTGGAAAAAAAGTACCTTAAAGTAGATCTGAAAAAGAAATCAAACCCAAAGATTTTGTGCACAGGACAGGAATGAGACTTGGATAATAGATCTGAGAAAAATTTTAAATTCTGATCTCTTCTTTATGTTACATTGTGTGTGTGTGTGAGAGAGAGGTGAGAGAGAGAGAGAGAGAGAGTTTATTAGCAGATCTGTATTTGCTTTGGATGAAAATATTTGGGTTTTAGCTCAATGGAAAGAATGAAAACTACAGATAGTACTGGTTTCATGGGCATGCGATTCGTGCAGTCACACAGGGTTCTTTGCTTATAGGAGCCTTGTACTTGGTTTAAATGCTTTGTTGTTACCATCCTGAAGTTCCTAAGAACTATGAACAAAGGTCTCCACAATTTCATTTCGCACATACATTATGTAGCCATTTCTGAATAAGACCATTGGAAAATAAAGAATATAAATGGTTGGTCGGAGTCAACACAAGGCTTTTATGAGGTTGATGTCTCTTGGACCAACTATTTCTGGAAGTGGTTGTAATTTTGAATAAAATATATGCTGAGGCTTGTCTTCCTCTTATACCTAAAGTTGCACGGTTCTCTCACCTGATTTTGGTATGCTGAGTAATTAACTTAGCACATAGTACATCTGATTTTCTACAATTTGTTTACTTGGTCCAGAAACTTTTAATATTTTCCTAGTTCATTTGTTATACAAATATTTCCTATGACCTTGGTGCTCTTTAAAGATTCCATGGAGGGGTGCCTGAGTAGCTTAGTCAGTTAAATGTCTGATCTTGATTTAGGTTCAGATCATGATCTCACAGTTGTGAGATTGAGCCCCACACGTCTGTGCTGGACATGGAGTCTGCTTAAGATTCTTTCTCTTCCTCTCCCTCTGCTTCCCTCAACTCACACTCTCTCTGTCAAAAAAAATATTTTTAATAATAAAATAAAATTCCATTGGAATAGCAAAAACTAAAACATAACCATGCCCTCAAGAAGGTTTCTCTCTATAGAGAATGGAATATTAAATCAAACACTACTGACAACAGCTTGAAAGAAAACAAATGCATAACTGAGCTACAACAAAATGTTTTAGGAGAGCAGAGGAAGGATGAAGAATTCTGATTGAGAGGATAAGGGAAGGCAGTGAAGAATATCTAATTTTAACATATAGCGAAGAAATCAAAGGATTTTCTGGGAGCAGGGAATGGCTTCCAGATGTGGCAATCAGGAAAACAATTGACATGTTGGAGCAACAATGGCAAGAATAGAGTGGTTGGTATATAAGATACAGACAGGAGGGAGATGATCTTGGGAAGAAGGCTGAGGCCAATTGCTATGTAGGCAGTGTGGTTGGTGGCAAATGCTAATGGGATAGGAGGAATGTTCATAGAGGCCCAGCTAGCTTTCCACCGAAGAAAGAAGGTATCATAGAGACTGTAACTCTAGCCTGGCTAGGTAATTGAGATTCAGAGCCAAGAAAGATCAAACAGAGAAAGCCGAAGTCCCAGTACAGAGTCCATTTCCTAGCAGTACAGATAAGTTCTCAGTGTAGTCTTACTGGGAGGAAAAGAAAGAAGAAGGCAGTCATGGCTCCTATACAATCTTAACACTGACATTCAGTTTAGGACTTTCCCATAGGTGAACAAAACTTGAGAAACGTCCTTAAGTCTCCACCACTGGCCAGTGTTTTCTCTGTGTCTTGGGAATAATATTCCACCTTTCATAGCATCTTCATTTGAGTAGGCACAACAGAAATATGTAAAAACCATAAGAAAATGGATATAATTAGAAAAACAGCAATGTACAAACTGTACATTGTACTATTTGGTTACTGATGAGATTATGGGTGACTTATATTTGCTTTTTTTTTTTAATTTTTGAAATTCTTCAGAAAAGAATTCATTACTACTGTGGTTGGGCTCAAATACTATATTTTATGGATGTAGCATTAAGTCCTCAAAATGAATTATTTCAGAAAGTCATTTATGATGTTGCAGTATCTCCATTATGAATGTTAAGTGTCGTGTGGTGCAGGGAATGGGGATTCAGTTTATTAAAAAGGCTATTAGGTATGCTGCTGAGTAATCTGGTGTTGCTTGACTGGTGTAGGGTTGTGCCCAGAATTGTTTTTTTGTTTTGTTTTTACATTATTCTATTAATTTTATGAAAATAATTCACAGGTGGGATACTTTGAGTGTGGGATTTCAAGTTGTAAAAAGTTCCTTTCAGATTTTGGATACAGAATTTACTATTGCCCCAGGATGACTTGGAAAAGAATTTGAAGAGCTCTGTTTTTCTTATGAAACATATTCAGGGAGATGAATTACTTTTCCATGCCATGAACTAAAGTAAAAAAGTGAGATGCAATATCAGCAATGACGTGACTGCTCATTTGGGGATGTCCCACTTGACCGGCTCAGATAATTTCCTGTGTTGTGGCTTGGGCCAAAAAACTATTGAAAGGATATGATTTCAAGAATAGAATATCTGCTGTGAGAATGTCAACTATTGACAATATATTCAGCATGCCTATATGTGGATTTGAATTTCATCCAGATATACTGAAATCTTGATATATTTAAAACTTTTTTTAATGTTTATTTATTTTTGAGAGAGAGAGAGAGCACGCGGGGAGGGGTAGAGAAAGGAAAGGAGACACAGAATCTGAAGCAGGCTCAGGCTCTATGCAGAGTTCGAACTAATGAACTCCAAGGTCATGACCTGAGCAGAAGTCTGATGCTTAACGGACTGGGCCATCCAGGTGCTCTGAGATCTTGATGTTTATAATTGTCTTGAATACATTTCTACTTCCTAACTTGTGGTTGTTAGTTGAATAATTATGTTGATAAACGCATATATATTAAGCTACGCCATATGATATTATAGGTACATAAGTTACATAGATGTTTTTATAAGTTCATTTTGACAGACAATCATGAATGGCTTGTTCTGCCCATTTATCATTTTATCTCTAAATTTATGTTTTTTTGACTTATTTAAGAACTAGTTGTGTCATCTTACCTATAAACACTCTTAGGAACAAGGGACATTCTCTTCTATGATCACCATACCATTATAAAATCATAAAATTTACCATTGATACATGCTATCATTTAATTCACAGTCCAAATTCATATATTGTCAATTGTCTCAATAATATCCTTTATAATAATTTTTTTTCTGACCCAGGATCCAACCCAGAGTCATACTCCATTTATATCTCTGTAGTCTACTTTAATTGGAGATGATTGTTTCCTCTTTCTTTGTCTCTCTTGACCTTGTAATTTTTTAAGAGTTCAGGCCAGTTCTAATTTTATAGAATGAGTCTCAATTTGGTCATGTCTGATGTTTCCTTATGATTAAATTCAGGTTAGGCTTTTTCTAAGAAATACCACAGAATAGATGCTTTGTCCTTTTCAGTGCATCCTATCAGGAGGCATATGATGTCAGTTTGCCCAGTATTGGTGATACTGGTTTCCATCACTGATTAAGTTGGTGTCTACTAAGTTTCTCTCTTCTAAAGTTATCATTTTATCCTTTATAATTAATAAGGAATTTGTGGAGAGATACTTTGAAACTGTATAAATAACTTAGTCCTCCTCAAACTTTCACCCATCTATTGATAATTTTTCTAACCCCTTCATTCAGGATATCTTTGTTGATTGGCATTGTACTGTAAGGAAGAGGGGTTTTCTCCATCAAATAAATCAATATGTTTATTTTGAGTATACAGTAAAGCCTTGGTTTGGGAGCATAATTCATTCCAGAAACATGCGTGTAATCCAAAGCACTCATATATCAAAGCAAATTTCAAGAACCATTGGCCCAGTTGTGATCATGTGACTGTCGGCATCACACACCACCTGTATTGCAAGACATTGCTCGTTTATCAAGTTAAAATTTATTAGAAATGTTTGCTCGTCTTGCAGAACACTCACAGAACAAGTTACTTGTAATCCAAGGTTTTATTTTATATTCAGATAAGTATGGTATTCAACAAGTTTTGAACTTTAAAAGTACA
The DNA here is from genome assembly GCF_008692635.1 of Crocuta crocuta. Classification (NCBI taxonomy): domain Eukaryota; kingdom Metazoa; phylum Chordata; class Mammalia; order Carnivora; family Hyaenidae; genus Crocuta; species Crocuta crocuta. The sequence goes on along the minus strand of NW_027531010.1, from coordinate 925,878 downwards.
GCTTAATGTGCTTCCACCTGATACTTATGTGCTATGCTTTTAGGATCAGAGCATAACATACATGTATCTTCACATCAAATTTTATTTGAAGTAATTGAAAAATATATTCTTCATCAGCAAGGTTAAAATTTTACTTTCTCCCTCACGTGGTAGCAATGTCAGCCTCACTCAGCATTTCACTTATCAACATAGAAATCTCCACCCATTCCTCTTACCCACAATAACACATTTCACTCAGCCCATGTTGAAACAGCTGCAGGATGGGCCCTCAGTTTAATCTCATCTATATTAAAGTCAGTGTGAGTCGTGGATTTATAAATATAAACAACATCCTTACTGCCCATTCAAATATTTTGCTTTTGTAAAGTCTCTTCTATTTTTAAAACTTAAGGCAATTACCAACATTTTAGGGAAGATAGATATAATTTGAAGTCACTTGATAATAAATGCAGAACACAAACTTATTTTTTAGTCAGTTCACCTGCACCTTTAATGGTAGTTTTCATTTTTCATGTAGCAATGGAAAAATAGAGTATTATACGTGTTTGTTCAGAAGAAGTGTCACCAGATTGAATGATCTGCTTCAAATTCCATTTACCTTTTGTTCTCATGTCTACAATCTGTTATTTAAAAATTTAGAAATATGTAAAACACTTTTTAAAAGATTCCACATTTTTTTTAGTTTATTCTTGAGAGTGAGAAAGAAGGAGGGGCAGAAAGAGAGAGAGAGGGAGGAAGAGAGAAGATCCCAAGTAGGTTCCATGTTGTCAGTGCAGACCCCAAAGTGGGATTCAAACTCACAAACCCTGAGATTATGATCTGAGCCAAAATCAAGAATCAGATGCTTAACTGACTGAGTACCCAGGTACCCCTACATGTGATTTTAAAAGACATTTCTCCAGACATACATTTCTTTGATGTCAGGATCCATGTATTTAAAGTAAGAAAACAAAGTTTAACCCAAAAAAATGCTCATTCAAAATGTAAAGGTAATATATTCCTATCAATTTTTATGAGGATTAAATGAGGTATTTGTAAACATATAGCTCAGTGTTTGATATTCAGTACATAAGGTGTTAGCTCTTTACTGTTATTTTCATTTTTAGTTATTTCAACAGTTCTCACTCGATTTCTTAAAAGAAAAAACTCAAAAGATAATTTTTATAGTTATATAAAAAGGAACTGATATAAGTAACTATTGCATTTAATAGTTGAAAGTATGTGGAGTACTGGTGTTAGTTTGTGTATCCCAGTGGCTTTCAATTAATCCCAAAGGCTTTCAATTTTTGTTCAACACCTATTAGGTAACAAGTAGGCCCTTTTCATGATTTGAACATGTTGAACATTAACACATCTTTGAAAGAGGGGGCATAAACCGTGGTGTTGCTTTCCTGTGAAAAAGTATCTACAATGGTCTAGCAAGAAAGGATTAATGACAAGAAAGCCTTTGGTGAATATCTTGAGTGGAAGAAGGAAGGAAAAGATTCGGGAGGCATGATGGTCAAAGAATCGGAAGAGGTGAGAGAAGGAGTAGGATTTTCAGATGGATGGCAGGAGGTGGTTCTTACCAACTGTGCTATGTGAGAACCTTACCCATACTGAAATGTAACTTTTATAATATTCAGTTATGCGCTAACTCCATTTGAAGTGACCGGCCCAAATTAAACACTCTAGGGCTCCTGAGGCTCCCTTTCCACAACTGTGAAATGGAGAAAAATAATTATTTACAGAGTTGTTGTCAAGACTCTGTACCTGGTCCCTATTAGGCACTTAAAAACATTCCTTCCAGCCACCCACTGAAAGTGAATAACCTAGATGGGTTTTCTGACTCACTGCATTTCCTGCCATGGCTGATGTCTTAGCTCTACAAACAGACACGTTTTGGTTTGTTTGTTGGCCTAGTTGTTGCTTGCCCTGGCTGAAGGCGATCTGTATGGGAAGCAGTGGCTTGTGTCCAGGGAAGAAATTATTAGGGGTCAACAGTGGCATGAGGCAGGAACCTGGATGAATAGCAAGCAAGATTTGGTAGTGGTTTGGCAGCAATCCCTACAAACGAGGAAAATTCCATTGTTGGAAAGATCTTTGGAAGGTTAAAAGATTCTTTGTAAACTTGTTTGGAACAGCAGAATGGGAAGAAAAAGAGGTGAAAAGGTAGGGAGAGTCGTATGATACAGGAAGTCTCCTAGAATTGCTGGAGGCCGATATCCGAGGCAATAAAGAAGATGGTCAAGGGTGAGGAGGAGCAGAGATGCGAATCTCTCAGAGATGAAAGCTTTAATGCCCAAAATCAATATTTTCCATTTTAACTACTCAAGCTGGTCTTTGTGGCTTTCTAGAGAACAACAGATATTTTTGGCTTAAAGGCACTTTATTTGAATATCCGCGTTTGCTAAATATCCAACTTTTCTATGTATGGTGCAATACTTTAGTTTGAACTTGACAAATGGAGCCAGATCTCATTTGTCAGATTAGATTGTTTAATGTTAACCTTTTTTATGGCATAAAATGCATTCTACAAAATACATTTTGTATCTGATTTTCTGGTCAGATTTTCTATAAAATCAAAATATAAAAGAATTTGTCTAGGGACACCTGAGTGGCTCAGATGGTTGAGCATCTGACTCTTCATTTTGGCTCTGGGCATGATCCCAGGCTCATGGGATCGAGCCCTGTGTTGGGATCTGCACTGAGCATGGAGCCTACTTAAGATTCTCTCTGTCTCTGTCTCTCTGTCTCTGTTTTCCCCTCTGCCTTTCTCTCTTGCAAATAAAAATTGCTTATTGTGGAAAACATATTGTCTAGTTTGTTAGACTTTTTGACCTTTTTTTTTTTTTTAAATGAGAACAAGAGATATGCTAAGGAATGCCCAAATCTATCTTGGGAGCCAGAAGGACTCAATTTTAGTTATTGGGCTGTTGTTAATTAGCTGTGAAATTGGGAATGTTCTCACCTTTTTAAAATAAGGGTGATGACTGTGTTGAAGACCCTTTCAGATTTGATAGTGGAAGATCTCATGTCTATGTTCTACCTCAGTGAGGATCCACAGGCAAATGTGATATTCATACTGACATTGGGAGTAAGCCAGCTAGACTGCTTTCTCTTTGCTAGTTCTAGAATCTGGTATTTTTTAAATCAATGTTTGGGTTAAAACAATTATTCTCTAGGTAGTCTTATTTTTCAAGTAAATTTATAACTGTAATTGACATTATCCCAAATATCTGAAATACACTGTGCAGAGTTTAGAGGTAACACACACACACAATCACACTCAATTGTTCCCTTATACCCCTTCTCCATATTATGTTTAAATGCCTTAGGGAAATTGGAGGATTTCATCAGAATGAATTAGAAATGGGTACGTTGGCTTGTCTACTAACTTATAGCTGCTCTAAAGATCGGATTTTAAAGCAGATACTTTATTTTTGACTCTGTATTTACAATAAATGTTACTGAATGCAAAAATCAGAATCCCAGACATTAAATATTTCATTATGTCTTTATTTTCAATTGATTTTTAAACAAAGGATATAGAATATCAACACTGAAACATAAGGAGTCCTCAAAATGTCTGTGCTTAGAGATGATCATTTATAGATATGCACTCAGCATTATGTCATTTCTGCTTTGCTACATTATACTATTTTCTAGAACTGTCTACTTTCTGTTAAATCTATTTAACATTACGATTTCAAAATAACTAATTAAATACATGAAGCAACCACATTCTTCTTTTGCTTTTGAACATGATTTTTCTCCCAAAATTAATCTTTTCTCCTTCTGCACTATTACTTAACTAATGTTGTGTAATGTAGAATGAACTAGCTGAGAAAGTCAAAGACTTGGGTTCTATTTGGACTGTTTTATATCTTTAAGCAAATCAGTTAAACTCTTACTGCCAGCTTTCTTATCTCCAAAATGGTGTGATGGAATAAGATGGCTCCTGCTCTGACATCCTATGATTTTATTAGTCTTTGGCCATAGGCAAATTGAGTCAAGATTCATACTCAATAAGGCCATTTAATCAATATAAAAGGCAATCTGGACATTTTATCTCCATGTTGCCTTTATTCTTAATAGCATGGTGGAAATTCTTTTTCTTTTGGTTAGCTGGATAATTGCTTGAATTCTAGCCAGGACCATTTCACAGCAGAATTTCAAATTTCAACTTCCACATTATCTCATTGTCCTTGTAGTCTGTTGACTGCTAATCCTTGTCTGAGGTCTTCTTTCTTTTTGAATTTAGCAGTAGTTTGAATCCATGAACTCCTATAGAATTGGCAACAACCTTCAAAATGAATGTGCCCATTCCATTGTGAAGTTGGCTTGTTTTTTATTGCATGTTAAATTTGAGCATGCAGTCCATTTATGGGACTCATGGAGGATTCTATGACTGCTTTTAATCCAGCTGTTTCTTTTCCTCCATCTCTTTTTAAAACCATTGGAGAATTGCTTGGAATATCAATTTTATTTCTGAGCAATTCCTGGCATGGGGTAACATTGAAATAGAGCATGCATTCAACTTTCCCAGATGAGGGGAATACAATGAATAATAAGACTTTGCTACTGCTGTGAATAATTTTTTTTTATTGTGGTAAACTATATATAACATAAAATTTACCACTTTAACCATTTTTAGGAGTGGACTTCTGTGGCTTTAAGCACATATACTTTGTTGTGCAACCATCATTGCCATACATCACCCGAACGTTTTCATCTTCTCAAACTAAACTTGGTACCCATTGAACAATAACTTCCTCTCTGTCCCTCCTCACGATCCCTGGAAACCATTTGCTTTCTGAGTCTATAAATTTGACTACTCTAGGTCTCTTATGTAAGTGAAATCCTATAGTATCTGTCGTTTTTTGAATGGTTATTTCACTTAATATAATGTCTTCAAGGTTCATTCATGTCTTAGCATGTGTCAGAACTTTATTTTTGATTTTTATTTTTATTATTTTTTAATGTTTGTTTATTTTTGAGAGAGAAAGAGAGAGAGAGAGAAAGAGAGAGAGAGAGAAAGAGAGAGAGAGAGAGAGAGAGAGAGAAACAGAGTGTGAGTGGGGAAGGGGCAGAAAGAGAGAAGACATAGAATCCAAAGGAGGCTTCAGGCTCTGAGATATCAGCACAGAGCCTGAAGTGGGGCTCGAACTCACAAATTGTGTGATCATGACCTGAGTTGAAGTTGGACACTTAACTAACTGAGCCACCCAGGTGCCCCTAGAATTGTTTTTTAAGTCTGAATAATATTCCATTGAATGGGTATGCCACTTTTGTTTATCTACTTCTTTGTTCATGGATTTTTGGACTGTTTCTACCTTTTGATTGTTGTGGATAATTTTGTCATGAATACTGGTGTACATACGTCTGTTTGAGTCCCTGCTGTCAATTCTTCTGGGTATATACCCAGAAATAAAATTACTGGATTGCATGGTAATTCTGATTTAAAGTTTTGAGGAACTTCCATATCGTTTTCCACAAAGGCTGTACCATTACATTCCCACCAGCACTGCACAAGGATACGGTTATTTTAATTGTCTCTTCCTTTCCTCTTACCTTTTCTCTTCTCTTTTTCCTCCTTACCTCCATCTGTCTCAGCCAAATCTTACTACTTACCACTGACTTTAGAAAACTGAGGTCCTGCTTTTTAGCAGAACACAACAATAAATTATTTATGAAGATAGGAAGGTAGGATGAACCCCAGATTGTGAAGAAGACATGGGCCCATTCCACGTAACAACTATTGTTTTCATAGTTACTTAGCTATGTAAGTAAGTTAAGTTACTTAACTATGTAACATAGTTTCATAGGCACTTAGCTAAATCTCAGACTATATCATTAGTGTAGACCCAGAGACAAGAACAAGTTGTAAGGAGCTTTATTAAGGCTATTAGATAATTTGTTTTACAACCCGACTTTTTAAGTGAGAGTATGTCCCAAACGCCTTTCCAAATCTGGTATCAATAAATTTTGGAATATCAGTTATTCTCTATATACTATCTCCTTGTTCTCTCAACAAATGGTGGCACTTAACTTTATAAGGATAGCAAATTCTCTGAAAGCAGGGACTACAGGGAGCAATTCATTATCATCTGCTTCGGAAAAACCATCGTTTCATCTTCTCAGAAGTCTTAAATGATCTCAGGATGTTGGACTCAGAGGGACTTCAGAGACATCTAGTTCAACCTACTCATTTTAAAAATGTAAAAAATGAGGCCCAGAATGAGTCTAGTGATACAAGCTCAAACTTAAGACTCTCTACACTGAGTCCAGCATTGTTTTTCTCTGCCAAAAAATATATCAGTTGAATTCTTAAGAATCCTAACATCAATATTCCTTCTCTTAATGCTTTCAATACATGGTATCTACAATGTACAGTTCAATGGAAATGGCAGAATCCTCTTTCTATAAAGGTGTTGAGTGGAGAAATCAAAGTGGAAAACTAGCTGGTACCAGCACATGCAGAAATATGTGTAATTTCCCTGAAAATTATATCAGTGTTAAGTTTACCAGCTATATTATGTTGATGAAGCTGCATTCAGGGGAACTTTTGTCCTGAAACACTGGAGGTACAAATGTAGTGATGACTTGGGACTTTTCTTTCCTTGGGAATTGCAGTGGGTGCCAGCCTACGGACACAAGCTGGGTCATAGGGTCAAATATCTAGAAGATTTGGGGGAAATTGAAGTGGGATGAGGATATGAATCATTTTAGAATGAGTGACTGAGATAATTAAGTTGATGAGGGTTCTCAGGTTAAATTACTTCTTTAAATGTGATCGATTTCAAGGGTTAAACAAGCCAGCAATAATGAGCTTTTGCCTATGGGTTGTGTCTTTAATTCTTGCTTATTTGGGGGAAGCATGATACCCTATTCAATGACTATATTGAATTAGCAATAGCTAGAGCAAGTGGAGAAAGGAAGTGCTTATCTAACTAAAAATTTAAAATACGAGGGAAATACATTATTGAAAATATTGACAGCTTAATTTAAAAGTCTGTAAGTGATTATAATAAAGCTAGTAATTTTCCATTCAAATTCAGTCTGCTCAAGACATAGACATTACTAGTGTTTGTTCAGCAATACTAAAGGGAATCACAGAAACCCAGAAAGAATGCTGGGTATCTCTAATAATACGAGCTTCAAATACTATCCAGATTGGTTCTTAGATGGAGAATATTTTAAATAAAATGCAGGCATATGCCTGATACTACTGATTAAAAAAAAGTAAATCAAATACATCTCTGTAATCATTTAATCAAAAATAACTGTCTTAAGACAGACCACTGTTTATGGTTTATTTTTATTTTTTATTACAGACCTTGACCTGAGAGCTATCTCCATACGTAACTTTCTTTGATTATGAAAGAGGAATGGCAGTATTCAACAAATGGTTTTCTCATAAGAGTAATAATGTATTAGTGAATAAATTTAAACCCTAAAAAAAGATGATAAAAACACAAAACTGTCAATGTTTTAACCTATTTACTATCCAGAAAGTGTCAGCCTTCCAAATCTCATTCTTTGCAGGCATTTTTTATTTGTTCTTATTTTTATTCTTTTTTATTGTTGCTTTCTGTGTCATTGTTTTTACTAGCTTTTACTACCGTTAATCTGAGAGATTTAGCTTGGATTAATTTTTGCTAATAACGAAGGAGGATTACAGATACACTGAGCCTTGTCTCATTTTCCCCACACATTGTTGGCATTTATTTTTATGATAGCCACATTGCAAATTTCTCTTGGTTCTCCCGAGATTTAAATTGCACTAAATATCTTATTTTTTGGATTACTCTATTGATATTATTGATAATAGCCAGAGTGTGAACTTCAGTTATTTTATATAAAAGAATGTTTCAATTTTATATTTTTCTCCAGCTTCATTATGACTGACAAAGAAAAATTCTATATATTTATACAGTAGAATGTTTTTTAAAGATGCACAGTGTGAGATTTTAACATACACAAACATTGTGAAGTGATTCTCACAATCAAATTAACCCATCCATCACCTCACAGGTACCTTTTTTCTGTGTGTGATGTGAACACTTATAATCTTAGTAAATTTCAGGATTACTAACTATAATCACCATGTTGTAGATTAGATCTCCTGGCCTTATCCATCTTGTAAATGATAGTGTCCATTTTTCTATTTTATATAATTCACATATTCAGGCTTGATTCATGTGCCTGTGCTGAAAGTGGTTTTTTGTTTAGGGCTACCATTTGAAGTACACTGTCAATAGGAACAAGCCATATGTTTACTAACTCAACTCCATGTTGAAGTAGGTAATTAAATGCCTATGAGAGTAGGAACCATGGACTATTTGGTTGACTCTATTAAATATTAAGGGAGAACTTAAAACAATCTAGAATTACCTGTGTGTGTGTGTGTGTGTGTGTGTGTGTATTTTTGCAAAAATGCTCAGAAAGGGTCAATAACCACAGAAATGTGAACATGTCAATGCATTTGGTTTCTATTATCTCATATACACAGTTGATACCATTATAGTTCAATAAATACTTCGGCTTGTAAAGCCAAAATAATTTTCATTTCTGTATCCATAGCCAAACTTACTAGCCATTTTAAGACATTCTTTCAAAATTTCTACTACACACTCTTCTAACCAAGTGCCTCCAGACAATTGCTGATAACGACTGTAGCTTTTTAAAATTACATAACAAAGAAAAAATACTCATTTTCTCCCAATATGCTTTAAAAAGTTCTACAAAAACTTTGATATGTGGAGAGGCAAAGTAAAATACCCATTTTTTTCCCCTCTTTGCTGCATATTACTTTTCCTTGGCACTCTCTTATCTGCACTTGGCTAGAATTCTTGAACTTTGTTAACTGCAAAATTGAATCTCCAAACTGCTTATTCATTCTCCTGGAATTTTTGTTTTAATGTTGTATTTTAATTTTACCATAAATCTATTTTACCTGCTATGAACATATACAACACATTCTTATTGTATAATTTTATTTGGGTCCATAGCCCTAGCATCCCGTATGCCTTATTCTCTAACATTTTTGTCAGATTTTTGTGTTTCCTCTGACTGCATGTCTGTGCTCACTGTATTGGGAGGCTTCTGGCTCCCTAAAAATGAACTGTTTATAAAGTAAAAGAGAATCTGTTTCTCTTTCACAAAGCTCCTGAAGACCTTACTGATACTTATATTACTAAGAGCTGTTTTAAATTTTTGAGGACCTTGCTTAACCTCCTATCATTTAACTCTTCTGTAACTGGAAATTCATATAGGATCACTCCTAGAAGAAGCTGAAATGTTTATTGTAGAAAGATGGGATGATATATCCTTTATTCATAGATAGTGAGCCTTGGCAAGGAGCATTTTTATTTCTTTTTGCCTTTTTCTTCACTGTAAATACACTTAATACCAAATGTGGATCGTAGGCTGGAATGTAGTAAGTCCATATAATGTCTCTTATTTGGAGTCAGAGCTCCCCATATCTTTAAAGGAAAAGGAAATTATTATATAATATTTACCATGAAGATAGGACATCTTCTTAGCACTGCTGTTAATTTGATTATGTGTTCATCCAGCCATTTAATCACCATATATGTGTTCTCAGTATGCATTGGATTCTGTCACAGGCCTGGTGATGGAGATAGCCTGAATAATATTTGAGACATTATTCTTGTCCTTAAAAATCTCCTTGACAACTTGGAAAGATAGGCATGCATAAATACAATGCAGTGTGCCCAAAATTGGTGTACAAAAGTTGTCACAAGAGCATATTTCTGTCCACATGTTTTTGCGAAATGCTGTGCAATCTCCAGTCTGAAGATGATGATTTATGATCTTGTAAATCATTTATTTCCAAGCTCAGCTAAAGCCAGACAGATGTGGGGGTTTGGGCATTAGGTCTGTGGTACCGGGTGCTTATTAGACAGTCAATGTCCTTATTTGTACTCATGCCTGTGGCCATCTCAGTTACCAGCCTTATGTTGACATTGGCTGGCATTCTGGCTCTGTGGCCCTTAGGCAAACCCCAAGCTGGTTAGCCTTATTTTCAGGGTTTGAGATGATCACAAAGGTGATGATCTGTCACTGCAGAAGCCATTGTAGAAGCAGCTGGGAATGCCTGCCTTTCTCTATTACTCTGTCTACAATTCTCACTTCTCTTGTCACCATTTTGTTAAGACGATCACTGCCCCTGCACTTGACATGCCTGTACTTGCACTGGATCACACTGAGCAAGTACTTCTTCTTGAGGATCTTCAAGGAAGTGGTAGAGTTTTTATAGATATGCAGACCTACAGGTTGGGTTAACCTTTTGTGTTTCAGAGAAAAGCAGCACCAAAGAAAATCTGAGCTTTCTCTAAGACCAATGTCTTTGGGGCTTTAAAATAATTGATCCATTTGTGGCACCTGGGTGGCTCAGTCGGTTGAGTGTCTGATTTCGGTTCAGGCCATGATCTTGCAGTCTATGAGTTTGAGCCCCACATTGGGCTTGCTGCTGTCAGCCTGTCAGTGCAGAGCTCCATTTGGATCTTCTGTCCCCCTCTCTCTGCCCCTTCTCTGTGGTATCCCCAAAATAAATAAATATTTTAAAAATCACGCCATTTAACAGCAAGCAAGTAGAACAGTGGCTGATGGCTCCTTCTCCTAGGTGGCTGAATTTTGAATGAAATACATTCACTTCATTCTGCTGAGAAATAAGAATGATCAAGTTTGATCTCATTTTTAAATTGTGTCAAGAAGATGGCTTAAAAACTTCTATCCTCACCTTTAACCCCATTGGTGATCTCTCTTCCCTTTTCAAGAAAATCCAGAAGTTGGGGAGGGAAGCATCATCCGTGAATGGTCTGATCTCATAGGAACACCCAAGTTCCAGAAACAATAGAAGAAAGAAAATATTTGCCCATTTATTTTGGTCAGGAGAGAAATGCTTTGACTCACCTGACCTTATTTCTTCTTGCCATTAGGAATTAAAAGCCTAGAATGTTTGGGAGGGTTGAGGATCTTGTATTGAAACTGAGCAACTCAGATCTTTCCATGTTGCCTCAAAAGACAGACATTTTGAGGTGTACAGAGACTATACTGATTGCTCTGGAGAAAATGAAATTTCATTATATAAGGAGACATTCAAAATTACCCCAGGCATGAGTTTTTCTGTGATTCAAGGGAATCTTTTGGTGATCAGATCATTTTGTAATGAGTCCATCATGGATGTGCCCTGGTAGCTAATCTAGATCTTACATTGACAAGTTCATGTTCCTCTACAACAGAAGCACTTTTTTGTTTTGTTTTGTCTTGTTTTCTTTTGTTTTCTGGTTACTACCATCTATTTGGGGAATCCGTCTTCCCATTATAAATGGGATTGATCTTACCCCAGGATTCATTCTCATTATTCTGGCAATATATGTGATTGAACCATGAGAAATAACCCATATTCAACAAGTTTTGATCCACAAATGGCAATTTCATGTGTGTAGAGTTAATACCTCCTGACCACTGACATAGTCTGTCTGATCTATAAAGAGGTGTGCTTCAGATAATTATACAGAACATGTCACTGTGGCTACTGGCACTCAACATCCTCCTATAGGATTGAGATCACCATGACCTTGCCAACCATGCATCTTTCAAAGGTATCCCCACCAATGTCATTGTGCACATGCTTGTATGTATATTTATTTGTGTCTAGCCAGCAGCTGCTGAGTCACACACACACACACACACACACACACACACACACATTTTGAGAGCAAACAATAATTCAGTAATAGGGAGCAAGGAAACTGCCTTGTAATTTGAAAGGTAGCTGCTTTCACAAAGGTGAGTACCTAACATGTAGATAAAGAGCTGTGCTAGTTTCTTTTATTCATCTCCTTGCTTTCATAGCCATTCCCTTGGATACAGAATGATCCAACCAAACACTTGAAATTGATGCATCTGAAGGCAACTGTTTTCTAGTTTAGACAGAGCCTATCTACTGCTCCCATTCCCGAGTGGTGGTAAGGATGAAGACAGATCATGGCCATGCCCTCCTTAATTCCATATGAGTAACTGCTGTTTGCAGTTCTAGTTCAACAAATATCTTGTCTGGTACATCTTAGCACATTTGCCCTCCCCATTTGTTTCATCTGTTCTTTTCTGTATTATGAGTCATTGCCCAATGTTTTGTCACTAATGAGAGCTTCTGAACACATGCAGATGACCATTCAACTATGGGGTGAAGGCAAGTCCCTAAGTACCAGCCTTGACTGTTAAGCAATAAAAGAAAACTTCAGATTATTTGGAAAACACTATTTGACGGGCAACTGAGATTTTCCCTACATGTCACATCATCTCCTATAACAGAAGCAGCATGGCAAGGTAGAAGACCCATGGACCTGAAGGCATTTTAGGTTTCCCCCTTGGGTTTTGATCCCTCTTATTGCTAGCTCTGGGGAAACCTGGGCAAACCACTGAGTCATCATCAGTCTCTATTTCTTGACTCATTGTAAGGATTAAATGAGAAAATAATAACAATATCTAAAATCTGTTGAGTATATTGAGTATATATATAATGAATATATACATAATATATAAATATATTAATTAAATAATGACTATATAATAAATGATAAATTGGTTCATATGTTTTATTTTTTTAAATTTTTAATGTTTATTTTGAGAGACAGAGAGTGCACAAGTAGCGAGGGGCAGAGAGAAGAGACAGAATCCCAAGTAGGCTCTGTGCTGAAGGCACAGAGCCTGATGCAGGGCTCGAACTCACCAACTGTGAGGTCATGCCGGAGCCAAGACCAAGAGTCAGACATTTAAGTGATTGCACCACCCCGGCGCCCCTCATATATTTTAACTTACTGAATCCTCACTCAACCCTGTGGGATTTCAGCCATTTGATGGGTGAAAAACAAGGGGCACAGACAATGAAGTAACTCAGCCAGAGTCCCACAGCTAGAAGTGAAGGAGCCAGGATTTGACTCCTGTGTGTCTAGCTCTGGAGTCAAGAATTTCATCCCTATATTTTGCGTGACTATAGAGTGTATACTACAACACATAAAATAAATATCAACTTTGAAATGTGAACTCTAGCTTCACTACCAACGCTAAGAAACTGAAACAAATATGCTCAGCTTCAGGCTTCCCTTAGTCTTGTTTTTCCTTGATAAACTATCTCAGTTTCTTTAAGTATTTTCTCCCTTATCAATGTGAAGAATTGAGATGCTTTCTCAGGCAGGTCTATGTCAGAGCTAGAACAGCCATCTCACTCTCAAGTTCCTGTTAGAACTGTTAGGATGTTAGTGAGTCTGATTTCTACACCACCCTGTCCTGCCTTTGGTGCTCAATCCTGAAATGTTCCTAGTTTCCCTGACCAGAGGCCCTGGATGGTCTAGCTCCCTCCATGCACTTTCATTCCCTCCTCCCTTTCCAAGATTTCTTGGAATCTTGTCTTCTGACTCATTCTCTCCAGCTCTGATGTCTTACCTACTTGCTTGCTTACATCACTTCAAGGCTATATACTTGGGTCCCTCAGGTGTGCAGTCTAAAATTATAGTGGTAGAACATAAAGATTTTTCCTAGGCCAGCTCGCATGTGCTTGTAAGTCTGTTGGAAGCAGTAGTGGAAATAACACAAGTTTTAGAGGCATAGTTAGGTCCAGATTCTGTCTCCACCACTTTCTAGCTCTGTTCCATGAGGCAAATCTTTTAACTTTTCTGATGCTCAATTTCCTTATCTGTAAAATGGGGATGATAATAATAGTGGCTCAAACACATTGAATTGTTTGCCAGGAGGTATGAACAGGGCTATGTATTTATGTGACCTCATTGTTTTACATCTTGTGCCTTGGGTATGAAACTGTATAGGTTGGGCCTGAGCCTTTACAAGGATAAACAAATTAGCTAAGGTCTGATAGAGAGTAAAATGCTGGAGCTGGAATTCAAACCTAGGTCTGTCAGATGGGATGCTTGTGTTCTTATCTTTCAGTGAATACTTATTGTCCTCTTTATGTTACATACCCTAATAAGTTCCTAGGATATTTATAAGATTTAAATGAAATAATGTATATAATGTACCCAACATAGAGCCAAGTACATTTTCTTAAGAAATGTCAGTTGCCTTTCCCCTGCCCTTTCCCAAAGGCCCTCCGCTGATGGGAAAATCAGCTTTGGCAGGCAAGATAGGGGAGCTATTTTTGGCTGGGTGAGTGGGACTGGGGAAGAGGAGAACCAGGAGCTTTTCTTCATGTCAAATCAAACCAGGGTGGCAGCTTTCAACTCTGTCTATACAGAGGCCTGGCTGGCCTTGCTGGTTGTGTCTTTATATAGATTCTCATGTCCCTTTTTGAACCCTGTAACCTGAGAAAGAGTGAACAACTGGAGGAAAAATGAAAAAGATGAATGGATTAAAATATTTTTGCAAAAAATTCCTATAGGAATTGGGGCTACTTAGCCTGGTGAAGAGAAGACTAGGGAATAGAATTCTCTGTGTAAAGGATTATATTATCGATAATGGCGGCATGTATTTCTCTAAAGGTGAGAGGCTGTATGTGATGACATCCAAGTCCTTGGAGAACCTAAGATTTCACGTCCATGGAAATGAAGAATGGACAGTTAAGATTAGAATATAAATTTCAAAACCATAAAGACTTGAAGACAGTGAAATCCTGATATTAAGTTTTTCTGTTCTTTGGCTACTTTAGATATAAAGTATTTTAGGTATTATAGATCTTTCCTTCTTCCTGTGATTGCATTCAGTCTTTTTAGTTGGGAAATAGTCATGTGTTATGTGTGTCCTAAAAATAAAGCTCTTTGAATGCTTCATTGACATAAAAAATTCTGCAATTGCTTTTCATATGTTATTCATATTTTTAAAATATGAATATATATTTTGTATTCTGTAAATAGTGGCCATACAGTAAACCATCTTAGTCATTTACACCCTAGCCTCAATTAGTTTAAAAGCTTCATTAAGCTGAATAAGCAGAGATTTTAGACAAAAGTAAGTAAATGTATTGTTCCAAGAATATTACTGAGGTAAGGCTCAAGGGGTTAATACAATACAGTGAACTTGGTAGCTAAGTGGCATCATGAGGGCAATGGTACCCAGGAGAGAAGATGGAAATAGCTCAATGGATGATTGGAGAATATAAAATGGCAGTGACACTTTCTTTTAGGGTACCAGTTATTTAATCAGCCACAATTAGATGCCAAGTACTGAGACAGGTGCTGGGAGCACAAAGGTTACAAAGACAGGGCCCTACACTTGACCACTGGATTATATTGGGTAGCACTGACTGCTATAACAAAGAGCCTAAATTATATATATATGTAGGACAAAGATGTGATAAGTAAGCTGTAGTATGTTGTAAATATGGTACAAAGTAGACCAAAAAAACGTAACTTGAGACCAAACTCTTTTTTTAAATGTTTTGATAAAAAGACATGTTTTAATTATAAAGAAGATTTTTCTGCCAGTAATTCCATGTAGCAAAATATAAGATGTATCAAGGTACTATGATGACATTTCCAAATAGAATAGCTTGTATTTCAATGAAAATATTTAAATCAAGTCCTCCCAATCTTGTACAATTTTAGGTGTTTTCACCTTTGTTCAATTCTATAAATAATATATAAATCTCCCATATATAATTCTGTGATTAATATTACTGATGTTAGTAAACAGCTCTAAGTAACTGAAATACCTAATAGTACCATAAGTCTAAATACTTATAATACAAACTCAGCTGGACTGTGCACACCTGTCTTTATGGGCACCTGATACAAATGCTTGACTCCATTAGACTTCACAGTACTTTACTGAGGAGACCAAACTCTTGATCCCTGATATCAATAATTAAGATACAAAAAAGAGAAGATGATTAATGTTAGAAGAGACTTGCATTATGTCCAAAGCAGGAAAGTAAAAGAGATTAGGAAATAATGAAAATGAAGGGGGATACCTGGCAGATTTCAGAATCAGGACCCCAAATGTGGAATCTACTTGCTAGTATTTACATTTGTATTCCTTTTATCCTTCTAAAATTTACATTTGTGTCCATGCTTAATTAGACTGCATTGTTTTACTTTTTATTGTATACAGTATCTAGAACCATGACTTGCACTTCATGTATTTTCAGAAAGGACTGATTTAGTGAATGAATGAATGGATGAATAAATGAAAGGAAGCCAGGCTGCTGCTCACATGTACGACACTTAGATACAAATTTGGAAAACACTGATGAATTCGGGCATACGCACCCCTGTGTGCCAATACCTTGGCAAGAAGATGATCTGGATTTACCTACCTCTTGCCTTCTGGTCTCACACCCTGTGCAGGGGAGTATTTGCACAGAGGACACAGTGACCCTGAATGGGGTAACATGAACACTTCTGTTGGGCAAGACCTTGAGCACAGAGGCAACTTAGTGAGACTCTCGAGTACACCCACCTCTACACATGGCAGCTATCTGGCCTTCTAAATTGGTCCAAAGTAGAATAACACAAAGTATATGTCAGCCTGTTTGCCTCCAGTCATGCAAGTTGCTTGGTACAACAATGATTCCTCAAACATTCAGACGCTGTTCAACTTACAAATTAAAGTAAGACCAAACCCTCATTTGAAGGGAAAGGTTATATGCCATAAAAATACTTCATGCCAGATATTGGAGTAGTGTAGAAATTGAGCCTATGTAAACACCTTGGTGCTATTCCATTTGGATACATGCCACAAAAAATAACTGAGAGTGGTTCTGAAAAAATGTCAATAAATCATCTATTTAGCTTGACACTGCAATGCACCAATTTCTTTCTTTTGTAAGCTTAAGTACTCTTCAAAGTCAGACAATGTTTAAGCGCTAATTTGAAATTTATCCTCATGCAGGTCTAAAGGATGACCAAAAAGTAGTTCAAAAGAAAGATTAGAGAAGGGAGCTCAACTTCTGTGGCCTAAAACAACTGACATTTCAATGATTCCAATGCTGCAGCCCTGAACCAAAAAGGGTTTTGAATAGAAAGACTTAATTTCCTACAATATATTATTTCTTCCCACATATGCCTTAGATGGTTGTCATTCCGGTCTCTTCCCACTCCTTTTCCTTCCCTCTTTCCTTCTCTATTGTCTTCTCTTTTGTTCACACCCCTGTGCTCCTACCTTGCTAGTTAGCAGCCTCTGAGTACATTACTAAGCCACATGACAGTGACCCCACCATGAAGAGGTTGGTGACTAGTTTACTGTCGCATTATGAGGCAGACAAGAAAGGATCCCCTGGTGTGGAAGAACCTTGGATCATGTCAGCTCTAACAAAAGGGTTTCTCACTCGAGGCCTTCAATATACTAATGGGCACTGCGACACTTTAAGGTGGGGGTACACATGTGGCGTTCATTGTCAAACCAACTTCAGACACTTGTTTGACTTAAGAACCTCTTTCAGTGGAAACAGTAATGTCCTGGAGAGCTCACTTCATGATCAGGGGCTCAGGGTCATAACCCTTTTCTCAAGGCCAAGGAAAAACAATCTGTCAAAAGCAAAACTATATCTGGAACAAAATTAACAAAGGTTATTTATTTACAAACTTGTGTGGAGAGAACTCATCTGTGGTCACTGTTGTTTCAGGGGGTGCACAAAGCTATTCAAAAAGGAGGTACGTTTTATAGAATAAAAAGAAATACTGAAACCGTTTTTGACCAGCAGGTGTTCTATTAAAGTGGGGTTTTAGAAGTGGAGAAGGCTTTGTAATTGGCCTTCAGGTATATTTGGCCTTTCTCAATTGGCTACAAGGAGCCAGTGAGCAGTGTGGGGATATTCCAAGAATGACAAAACAAGTGGGATTCCATGGATGCATTGGCATCAAACTGTCTCACTGTTCCATGTGGAAGGCAGCTGGGTAGCAGGCAGCTTCTCAGATGTGAAGATGAATCAGAATAGTAGACATTGGTTCAAAGTGAAGGGAAATTGTCTATGTACCGGGCACCATGCTAACTTTCCTTACCTAATCTTATATTAACATTCCATTTGATATTTTCCTTCATTTAAGTATGCTGATCTTTGAGAGAGGCATTATCATTTCCATTTTACCCATGAAAAGTTAAGCAAACGTCTCAATTTATAGCAAGAAAGTCACGGAACTTAGTTTCTAGGCTGCTGGGCCTGAAAACTCCTCCTAATACACCAACTGGATCCTGCTACATCCTGGTCAGTTTACAACCTACAAGGATCTGATGTTATTCTATCTTACACAAGTCAGAAATTGTGAACTCCAAAGGAAGTTCAAAGTTTGGTTATATTGAAATACTGTTAAATTAAGAGTTACTGAAAATAGTTGAGATATAAATCTGGCTTTTGCTACACTGAAGTCTCTTTTTGGGAAGAGGTTTTGTGTATTTGTTTTTGTTCTAATATTTGCTATTACGGTATTTGATCTAAATTGTTCCTCAAGCCTTTGATGGTTTTCAATAAATACTTCAATAATGGATTAAGGTGGAGTTTGAATATAGAAAAAAGAAGTGGCACTGTTCTTTGACTTTCAAGGTCCTAAATGATTGAATTCAACCCAGCTTTTCCAACCCTACTTTCCATCTCTCCCTCTTTCACAACTCCTATCCACCTCTTCAAAAAGGCATGTGCTTTTACAGCATAGAAAGTCTGTTCTTATTTCTATTCTGTTCCTGACCTTTTTTATCCTCCCTTTTTTCTGCATAAATTTCTCCATCATTCAAATCCCATTTCATGGGGTTGGCTGGGTGGTTCAGTCGGTTAAGTGTCCAACTCCTGATTTTGGCTCAAGTCATGATCTCATGGTTCGTGGGATTGAGCCCCTGTTGGGCTCTGTGCTGACAGCATCAGGTAGCCTGCTTGGGATTCTCTCTCTCCTTCTCTCTGCCCCTCCCCCACACATGCTCTTGCTGTCTCGAAAGAAAGAAAGAAAGAAAGAAAGAAAGAAAGAAAGAAAGAAAGAAAGAAAGAGAAAACTTAAAAAAAAAAAAAAAACAATTCAAGCCTTCATGAAAGCATTGAAGTAGTGGATAGAACAAAGAAAGTTAGTTCTTCCATAGAATGGCTTCCCCCAACCCCTAGTCATGGAAAATTCTATACATACCTAAAAGTAGGGTGAATAACATAAGTCATTGTCATCAACAATTGTTATCCAGCTTTGGCATTTATAACCATTTTGCAGATCTTGATTCCTCTATTTGCCCCACCACCCCCTCTCTTACCCTTCAAATATTGAATAGAAGCATTCGAGGAGACATTCTTGCCTTTATCTCAATTTTAGAAGGAATTTGTTCAATTTTTGTCATTAGTTATATTAGCTGGAGGATTTTCTTGGTCTTTTATCAGATAGAGAAAACTTCTTTCTTCCTTAGTTTTCTGAGTTACAAATCTTGAATGGGTGTTGAATTTTGTCAAATCATTTTTGCACATCTATTGAGTAATCATATAGTTTCTTTAGACACAAAATATTGTATATTGAAGTTTTTGTTCTATTTTTGTTTTGTTTTTTGAGTGTCAACTAATATTGCATTCCTGGGATGAAACTACATGGACAAAATGTATTAACTTTTTTTTTCAATTGCTGGATTTGATGTCCAATATTTTGTTAAACGTTTTTGTGTATACCTCATCCATTTGATCTTTAGTTTTGTCTTCTTAGATTTTGATACTAGGATAATATTATGGGTAATAAAATGAATTTGATGTGTTCCCCAAAACTCTATTTTCTGAAAAAAATTTGTGTAGGATTGATATTAATTCTTCCCCATATCTTTGATGTAATTCTCTGGAAAACCCATCCTGACTTGGAATTTTCTTTGTGGGAATGTTTTTCAAAATTATTATTAATTCAATTTCCTTTGTTTCTAGATAGATAGATAGAAGAATATTCAAATATACATATATTTTCCTATTTCCCCGTTGTCAGGTTTGAAATGTGATTTTCAAGGAAATCACTTCTTTATTTCATCTAAGTTGTCAAATATGCTGGCATAAAGTCATTTTCTTGTGATTACAGATTAGGAAGTGGCAGAAGAGAGAAGCAGCCCATCTCTTATGAGCCCTTGTCCATTTTTTATCTACTATTTTCCCATAGGACATAATGATGACTTAATTAACTTGGTGAATATTTGTTGAACTCCTACAATATAACAGAATTTTTGCTGTGCCACGGAAATGCAGATGATCAAGATGACATCTTTGGCTTCGAGGATCCCATATCCAGTCAAGGAGATAAATTTATAATCTTTTAATATAAACTGATAAATTGAATGTATCAGAAGAGGAAGTGATGGATGAACTCTGGAAGTGGCAGGATCAGAGGAGGATTCACTGAGAGGGTATTATTTACACTGGGTCTTAAAGGAACTGCAGGACTATGCCAGGTAGAAAATACTTCCAGGTAGTGACAAGTCAACCTACAAAGGAATCAGGGTATGGAAGTGTGAGCTGTGCTCAAGGAAGAATGACAAATCTGGCCCAGGAAAAATGTGCCTAGAGAGTTTCAGAGGCAGGTGGAGGTCAGGTTTTGGATGGTCTAGCCTATATGCCTGAAATTAATATTTGGGAAGCCAGTGGGATTTCTTAAGTGGAGAAGTGAGAAGATCAAGATGAAGAGATTAGACAGCAACTGGTAGTATTTCTCAAAAATGAGCTCGGAAGCAGATGCATCAGAAGAATGCCCTGGGGATATTTGTTAAAAATGCAGGTTCCTGAGTCCAATCCCAGTCCTTTTGAATGGAGTTATTGGAGGTGGTCCAGGGAGTGTGTATCTTATGTCTTATATCTCTTAGATGATTAGAAAATGAGTTGGAGTAGAGTTTCGGTTTTCAAACTACTCTTGGGTTTAGGGTCTGGATTTCCTTCAAGCAAAGCATCTCCCATTTTTATTTTCCCCATTTTGAGTCCCCACATACAACTTTAGATTCACAAATGGTTTCTACAGCTAAAAATAGGTTGGAAAACATGGGGCTAAAGATAGGAGAAATTAGTGTTTTGTAAAATATTTGGAAGCTGTGGCCATAATTACTAAGTGCCTGTGAGGAGTACCTGGTGGGAAGGAGGGCCAAGACAGGGATGGATTTGAACATCACGTCTTCAGTAAAAATCATCAGAACTTGTGGAAGGGCTGTAGAGCATGAAGAAGCAAAGGGATAACTAGAGTTATTCCCAGCAGCTCATCTGGTTTAAGTCCCTAGAACCTATATTTGTATATCTTTTCCACTCTTTGACTCCTCTCAACTCAACAACATCAGGAGAAAATCACTTAGTATAAACCATAAGATTCTTCTATGTTCCCAGGTCGCCAGTTTACTCACCATAAGCCACTCACTTAGTGGGTTAATCCTCAAACTGATTCTTTATCATGCAGTATTACCACCTCTCACTATAAAGAACCTAGATTTGCTGTAAAAATAAATGCTTCTCTAATCTAGATAAAGAGTAGGCATGAGCTGGAAAATTATGTTGTTATAATGATTCAGTGCCAAAAATTCTGCTCTTTTTTGGGACATTGAGCCAAATTTACTGCTCTGTTCTTGAGCAGAAAGAATTCATAATCAAAATAAAATAAAATTAAAAAAAAAACCTTCTGAGTTCAAAATAAATAATTTTAAAAACTTGGAAAGGAGACTGTTTTCATGATCTTTAAATCTTTTCATTTTGTTTTGTTTGTTTGCCTTTTATTTTTAAAACACATTTAACAGTTGGCTTACATTTGGCCTGCTGACCAAAATAAAGCGAGTTGGACCCTTGTTGTTTTGGTTCACTTCTTGCTCAGAGGTTCCTGACAGCACCGATTGAAGAAATGAGGATCATAATGACTTACACAAGTAAGCAACCTCTTCAGAAAATGGATAAGCCACTTATCTGCTAACCTGTTTGAACAGGTAAAGAAACACAAAACACACTGAGCTTTCCTAATTCTAAATTAAGTAGATGGGCTTATTTCATTGGCTTTGGTGAAATCAACTCTTTGGACCAATGGCAAAAACATTTCCTATCATTAAAAGCCTCATAGCAGATGAGAAGACATAAAACTCTGTTATTAAATCCTTCTATAAAGTACCCTAAACAACACCATTGATTAAATCTAGTATCAAAATATGGCCTAGTGCAAATACCTAGAAAGTAGTAATAGGATCACCTTCACTTTATTCTTTCAGATTAATTTCAGTGTACCCATGATTTGATCTCTGAATACAAGGACAATCAAGAAATTAAATTTTACTACATCACAGCTACAGGGTTTAAACAAATGGGCTCCTTCCAGATATACATTCTGAAGAGATCAAGTACAACTCTACTTTTCTTACAGGTAAATCTTGGAAAATCTCTTGACTTAAACTTAGTTTCCTGATCTATAAAATGGAGCTAACTATATTCTCTTAGAATGTATTATAAATTACATAAGATAAAATATATAGCTGGTATAACATTCAAGAGATTGGTGGATATGTGTGTGTCTTTGTCTGTGTATTAATATTTGTTAGTCTCTGAGTTGGCCAGGTTGGTGATCTAGAAGTTGACCATAAAGATTTTTGCTCTTGTTCCAGACTGAAGTCAAATAGATTCAACTTTTTCTTAAGTCCTATTCCCAAGGTCTTCAATTTTTACAGTTTCTTGGTTCTGTCTTACACATAATTTATGGAAAGCTAAATTAGAAGAAATGATTGCCAGCAATTGTGAGAGCTTTACAATCTATAAGGCACTTTCATAAACCTTATCTTTCTGGATCCTCACACAACACTTTAAGGGGATAATTACATCTCCCAGTTTAAATTTCTTTTTTTTTTTTTTATGTTTTATTTATTTCTGAGAGACAGAGAGAGACAGCGTGAGCAGGGGAGGGTCAGAGAGAGAGGGAAGCACAGAATCTGAAACAGGCTCCAGATTCTGAGCTAGCTGTCAGCACAGAGCCTGATGCGGGGCTCGAACCCATGAGCCATGAGATCATGACCTGAGCCAAAGTTGGACACCCAACCGATTGAGCCACCCAGGCGCCCCTACATCTCCCAGTGTGTGACATGGACACTGAAGCTCAGAGAGGAAGTAAATTGTGTAAGATCATACAACAAGTACTGGGTCTAAGGCACTCAAGTTTTCTGCTGTAATAAAAGATGTATTTCTTCTATGTATATATATGTATATATATATTCTATGTATATATATATGTATGTGTATATATATGTATAAGAATACATATGTATTCTTATACGTATATATATACTAGGTGACCATGAAAGTTATCATCCAAATTGGGACATGTTTGAGAGTGAAAGGAGGTCATATTAAAAATTCCACCAGGACCACTGAGATAAACTGGAATTGTCTTGAGCAAATAGGAACATGGGTCCTTCTTGATAAAATTTATTTCATGAGACTGGATGGTCTATACAAGGTCTCCCATTTAGACTCAGTTTTAGGCTACCCTCAACAGATAATTGAACTGAACTTTTGAGAAAAGGTTTCCAGGAAGGGAACATAAAATATTGACTTTTTGTCATAGGGCAATAGTGCACAAAATAATTGTTGAATTTCAAATCATATTCTATCTCCTTGTGTAGAAGCTATCTTGTCATTTACTCTTCCCCAGTGAGATTCCCAGGGATCTAATTTGGGTCAATATTGAACATGCCCACAAAAGGAAAGAATCATTATATGTCAGGGAGATGATTAAAAAAACATACTGAAAGACTTTGTAAAAACATAGTAAACTGGATTTGTAAGGCAGCCTAGGCTTGTTTAACTGATACACAGATTCCAGGGAACCTACAGAGATCTTTAAAGACCAGAGGCTAATTGTATCTCGTCTTCTGTTTTCCAGCTATCTTTGTTGATAATAGGCCAAAGAAGTGTGAAAAATCTGTAATATCACAACAGAATTTGTGTGGCCAACACAGTATGTTTTTAGAATTATTTTCAAGAAGGTGGGGAATGATGAGTGAAGAGAGATTTAAGTTGTTTACAGAGGCTGCTAGAGTTTTCCTTTCCTCTCTCTCTTCTCCCAGTCCTTTGCCCCTTCTCTCCTTCCCCGCTCTCTATCTTCTTTCTTTCCTTTCCTGATTTTTCCCCCCCTATCTGCCCTAAATCCTAGAATTGTCCTTTGTATCTACTAGGATTCTAATAGTATTTATAACTTGACTGATTTTTTTAAGTGACTGACTGATTGGCCGACCTTTCAAAATGTGACTTTGTATCCCTCAGATTCTTATCATCCTTCCTAGGATGATGGGCAGAACATTGTTTGGCATTTCTGGTCACATGTTGATATTAAAGAGAGTCAGTAAGAGTTGTCTGACAATGACTGTACCTCATCAAGGGAAGAATCCTAGGGATTCCTAGGAACATAGAACCTATTATTTCTTGACTATTGGACAATTTCTAGTCTTCATGAAAGCAAAATGTAAGCCACTTCAGTAAAAGTTACGGCAAAAGATGGTGGGGGGTGGGAGACTGTTTCTAAATTTTAAGAAAGAAAAATTGAGAAATAAGTAACTGAGATGGTTTCATGTCACACTTCATCTATTTCCTTCCTCCTTCTGTGAATCAGTGAAACAGCAAATGAGAAAAATCAAACAGATAATACTTCTAACACAGCACCTACTTTACTGTGGTATGTGAATCCTAGATGTACCACTTCTTATTTGTGTGACCTTGGCAGATTACTTAACCCATTTGCAAGATGAGAATATCAAGTACCCTCCCTTCAAGGTGTAGTTACTGGGATTAAATGAGGCAATACAAAAAAAGACCCCGGACCAGTGACTGGCCCATAGTAAACATTCACAGATTATATTTTTGTTATGAGATCATTTCTCCTTTGATGGTGTTCATGCCATGCTTTAGAGTCTCATCTTATTTCTAGGCTGAGATCTGGGGGGTGTTCTTTCAGAGATTCCCCCAAGGGAGCCCAAACCCCAATACTTTCTATGTTCACCAGTGCCCCTAAAGGTCTTTCATAGGGAACATATCTTGTCACTCCTCAAATGCAAAAGAGGCAACCCTTCAGACTCTGTTCTGAGTCTAGAAAGGACTTAAAAAAATATTTTTGATGGAAAAAGCCAGAAGATCTAGGTGTTTCCAAAGAGTGAGGGCAAAGGCAGAAGGAGAGAAGGCAAAAAAACACCACATCCCATGGAAATAAACATGAAACCCTTTGAAATTCCACTAACATCCCTGCACCTCTCATCTTTAAGTTACCAAAGCTTTGAATAAAGGACAAAAAAGTAATGGCAGCCCACAGGGCATTTTTCAGGACAAAGAAGATTCCCAAGGCTGCAAATTTCCTAAGTAACACCTGGGGATCAGTTGGTGCACATGAATGAATATTCCATTGTTGTTTTGAGGATTTCTTTGTAAGTATCTAGCTTCAAGAATGAAGGGTGATGTCAGTCAGGAAAAAACCCCAGTGAATCCTAGGACTTATTGCTCCAATTAAGCAGGAAGACACGTTAGAGCATGAAAGATTGAGTAATAATTCATACCTGTTGTGTTTCAATGTTAATCGTGAGCCTAAATGTAGACTACCCTCACTCAAGCATGCATTCTTCTTACACAACAGCTCAAGGTCTTGAATATTTAATTACATTTTTCCTTCAAGACAATCACTTATAAGGAAATGTTGAAAAATAATCTCCCTGGAAGAAAAGTTCATACCTCATGAAAAATAAATCTGGGTAAATTGAGTTATGAAAGATCTATTCCAGTAGGAGCAGGAACTTTGAAGTCCTTTTCCTGTTCAAGAACAAAAACTCAACTTCCCAGACAATAAATTTACAGCACAATAGGCTTTTGGGTATCACAGGGGCCTGTAGTCAATCTGGGCTTCCAGGTCATTCTGGGTTTAAATCTGACTTACTGTCACTCTTCCTTCCAAGGTCCTGGCATTTCTTTTGAGGTAGAGCTTTCATGGATTTTAGAGAGCGTGTTTCTCTTTGTGAGGAAGAATCTCACTTTTTCAGACCAAAGCAGCTGGCCAGTTTGTGTATAAAGTATGCCTGGGTTCTTTCTGAAAAATGATTCTTGAAATAAAGATCTGGAAGGCCTTACTTCTGACTTGGATATAAGATTCTACAATGGGTCTGACTATGGTATTTGGGATGTGATGGCCTGGGTTTAAACCCAGTTTTGCCAATTCCCTAGAAGCATAAACAGGGGTAAAATCAACTCATTCTTTATGCCTCAGCTTCCTCAGTTGTAAAAAGGATAATACTACCTGTGTTAGGGTTCTAGAGGTGGTTAGAATGGAGAAAATGCAAATAAAGTGTAAGGCATAATGCAGAGCATAAAATGAGTGCTTGAGGGGAGGTAACTGTTATGGTTAATCCTAAACATCTTGGGATGTAAAAACTTTGTGTGGGTTCTTTTGACCAATGGTTTAACTGAACTGCAATCAGAATAGATTTACTCACTTGATATAAATGAACAAAAAGTTATGAGAGTCTTCTAATGGCAAGGAGCCGGGGTTGAATAAGTTCCTATAAAGATTTTTGTGGGGCACAATGTCTTCAAGTAGCTTGATTCTAGTTGAGATTAGATGTGAGCCTAAAAACAATACCAAGCAGAAAGTGGTAAGGCTACATAAGAGAATGTAGATGGAGTGTAACTGAAATCCAGAAGAGAGAGAGAGAGTAACCTAGTTGAAGAAGAAGACTTTGCAGATAAGGCCCTATGATACATATCTCTGTAATCTCAGTATTTTGACAATAGGACTCACAGAATTGTAATGACTTGGTGCAAAAGATCCATATTCCATAGCATACAAATTTTGCATATTTGAGAATGTGTATTCTCAAGTTCAATGTGTATTCTCTGATTACAGTAACCTTGGGCCATAATAAAAACAGTATCCTTTTAAAATGAGATTCAGGCTTTGCTTTCCCAGAGGGCAGTTGGCCATTTGCCCAATGGTCTGTGCAGGAACGTACTTTTACAAACTTCCTTGGTTTGGAAATAAGGGAAGGGCAGTGGGAGAAGAAACCTGAAGGAGCAGGACTGATGTTTAGGCTGTGGAAACTCGGCATCATGGCCCAGTGCCAGGAGAATTTGCTCCCAGTCTCAGGAAACCTCCTTCTTTCGGTGGGAGCAGGGTGGACTTTCGTCTTCTCCTTCTCCTGTCCTGTTCTAATTCTCCTCCATCTTCATGTAGGTTACTTTCCATTCTATTCACTCTTGTGTCCATTTATTCGCCATGCATTCATTAAGTTTCTAGACTAAAAACTTAGGTGCTGGTGGAGGCTAGAGGATGAATACAGCAAGGCCCCTTGTTCTAATCACCTTGGTAAGGATGTCCAGGAAGGACGTAGGGAGTGGGGTCTTTCTATGAAATGGCGGAGCTGCAGACCCTTCCTATATTCTGTCTATTTCTGTCTCCTTATGTATTTCTGCATACTGTTAGGAGCTCAATTTGCCCCACCCATTCGATTTTAGGCGCTGCTTCTTTGTGTTTTAGCTCTCCTTCCTGAGAAAGAGCTTGGCCTGTATCTGGAAGCATTTTAAAATTTCAGTATAAAAAATGATTGGGTTGACTTATAGGTGTGAAGGGGAAAAGAGGGCACAGTTGGAGAAAACCTGGTTGTAAACATATTCTGAAACGATAGCACACAAGTAAAATTTGGTTGGATTGTTAGAAGGAAAGAATAAGTTTAGTTTTTCCCTTCATTCTCTACTTCTATAGGCTTCTAATCTTGACTAATTTGTAGGTCCACGCCTGTTTACCTCTATTTTACATTTGAGAGGATTTGAAGAGTAAGACAAAGTCTGCAGCCTAAAAATATTTCTTCCTTTGATTCCCGAAATCTCAAGATAAGCAGTTTAATTCTTTCTTAATTACTGTAGTCCTCAGACCTATGTTTTGGAAAATGTTCCTGCTCTGGGCAGGATTATAAGAAAAATCTCCAACTCTTGAGGAAACACTCTTAAAATCACTTTTTTCCAGAATTGAGAAAGACGGGCAGATCAGAGTTCTGGTTTTTTGTTTATCTTCTCTCCTCCTCCTCCTCTTCTTTCTTCTTCCTTCTTCTGTCCTCTTTCTCCCCCTCCTCCTCCTCCTCTCCCTCCTCCTCCT
>NW_027531010.1:863413-897737 GCF_008692635.1 Crocuta crocuta | reverse complement strand
CTTCTTCTTCTTCTCCTCCTCCCCCTCCTCCTCCTCCTCCTCCTTCTTCTTCTTCTTCTTCTTCTTCTTCTTCTTCTTCTTCTTCTTCTTGTAAGTAGGATCTAACTCCATCCATTCATTCTAACTAGCAAATACAGTTGGATTCATTTTTGCTTCTTTTTCTAGAACTCGGGGTCCTATCTGTGATGAAAAGTAAATAGACAAAAGAACACTTAACTAAAGAACACAGAGGCTAAATATGTTCAGCTGAGCTCTCTAGATAATTGTGGACTAGTTGATTTTCTGGCCTCTGATTATCAGGATAACTGCCTCATTTGTATCCTTCACACTTCTTGTGGGGACACGGCATTAGATTATAACAAAAACTGTTATGGTCTTCAAACCATTAATAGAGAGCTCGTCCAGTTTTGCAAGTTGGATTAGTTGACAAGAGGCAGAAAGCTAGAATATATTTGCATTCATTGGTTTAGTGGAGTTTCTCACTGAAGTGTGTTGTACCACATTATCTCATCACTACTTTGTAACTGACATATGCCCAATTGCCTTATATACTTTAGAAGCAACTGTCGTTTTATCTTGAAGAACAATTAAGTCTTCTGAAGGCTAAATGTTTCCAAGGAAGAAAAAAAAAGCCAGACTACAGTTTAATTTATTGAAAGTTATTTATAATTTAGTACTTACTGTCCTGAAAATGCCTGTCCCCTTGGAAATATGATTCAGATGCCCTGAACTGAGGAAACATTTTCCCTTTTCCTGTGTAAAATATGAAACAAAAGACAACTGGAAAACACTTCATTAAAAACAGTTCCTTTGTCCTTTTGACAATGAAAACTGAAAAGAGACATGCCAGTTTGGCTATGTGGGTGGTCCTCTTTCTATGCTAACCTTAATGTGACCTCACAAAAATCACTGAAAATTATTTGATGGTTCTAGAGATTTTGAAAATATGTGTTGAAAAGCTATAGTCATGTGCACTAAGGGATTTGAAAACTGTCATCTATTAAAAATGAGGTTCTAAGAGCTGAAGGCTCTACCCAAGAACTTCTGCTCCACCCAGACTTTACAGTCCCCACAGCCTAGACTATTTGCACACCTGGGCAAACCTTTGTGTAGTCTGGTCATGTTCCTTGGTCATTTAGTGTATTCGTTCAAGGTCTTTCATGGGCTGAACTTGCTATCAGCTGCATGTAATTGGTCTAAGTCAATGTATGTATGATGTGTATCAAATGAACTTAAAGTGTGTTCCCTATGAGAATATCTCTGACTTTTTTGTTTTGTTTAGTAATTCTAGAACATTCCTCATTTCATAATGTCCTGAACTTCTTCATAGTGCGGCAAAAAGGGGTTGATTATCTGATGGAAAATGAAAATTAGACACTGTGTCTTTTCTTTCTTTTTTTTCTTCTTTAAACGTCTTACTCTTTTAGAGTTAGCTTTTAATTTCCTAGGATTCTCTGAGAAAAATCAGTGAAGTTACCAGAAAGACTGCTTTCTGATTAATCTCTTTTGCTATCCAGACAACTCTAACAGTTTTGAGAAATGAAAAATGAGCCATGTACTTTGCCTTTGGTTAACATTTTTCTGTTAAATGAAATTTGATATTTTACCTCTAACTCTATTAAAATGATGTTGTCCAAAACTATCATGTGGTGAAAGTTATTCTCTTTCTGTCCACTATCAAGTAGCTTTGTCTAGTTTGGTTGTGGAAAAATCAAAACTGAGCAAAAGCATTCTTGTTTTAGTGATACATCCCATCTAAGTAGCATATAAGCTCATTCTTGTGAAGTCTTAAAAAATGAATCTCCCTTCTTTGAAAAATTACAAGCTGAAAAAATAAAGAAAAACCACTCCACAACCTTTCTGTGAAATGCAGGCACTGTAATATGTACTTGTTTTTTTTATTTTAGCACATTGCACACCTTTTGTTATTCAACTTGACATGAATCATGCTTACAGAATTTTGGCAAGATTTACAATTTAGGTTCCCAAATGAGTATTCAACTTAGATTAATTAAGACTATTATTTCATGGAGTATAAATACAACTGCTTATTAAAACATATTTATTGAGGATAAACAATTATGTAATAGAAACCAGCTACAGAATATAATAATATGACTAATGAAAAAGGCAATTGATTACAAATGACATAATTACTGAGGGTAAGAGCTATGCAATTGATATGACTTGTATTCCTTCAGCAGGTTTTAATAAGCATTTTGATCATTATTTAACATGCAATAACTCACTTATTACATCCAAACAAAGAGTTACTTTCCAACTTGGTACATGTAGCTTTAACAGTGCCTATGGGAGTTGAGAAGATTACAGCTTTACCCTTAGGATTGAGGGAAGACATTGACAAAGAATGTTAATTAAGTGTTACGTATTGTATTTTATTTTAGGAAATGGAAAGAAAAAGCTGAGGTCTTTGATTAGAACCTTTGGCCAACTCTCTTGACAAATGAGAAGCCCTACATTTGACAGAGGTGCCTCAGTTTGCAGAGAGGACCTAAGGCTACCACTTGAATTTTTGTGACTTGATCTTTCCTAAGGAATTCCGTAAGAAATCAACCTCATTACCATCATCATTCCTGGGGGTGGTTTATCAGAGATTAGTAGCTTTATTTTGATTCTGGCATTTAAATGAGTACTTTCTCTAACTTCTTTACTGTAATGTGATCTGCACAGTGGTACTGAGAAGGGAAGAGACTTAAAGAGACACAATCGTAATTTATGACCTCAGTTTTAGGCTATGGATAAGGAATATGTTATGAAGTTAAAATAGTGTGAATGGAATTAAACCTTTTCCAATAATTTACAGGAACCCAGAAATGGGAGTTGGGAGAAAGGGCAAAGTATGTTCAAGACACTTTTCTATTTGGTGAATCAAAACCCACTATCAATAGTGTGTAAGACACACAGCAGTTTGGTTCCTTCAGCAAAATGACTTCTTTGCTCTCTCAACTCTAGTTATGAATGCTGTTCCCCAACATTTTGGGGTTTCAGATTATTTCTTTACAGGGTAGTCATTATCATTTCTGAAATGTTATTTACTGGTCCTTTCCTAAAGAATATACAGAAAGGATTAGCTTCTATCCAATGGTGAGAGGATACTGTATTTGTGCTTATAGATGATATTTGGAAAATTCTTTCTTTCAGAAGTTGTGTCTGTAAGATGTAGATAGTCATGTTATTTCTGCTATAGGAGAGATATATGGATTGACATATATGGATTGACAATCCATGTATGGATTGACAGTATGGATTGGGGGAGGAGTCTTGAAGTTACAATTTGACAAATACTGCAGAGGCATCTTAAAAAGGCCTTTCTCATGGATGTTAAGAAGCCCATAACTTTTATCCTTTGAAGGGCGTGTCATTTGGTACAACAGTGAGATGGATGAAGTGTGTGTGTGTGTGTGTGTGTGTGTGTGTGTGTGTGTAGCATCCCTGTGTTCTTTTTTGTCACTTCATCTCTGTGGCTCTACTCACTTCCAGATGTTAACAGCTTTTGTGTTATTGGCATTCAGATCGCCAGAATCTTCCTGTCTCTCCATCCTGCTTTGTGCCCATGCACGACATACACGTATTCATACACTGAATAGATAACTCTAAATTATGTCTAGGCTTTCTTCTTCCATGCTCAATTCAGAATAAAAAAAATATCTACTTGATGTTGTATTCCCTGTGGGTTCTGCTGAGGGTTGAAAAATATTATAGTGGGGTGGTTGAGAGCATTGACTTTGGGTCAGACTGCTCTGGATTGGAGTCGTTGCTAACATTTGCATCTTTACTACCTTGGCAAACCTGTTTCAATTCTCTAAGCCATGGTTTCTTTGTCTGCAGATTCAGAAAAATAAAAAAAGATTGTGTCTACTTAGGGTTGTTGTAGACAATAAATTAGATGATTCATGCACAGCACTTACTTAGCACTGTGCCATCCATATAGAAAGTGTCCCATAAATTGTAGAACAGTTATTGCTGCTGTTATTGAAGAAGAATAAGCTACCCTATATAATTGCCTAATGTAATCAGATCTATATCTAGATGTGAATAGTTAGGTCAATTACCTCTATCTCATCAAAGCATCAAGGCTTATAGGAGCTATTGTTCTCCTTGACTTCCACAGCCACCTCTGAGTTCACAAGTTCAGTGCAATCAATTTTTCCAGCTCTCTTCATGGCACCTTTCTAGGTGCAATGGGTTATGAGGAAATGAATAACTCTTCTTTGACTTTCTTTGACTTTTTCCACACATGAAAAAAAATTTAACCTTTAAGATTGCCTTTGTTTCATGTGACTTCAATTTGACAAATTTCTTGGTTTGAAAGTTGTAGGAGAGGGGGTGTAAGGCTAAGCAAAAAGGTGGAGCAGAAAAGAGCTGGCAACAGAATGTATTCAGAGGTTGTCTTATTTGTCTTTTAATCCTCAATGTATTTCCTAAGTTTGGTGGATTCATGTTTAGTAAATGTTATTTGATCTATGAAATGAATGAATGAATGCTCTTCCAAACATGCCAAGTAGCCTCCGAAGGGGCAGAGACCATTGCCCTCTGAATTGGTGTGTAACTCTTCCAACATAGATGGGCACATACACAGTCCTCATTGTGACTCTTGTGACGGCTGCTCTGTGTAGCATCATACCACATAAACTTCTCATTTATAGGTCACTCCCTTAAAAAAGATTGAATTCTCTGGCTTGATGTCAACATAACAGGGAGAATGCGAGTTGCTTTGTCTCAGCTTCCCTTTCAAAGCAAGAAATCTTAACCTGGGACCAGATACGTCCATGGTTCTATGAGTCCCCTGAACGTGTGGCCAAAAATTTGAGTGCCTATGCATTCTTTTTCTGGGGAAAGGATTCATAGTTTGTTTGATTCTCAACAGCCCTAACTTCAAAGGACACCTTTGAAATTTACAAACCATTCACTTAAGGGCATGAACATATAGAGCTTCAGATTCCAGTATCATACAAAGAACCATTCTCCACGAGAGTCCATCTCAACTGTTCCACTTTAGATTTCAGGTTTGGGATACCACCCAATTATCCTATCAGCATACATATTTTTTGAAATATGGCCTATTGGTAAATATTAAGTCCTAGAACCTACTGGGAGAGTTTGGTGTAAATTAGATATAAGATGAGGCAAGGTTTTGAGTAAGGTCTCTAGGAGAAAGAAAGCAAATTTTGGTGAAAAGGAAATGTTGAAATTAGTACAAAAAACCCAACATGCCTTGCAGAATGATGAGATGAACAGCCGGTATCAACTTGAGGAGGACATCTGTGGGTCACTCACTCTGTGGAGTCCCTTCTGGAGGCATAGCCAAGAACTTACTTTAAAAACTCAATACACTCTTGAATAACTTCAGGATATTAAAAACTATTAGAGGTGGGATGGGAGACTTATGGCAATAACACATCAGCAAATGATGATAGGAATAACTTTTGTGTTTTTCAGCTTGCACATTTGGGCCTTTAGTCATCACTCTGACATTGACAGATGAAAGACCTGTATTTCACTCAGACAATTTTTACAGATACAAACGGGTCTCCATCAGGCTTGTTTTAAATATTACTGTGTGTTTTGCAAATGAGCTGCATGAGCACCTGTAAAACGTATTTCTTCCTGAGTGGAAAAAAATATGGCAACTGTGGTTTGTTGGAAGGTGTATTACTTTTGGAATAAGAAAGAGTTAGGTCCGAATACCAGCTTCACTGCTTAGGAACTGGGTGGAGTTGGAAAAGAGGAATTCTTGCCGAACCTCACTTGCTCCCCCTGTAAATCAGGGATATTAATACTTAATTCTAGAGTTGTTGTCAGGCTTGTTGGTTAATGTCTAGCTTCATGAAGAGTAGGCAAGTAATAAATGGCAACTATTATTATTGTTAATATGAAAAAGGATATAATTCATTCACATGCCATTAGGCAATAAAGAGGTTCACATAAGTGAATTTCAAGGAACAGCTTTTCTTCTGAAATGCCAAATTTTTAGCTACTTTCTAAAATATACTTCATATAACTTTCCATTCCTTGAGAATACAGGAATAATGTGTTTTATATTTTCTCATGATTCAGTGTCATTTTTGAGACCATCAGTGATGTATTATTATATGCCACTATAAATAAGAATACTTGCTTCCAGATCAGATGGTTCCCAGAAAAGTGAGATGAGCAAGAGAAACATCATCATGAAGATGAGCAAATGCCAATAGAATGAGCCCTTTTTACAGCGAGGCCTGGGGGAGGGGGCTGAAAGGAAACAGGAGCATTGACTTAAATAAACACAAAGAGCCCTGGGTTCAAGTTCCACCTGCAGCATTTACTGATTTCACCTTGGGTTTTTTCCTCTGTTTTACATACCTCATGGCTTCAGTTTAACCAGTAAATGAAAATTCACTTGGTTGAATGAAATAGTCTGTACAAATGTAGGAGATATAATATAGTAATCAAGTTTTCAGAAAATTCAGGATAGGGAGCAAGAAGCAAGCATAAATCAGACAATTCTCCCTACTTTCTTCATATATACTCTATTCCAGACAAGATGGGTCTATTTTTGAGGTATAATTGACTATATATATACATACATACATATGTATATATGTCCAACATTATATTGGTTTAAGGCATACAACATAATGATTCAATATTTATATATGTTGCAAAATGATCACTATAGTAAATCTAGTTAACATCCTTCACCATACATAATTACAGAATTTTTTACTTGTGATGAGAAATTTTAAGATTGACTCTCTTTTTTTGTTGTTGTTTATTTATTTTGAGAGAGAGAGAGAGCATGCACATGAGGAGAGGAGGGGCAGAGGGAAGGAGAGAGAGAATCCCAAACAGGCTCTGTGCTGGCAGCACAGAGCGCAATGGGGGCTCGAACCCATGAACCATGAGGTCATGCCCTAGGCTGAAGTTGGATGCCTAACCAGTTGAACCACCCAGGCACCCAAAAACTGGCTCTCTTAGCAGCTTTCAAGTATTCAATGTGGGGATATTAACTATGGTTGCAATGCTGTACATTACATCTCCATGAGTGCTTTAGTTTAAATCAGACTGGTTGATTTTGAAAGGACTTCAGTTTGCTTTTGAAGTGATCATTCTCATAGAATAGAATCATACGGAATTTTATCCTTAGAAAACCAAAGGCATTGGGTAGACTAACAGATTACTTCTGTTGATGAGATTGTTTTGGGGTGGTATCTTCTCGGAAACTGGATAAATGCCTGAGTTTGCCACTGCACCCTTTATAATCCATTGCACACTGTGATCCCCCAGGAAGAGTTTAAGTGGGGCTATTAGATTACCTCTGAGTGTGGTCTGATAAAGCGGTGTTCAGATTCTGTTCTTCAGCATTTGAGTGGTCTGCAGGAGTTATTCAGGGTTTGTGGGCACTATGGAAGGTTCCAGGAAGGGATCCAAGAAAGCAGAGCTACCAGAGCTCTGTATGTCCTTACTTCAGTAAGGGTAACTCTACCAGCATCTGTTTAAATATCAGATTTCATTTGGAAAAAAAAAGAAAAAAGATTTCTTGGCTTAAAAACATCTGAGACTCAAAGGAAAGTACTTCACTCAATAAGCATCTGAAGAAGTTAGGAAATTTGCCACAATATAATCTTAACCCAGTAACTATATGTTCACTATCGATTCTCCTTCCTCATTTCTGCTTAACTACATGAGTTCAAATACTTCTGAAGAAACCTCTTATTGTTCCTAAGTGCAAAGGATTTTCTTCTTTTTTCTGATCACTTGTTTACACCATTCTATTGATCATGATAGGCTAATGGCCATAAGAACACCAAGTCTCAGTGACTTATCACACTGTGAAAATAATTTATCTGTTAGGCATGATCTGGTACGAAGCCTCTTGGTCAAGTGACTCTGTTGGGTGTGCTGCCACATCAGGAGGTGGGGTCCTTGAAGCATGCCACCCCTGATACCTCAAAGGCCTCCAGTGGACTTTCTGCAGTGAGGATAGCAAGAAGTGACAATGTCAGGACTTCATGGAGCATTTGAGGAGCCAGACTTAGAACTAGCATACTTGACCTTCTCCTCCATTCTATTGGCTGTAACTAGTCATATTTACCCATACAGATACAAGCAGAGTTAGGAAATGTAGAACTCCTTGGTGGCCAAAGGAAAAAAAGGAATAATTTGTTGAACACATAGCATTACCTTTTCCATGCCACTAGCTAACCCTTGTCCACCTACTGCCTTGGGGAACAGGTACCTGTGTGTCTATCTTAAATCCTCAACTAGATTGCAAACTCCTAAAAATAGGAATGATGTTTTATATGTTACTATTTGTAATCCTTGAGTTGCCTGAGTATATTAGTTAGGAAAAACCACTGTCAAGACAGACTGTGAAAATGAAGTACTTTAAGGAAAATTGCCCACTCCCTTATATATTTAATTTAATTTAATTTTTTTCTTTGCCTCAAAACAATTGGAATGTGTCACAGTTCAGCAGCCCCTCCTCCTTAGGCTCTTATTCATACCTACGCTAACACAACTTTGTCATCTCAGCATTACTTTGTGCTTTGTGGGCTGGCTTGAGGGAAGGTGAAAGTGTGGTGGTGGTGTGTGCAGGCACATTTTATGGGTCCAACCAGGAAGAAGCGCATGTTGTTTCCACCCATACTGCACTGGCAAGAACTCACTGACACAGCCACACCTCCCTGAAGGGTCATTGGGAAATTCGTTTTTAGCTGGGCAGTTGCAAGCCAAATCAGTCACCATGGGAAGAATGAACATTGGTGGAAACTACATTCTTCCCCACAGGGAGACAAGGAAAGTTTGTTCAATTCTCAAAATTCTTCAAATTAGGCTTTGCCATTCTCCATTTTTGAAATTAGAAACTGATATTCAAAGGTGAAGTAACATGCCCAATGGAAGATATCTATTAGGTCTTAACACTAGGATTTGCCTCTATTTTTCCCTAGTTCCCAAACCTACTTTTCTTCTTCTATTGTGTGCTTTGTCTTATACATAGTAGGATCTCAAGAAATACCATAGGGTGATGCTTATACCTGCATCACCTCATTCTTGTTCTTCTTCAACCTCCTTCTTTCAGCCTTCCCTGCCATTTTTAGGATGTAGTGATGTGTGAAAAGTGACTTCTGTTGGATATTCAACACAATGCTCTCAGGGACTTTGAACACATGGCATTCTGTTAAGGTAAATATGTGAGTCAGAAATCTGAACCAGACACTTTCTTGTCTCTTGACACATTTTAATTTTATTTTGTTACCACCACTTGTTTTGTTTTGTTTGTTTGTTTTTCTTATTACATTTGGCTCAAATGTGAGCAAGTGTCTCATGAAGGTTGATTTCTATGGAAAAAGTTATGATGTTTTGATGGAAAGTCCAGAAAATCATTTCTCATCTGCCCTGTGGAATGTGAAGTTAATAGTGAGTTCTTGGGGGATGCTAAGGAGGGTAACACCAGGGCAATACTCTGCCCTTGACTCTGCTGGTTCCCTCTGCTTCCCTAGGAAGAGGTTTCTGCCTTGTGTGGGTTCCATTCTGCCACAAAGGTGCAAGGGAAAATGCTATTATAAATTATAACACAATATCGCTTCTGGGGTTGAGATTAATCCAGCAATTTTGGGAGTAGTTTACAAGTTCAGGGTTCTAATCTAAGAATTAATACAAGACTTCATATTTTATAGTTAGGAATAACAAAGTAAAGAGGGAGCAAGAACATCTTTCTCAATCTCTCCTCTCAACCTCTTCTTTCTCTGTACAATTTCTAGGCCACTCTGTTTAAGAGTTTAAGTAGGCATAAAGATACCCTAGATTCAGAGATAGTTCTCTCCTTGCCTTATTGTATGTCTTTGACCAATTCCTTTAAACGTTCTAAGCTTCAGTGTCCTTGTGTGTAAAATATGAATACCATTTACACTTATACTGATAACAAAGTTTGGTAATATTACTTAATACGTTTAATATATGTTAACTATATTTATGTCTCAACTTCAAAATGTCCAATATCTTCTCTAACGTATACCACTTCAGCTGACTCAAAAGCTGACTGGGTGTTTGCTGTTTTGTTTTTAATGTCCACAGGTAAGAGGGGGGAAAAGTACTGAAGTTTTCCTTTTTTTTTTTTTTTTGCTTGTTTTATTTTTATTTTTTAAAATATTTATTTATTTATCTATTAATTAATTTATTTATTTTGAGAGAAAGTACATGCAAGCAGAGAGAGGAGAGAGAGATTCCCAAGCAGGCTCTGCTGCTATCAGTGCAGAATCCGATGTGAGACTCAAACCCATGAACCATTAGATCAAGACCTGAGACAAAATCAAGAGTCAGATAGTCAACCAACTGAGGCACCCGGGTGCCCCTTTTGCTTATTTGTTTTAAAATAGTAACTTTAGAGTCCCATGTTGCTTGGCTTAATTAAGCCACATCTCTCCAGATTTCATCAGAATGTAACTGTAACAGTGGTCAATCTATTATTCCTGTAGTTAGCCAATTAGACCCTATTGCATACATAACTGTCTAGTAATGCAGTGGCTTTGCTAAATTCCACAGCATTGGAATAGTTTTGCCAGT
Organism: Crocuta crocuta; assembly: GCF_008692635.1. Taxonomy (NCBI): domain Eukaryota; kingdom Metazoa; phylum Chordata; class Mammalia; order Carnivora; family Hyaenidae; genus Crocuta; species Crocuta crocuta. The sequence goes on along the minus strand of NW_027531010.1, from coordinate 887,171 downwards.
GTTTTGATTTGGCTAGGAAAGGGACCATGGAGGGGGCTTTTGTTGGAATCCAGATACTACCATTAATTGTGCAGTATACAGGAGAAAAATACTGAGACCCCAAAATAATTGTTTAGAAATTTCTCATCTGTAAGTCTCTATGTCTGTTGAGAATAATAGAGATGTATTGTTTGAGATCAGGTTTCCCCTAATGCAGCATGGTATACTGTTGGAGAAGATTGGTAGGCTTTACAATTCACAACAGTGTTCATCTTTCTAGAAGCCTGAGGGTGTTGACAATGGAAAGTTTTTCAGGGTGACTAATGCTTTCTATGAATAAACTAGATCCTTAAGTTGTCCTCTGAAGGCCTGAAATCTTAACCAAAACCTCTTTTAGGAAAATTAAGGTTTTCTTAAGGCCCACACGACACCTTGTTCTTAAAGACAGATCTGAGATCCAGATTCCATTGAAATATATTGGGAAACTCCTACTTGGCAAGTCCTTTCCTAGAGACTTTCCCATGGCTCCTGTCCCAGAGACATCACTGCCATGATCTCCCCTAATCAGATGGTTAGGTTTGACATGTCCTTCCCTTTTGCGCACGGAGACATGTCACCCATCTGCTATGGTTGTCGCTCTTTTTCTACCTATTTGAAAAATCACAGATGAGTTTTGAAAGATCAACTCATTCCTGTTGGAACACCATTTCAACCAGTGAAGCCACTTCAAATGGATCTATCACACTGTGATTTCTCAGATAAGACTAACACAGGAGGCATTTGTGACCCAGGGTAGGAATTCACAACGAAGATTATACATTTGGCCTATTTGTCCCCTTTTACATGATGTGAAATATCCTTTCAGCTCTAAAAGGGAGGGAAATGAAAGAAAATCTAGGATCTAGCCTCTGTTCTTTCAGTGGGGAGGAGAGCGTGGGGGAGTTTACCGCTCTACCGGTTTAGCAAAAACACTAGAAGTCTGTCTGTCAACCAGGGCATCCTTTCTTGTCTTGGCTTGTTTTGGAGCTAGGATGAGAGCTGATAGTCTTCACCCTGTCTAATTTATGTAGCTTCAGAAAGAAAGGTTGTCAGGTTCCACATGATGAAGAAAGAGGGAAAAAAGCAAGCGAGACTGGGGACATGTCTAAACCTTCTCCAGCAACATTGTCTCCTTGCTCATCAGGTAGGAAAGGAAAACAGATTAAAGCAAGTTCTTTGTTTCCAAATTCCAGGCTTGCAAAGGATGTATTATGATACTCATTTCAAAATATGGTTACATCTTGAAAGCATTTTTGTTAGATAGGCATATTATCTGTAACAATGAAGCAAGGGGGAAAAAAAGGTCCGTGCATTACAGTAGACTCTTAAAATACCTTAGCAGATCTAACTTTATATATATCTTTTTACATTAGCATTCAAAACTCCTTGGCAGGAACAATAGGAACAGTTCAAAGTTCAAGTCATAATCNTTTTGTGAGTGTGCTTGGAGGGGGTGGAGAGAGGCGAGAGGGGTCACATTCAAACATCTATTTCCCCCTTCTCTTTTTCAGGACAGGCTCTCGTTTCATAATAGGGGAGTTTTATTCAGAGTTAACTACTTTGGGTTCAGAATGATAATCGGAGAAAAATATATAAAGTAACGTTTTAAAAGCTCCGGCTGTGAAAGAAAGGAATAGCGCAGCTTAGTAAAAGCATATGTTGCTAGTGGGACCTCACAACCACATTCAAATCACGCTCTTGCCAAAGCACGTTATGTTTCCAAAGCTCCTTATTTGAATTTCCCAAGCGGGGTTCATATGGCATGTTCTGTGTTTTTGCTATACAGTATTGAAGGAGGTCTTTAGACATCTTTCCCCAGAATAATCTGTCTTTTTCTTTTCTAAATAAAAGTCCTAATTAAACCTAGTTTACATTTATGGCATGCGGGACTCCGCTCTACTGACAGCAACAGAAAATAAAAATTTACTCTTGGCGCCGCTTCGGAGTCCCGAGCAGGGTCGCGGTCAGGGGGCACCCCGACATTTGTGGGGCTTCTGTGGGAGTTAGTCCCCCACCGTGGTCCGCCTTCCCCGGACCCTGCAACGTCAGCCAAGCTCCCGGCTGCAGAGAAAGGCTGTGTTGAAATCACCCCAGGCCAGAGTATTCTTTGCTTCAAAAGATTACAAATAAAAAGTCACGGACTTGGAGATTCTGTTACCTATTTCTGGAACGCGTTTGAGTGTTTTACAAAATCTGGAGTCAGGAATTCACCCTGAAGTTGAATGTCCCCAGTCAACACCTAAAGTTTGTTCCAGCGTTTGAAGACTGTTTCTCTGTAGTCTACTGTTCTGTTTAGAAAGCCTGATTGTTTTTGATTCTTTTTAATCATTGTTTATGGTTTTGATAGTTCTCTCCTGGCACCCCCAAGTTCTTTATAAATTAATTATCATATCTAGCCTTACAATGAATAAAACGATTATCCTGCCTCAACCCCTGGGCTTTGGTTGTTAGCTTGTAATAAGCTTTAGCTATTATGACATGAGATCTTTGAGTCACTTTCTAAAGCACAGAGTACAACCAGAGAGAAATGGTTCTGTCAAGGCCACATTCCCTGATGGGTGCTGCATAAGCACTCCAATTACCACTGCCAATAGTCATACGGGTCTGCCCAGCATAAATATCTACCTCCTGAAATAATGGAATCATATAGCTCAACATTTCATTCAGAAAACAAAAGCATTTATCCCCAAGAATAGAATTATGGATGACACAAAATGTGGTTTACTGAAATGTAATTCTACACAGTGCATTGCAAATTCTATTCTGTGAACTTTTGATTTTTATTTCTAATGTTTCCCCCTGAAAACATCCTTCTCTCTTTGCCCCCTGCTACTTTATCACCTCTGAACTAGGAGTTTGTTTTTCAAAACTTTTGCACAAGGTAAGAGGATAGCTTTGTTCCCTCTTTGTCCAAATCTCACCCCTTCCTTTAGGATATGCTGATCTTCGAAGTGCTTCATCTGGTTCATGTTCTCTGCTTATGTCCACTGCACATTCATATGTAGTTCAAATTTCACTTAAAATAGAAACTTTTTTTTTTTTAATCTTGACAAGCAGCATAATATTGTGGTTATGAGAATGGGTTGTCTAAATCCAAATCTTGGTTCTGTGATTTTGGGCTATTTACTTAAATTTCTGCAATATGGGGATAAAGAGTCTCCTTAACACCTACCGTTGTTGAGAAGGTTGAATGGGTTAGTAGGTTTCAAGCACTCAGAACTGTGCATGACCATAGATGTCTCTCTGTAATGACATTGGCTATGAATATTCAGCTGTATCACTCTGTACAATGAGTGGCTACCTTTTCTATCTGCAAAGCCTGCAGTTATTTGTCTCTCTCTAATGCAAGTGCTCTGTTCTCCTTTTGTGGTTCTTGCGGAAGGAAAGTCCCGCCCCACGCTCTAGCAAAGAAAGGAGATGTGTACTTCGTTCCTTTGATGGGAAAAGAAATTTCCACTTCAAGGTGAACTCCTTCCCCCTAATGAGAAAAGACACCAAGGCTGTGTCTCTTCCCCTGAATCACTGGTAAACATTTTCCCAGCAATTGTAGCCATAGCCCTTTCCTCTGAGGTGGGCTATGGTTGAGCAAATGCATTTACTTCAATAGCTCAGTTCCTAAGCTTTTGCCTTATGATTGTTCATTCTTCCGTCTTTGCCATTTTAAGAGTCAAATACGTTTTCTGTAGCCCAATTAGTATCACTGGAAATACAAGGAGAATGTTCTATCATTTACATCTCTCCTTTTAAAAAATGATGAAAAGTGTCAGGCAGAGAACTGGGCCCTGCAGAGCTCCATGTGATGCCCACATGGCCTCTTATGAATAACACACATTCTAAGCAGGGTAATGCACAGTTACGATAAGTATATAATTAAAGGGAAATACTACTAACCTACTGGTAGAGTGTTAAGCATCTCAGAACTGATGTTACCACAGACAAAACTCAATAATCTTTAATTTTACTATATCCACAAAACTGTCAGAATGCTGTGGAAGAAAACTAGACTCATCTGAAGGAAATAAATTAGAAAAGAGGAATTCATTTTCTTCATGAAGTAACATTTTATGTAGAATCTTGTGATCTTTTAGGTGTTTATAAATTCATTCTTCTATTTTATGTGGGGACACTATATTCTGAAAGCCATTCTGGAATCAGAATGGCTGGGTATGCATGCTGGCTTTTCAATTTATCAGCTTTGCAGGTTCATGCAGGTTTTCTTACCCTCTCCAAGCCTCAGTTTCCTATCTGTAAAATGAAGATGATAATCCCATTGTTGTGAGGATTACTGCATGTAGTTGTGCTTGCTATATAGATCCAATAAAGAAGTAATGGACATTATTAAAGATGAAGGACAATGTTGCTTAATTTGTATAACACTTAATTTGTCCATTAGTCTTGACAACAGAAACATTGCCATCTGACTTCTCTTCCTAACCCCTTTTTCTTTGACCAGATACCAGGTCGTAAATAAAATTCTGTGATATTACCTTTTCAATGCCACCAGTGGAGAAGAAAGTGATGGGTGGAAAACAAAACTGGGGCGTGTTTTTACTCCACCCGACTGAGACCTTTTAATAAACCAATTAGCTATCACCTAAAAACAAACACAATGAAATACCCATCGGTAAAAAATAGGGGCCCATAGAAATACAAATACGAGGGGCGTCTAGGTGGCTCAGTCCATTGAGCATCCCACTTTGGCTGGTTCATGATCTCACAGTTCATGGGTTTGAGCCCAATGTCGGGCTCTGGGCTGACAGCTGGCTCAGAGCCTGGAACCTGCTTCAGATTCTGTGTGTGTGTCTCTCTTTCTGACCCTCCCCTGTTCATGCTGTCTCTCCCTCTCTCAGAAATAAATAAAGCATTAAAATTTTTTTTTAAATATTAAAGAAATACAAATACTGAGCTCATAGTAGAATATGACAAAATTATACTGGCAGTACAAGGATACTTAAAATTTGGGAAACACTTAAAATTCAAATAATAAGAGAATTTCTCCCATGATGCCTAACATGCCACTTGAGTTATTTTCTTTAACTAACACTTTCAAAGTTCTACTGAAAGAAGAGACATTATCTGGGAGTGAGGGAAGAGGAGTTTTCCCTTAACTCCTTGCTAGTTATTTTCCCTAACGGATGCAGGCATCAGAGCGTTGGAGAATGGGTTGTCATAGAGCTGCAGTGTGAGTTTAGGAAATCTCTGGAGCTGGAGACCCTTCCTGGCAAGTAGGGAGTTATGGTGTGCCAGCGCGGGCACTAGATATTGAGGTAGACTCTGGAGAAAATAAATGCCCTTACCAAAACAGTTCAAGGCTTTTGTCTCTGACCACTCTGGCTAGACTGTCATTTCTGCCCTTCCTTCCCCTTCTTTATTGCCCCTCACACTGCTAGAAAGTCCTTCTTGTTTCCTTGTTAAGCCCTGACTTCTAGCTGGCTCAGCAAGGGCCTCCTCCATCTGACTGGTGTCAGATGGCCCCAACTGCGGCAATGATGTTTTTGTGTGTACTCAGAGACTGGTCTTGGGGAGTTAGAAGGCAATAGACACAAGCATTAAGAGTACGTTTTTAATTTTAATAATAATAATAAAAAAACCTCCTCTGCATGAGGAGGTATGCTATGTAACTGTTTTTCCAAGAAACATGTTTGGAGAGAGAGCCTGGGTTTCCTTCCAGACAGAGCTGAGTTCAAGTCTTACCTGCATCACGTGCTGGCAAGCTGGCCTTGCTTGCAGTATGTAACCTCTGAGCTTCAGCGTACTCACCTGCCACCTAGGGATAATGCTGTCTCTTGGGGAGTTACGGGTTACAGAGCAACACAGGATACAGAACAGCCCGCCTGGTGCCTGAAGCATGCTTTTTGCTCCAGGAACATTAATCACCTTCCCTGTTACCTTTATAAAAACCATTAAAATTAGAAAAGAAATACAGGAGGAAAAATCTATATATCTGACATCACCACTATAGCTATAACCATTACCTATGTATTTATAGTAAACATGTATGTTTTTCTCCCATGTTTGTTTTTTATATCAACTCCTGTTTTTTACTAATATATCCATTGCATTTGTCTGATTTTTAGGTGATAGCTAAGTGACTTACTGAATTGTTTCAGCTCAATGGGGTAAATCTATGTCCCACAGGATTTTATTTTTCACAAATCACTGTTTCTTCTGTTCTGTCAAATCTCCCAATCCTTCAGATTACTGAATCATATTTTAGGCAGATTTCAAAATCTCGTGTGTGTGTGTGTGTGTGTGTGTGTGTGTGTGTGTGTTGTGTGTGTGTATGCATGCACACGTGTGTATTTGTATATGTGTGGGTGTAGGCATCCCCAAATGCACACAACCAGGTATGCCAGGTACATGGGAAACACAAAGAGTAATGAGAAAACATTCGGCCTAAATTCCTATCCATTGAGAAACAAAAAGTTCATCAGCTCCAGGATTTCAGAAATAACACCAAACGAAGCAATCAAGGGCAGAAGAACACAACAGTATATATGTAGATTCTGTTCCAGACAAGTCCAAATCATTATTCCCTTGACCTGAACCTTTCGAGGACCGTGTTGTCTCTAAGAGTGTAAGAGTATTAGTAATTTTAGAGGCTTACACGTCACTGAAATTTTGTCAAAAGTTCTTATTCCTTTGTAAGTTTCTCCTGCAAATCTCCTCTTTCTGTTCCTCTTCCTTCCTCCCAAATCCTCAGTGACTCCAACAGCTGCAATCCCTTCCTTCCACTCCCACCCCCCACACCCCCCCGCCGTTGTATGTGGAACTGTGTGGCCATTGGAGACCTCCCGAGCTCCCAGAAGCTGGCTCTGTCCAAGAACTTAGGTGGTGGACTTAAAGTAGCAGAAAGTAGTCAATAATTAGAAAAACAGATTTTCAGCCAAACTGAGTCACCGGAGCTTGGAATTTCATATCTGAGATATTGGTTTCGCTAATTAATTAGCACAAAAATAATGGTCTGTGGGGGAACATAGCTTTATAAACTTTTGGCCGGGACTGTTACAAATGAACAATACGCACAGGAAAATGTTAATAGTCGAGGAGGAGAAAGGCATTTTAACAAAGTTTTATAGTATGTGGTTTAGGGTCCTCAGGGCAAACATATGCATTACACATCTAACCCCACACTGAGAAAATAATCCCTAATGTTGGTTCCTCTGCTAGTCCTATTAAAAATTCCCCAAAACGTCAAGGCTGCCAATTTTAGACTAAGAATAAATGGCTCGTGGTTCCTTCTGAAACGGCATCCAAGATTCATGCTCTCACTGCTGCACACGAATCACTGGGGAGGAATGTCTCTGGTTTCTGGGGTGCCAGAAAAGGCCAGTGGCTTGATCCAACCCTATTTATTTCAGACAGGGCACCCAAAGGCCACTTTCTGTCGGAGATAGTTGGACTGGGGATTTCACATTAAAGGAGGTCAGCCCTGTGTTTGCCTTTTGTATAATGTAGCCAGAGGGTGGGGCTTGGAACTCATGAGAGTAGGACTTCCAATCCCTCTGCAGAATGCAGAGGCCCTGTCTCCTAGAGTTTAACATCCACGCAGTAAGAAGGGAGGCCTCAGCCAGTCCACAAGGCTGGCCATTTTTACAGATGACTCTAATGCAGTGTTAGCGGTGCTGACATTCAGGTGAATGGTTGGCCTCCTCTAGCCTTCAGTATTTAGATTATTAATTGGTTATGTGAAGCATTATTGAAGGGCCATGGGGTGGAGATGTTCATGAGAGAAGGCATGGAAAAATTTAGAATTGGTTCAAATCAGAATTTTCTTTATTGATTGGAAAAAAACCAACCCTCTGATTTTGAGGTCAGAAAACTAAAGCTGGAATCGCAGCTGCATGATCTGGGACAATTCCTGTAGCTTTCCTGGGCCTCAGTTTGCCCATCTATAAAATGGAACAACACCTGCTCAGACTACATGGAAGTGCGGATCAAGTGTGATATTGTTATAAAGTGCAATGCAAATATAAACTAATGTTATTTGAGGGGTTAGATATGCAGATGCTTAACAGTGGTTGGATCCCCTATGCCCTTTTTGAGGTTCTCAGTGACAGTTCCCACTCATATTCCTATATGACTTCTGGTTCTCAGCCAGTACGAATTCAGTGCATCAGGAATTCACAGTTGTCCTGGACAGAACCAGGTGTTGACAGTTACACATGCCGGAGCTAGGCTTTAGTAATTTTGGGTGTACCAGAGGTGGGGAAATCACGAAGACAAGCCATGTCTGGTGGTCAATTCCTTATAATTCTTCATCCCCTTACTCATGCTTGTGGCCCAAAGGTTGACTCATCTCTTAGCATTCTAATGTCTTCCAAAATAATGAATAGTTCATTCATGGGGACTTTGATCTCTAAAAGCACTTATAGGCAAGTGTCTGTTAGTCCTCTAGGCTCATAGGGTGTTTCTGCATGTGATCTCCACATAAGTCCATTCCTCCTAAAGCCTCTATTCTCAGGGGTAAGAACATTGAGACATGTTCCTGAAGCTTCTTAACTTTGGAATCTGACCTACAAAGAGAACCACACGTGTTGTTTTTAGCTACCCCTAAGCCTACGTGTTACTGTGCACAGTGATACCTGAGTGTGTGTAGAAAGCATTGGCCTGCATTTCTGAGACTAAAAATTATGCACACATATAGACAATTTCTTTAGAAGAGGTAATTTTTTAGAATGCTTTTTGAGAGGCCATGGTACAAATACTATCTGGTATTTTCATTGACTCTAAATTAGTCATTGAAAGTGCTGTTTTATGATGACCCTATTCTAATTCAAACTCCCCGCAATGTGACAATGTCCCTTTTTATTCCTAAGCCCCACCTATTTTCCACCTTTGCCCCCTTTTGTGTATGGCAAAGGAAAGTGTAATTCTGTTGTGTCTCATATGATGACAACTTTGACTCCCCATCCTTGGAATGTTGCCTAGTGAGGGGCTGACATTAGGTTAAATGTACACTGGACTCCACAATGGGAAGAAAGGCAGGATAGATCTGCTCCATAAAAGTACTAAAGTACTTCTTTTTTTTTTTTTCCCCAGCAAATTCCCCAGTCGAGTATTGTTCTAGGTAACTAAGGATCTGATTCTCAACAATTAAATCTGTTGTCACATTTTATTTATAATGGAAGTTCAAGATTAGGCTAGTGACTATAAGGTCTTAATTTCTTTTAGCATCTGCAAGGCTAAGGGAATGGAATCGGTGTTCGGCAGTTGTGTTAGCATTAGTCTCCATTAACAAATACAAATTTGGAGGGTGTTTGTTTTAAGGCTGTGACTCCAAGCAACTGTGATAGGAATAAAGGAGGCAGAGACATTCTTCCATGAGGGTTAGGCTAGAGCTCTCTAGAAACAGTTGGGGATCTTTGCATGTGAGGTAAGGGGATATAACAGCAGAAAATGGGATGCTTGAGATCAAATCATATGTTGCATTGGACCTCCTTATACAGATCTATCCCACATATTACTCTGAATGTTTTTAGAAAGTTAGAGGACAAGCAATAGGATACTAGTGCTGTTTATTACTGCAACATGTGGTGAGACATGGAGATGTGATACCAAGGCAAGAAGGTGGAGGCACTAAGACCAGTGTGCCAGAGTAGAGAATACATATTATACTCTTCATTTGTGTTGGGAAGGGCCTTATGGGAAAAAAAAAATTGAAACTAGTGGCATCAGATGAGGCTGGGAAGGAAAAATAAAATATAGTTGTGGCAGATAAAGACCTTTATTCTTGGCCTGTGACAAACACAATATAAGGCAAAGGAGACTGGTGTAGTTTCATGGGTACATCCAATAACAAAATGATGCAATAGACTTTTGACATAGCTGCAATCTTTCCCTTCCGTTCCAAATTGCAAATGAGTTAGTCTTGAGAGAATATTAGAAACAGATAAAAAGGTTTAGTCACCATCACCTGAGAAGGGTTAAGGGCACAAACATATCCATGCAATAATTTCCCAACTTAGTCTTTGTAGTCATCTGGGAAACTTCTTCAAAAAAATTTATACATATACCTATATAATTACTTGGTCTCACACTAAGGGATTCGTGATTTGATAGATCTGATGTGGGGCCCATGATTTCATTAAGCTATTTAACTGACTGTAATAATAAATAATATTTGAGAATCAATTTTCTAATTAAGGTGAAGTCTCTAAAATTGGGACTCAGGACACCTGGCGTCTACTGCCAGATTTGCCCAATTAGAATCAATTCAACTCTTCATGGTAATAACAAAATGGGTTCTTTTCCTTTTAGGGCATTTTGTAAAGCTCCATGTATCATAGATGTGAAAAATTAGTCATGTGAAAATGTAACTTTTTAACTCCTCTTCTACCTATAGAATTAAGAGATTAGTTTCCAAATTTTGAAGATGTTTCTATCTGCTCCTTAAAAATATCCCAAACCACCAAAAAAAAAAAAAAATAGTAAGGAAAAGAAATACATAGTTTATTTTAGAGAAAACTAGACAGGCAATATATGCAATATGGAACTGGGTGTTTTAAAAAAGATAAGCTGAGAATTATATGGAGCTCTTGGGAATTAAAAATAAAATAGTACATTAATAACTATGTTGACATTAAAATAAAATATAATAGCTTCAATTAAAAAACCCAGTAAAATATTTAGATAATGTTATCCATAAACAAAAGAAAACCAACATGTGGACAACAAGAATAAAAAGAGGAGGGAAATTATAGAATAAATCTAATAGAAAATATAAAAAAAGAACAAAAAAATGTAAGAAAAAATGATCAAGAAACAAAAACAAAACCAAAGGGCAAATATCTTCAAATACCAAGGGCTGATGGAATACCTCTGCCAAAATATATTTGAAACAAACAAAAAAAAAACCACCTAAAAATTTCCAAATAGAGAATAAAAACAGATTCACATATAAAATGGATCAGATATCAGAATAATAGAACACTGGGAGACTTCCCAATATCTCTTTTGGGAGATAGAGGAAAATGATGCCTTCAAAATTTTAAAGTAAGTAATATTCAATCTATAATTTTCTATCCATAAAAACTGCAAAACAAAGGTAATGGAAGATGAATGATATTTTCAAACTCAGATAGCTTCAAAATTTTCACTTTAATATACTCTTTCTTAGTAAGTTACCCGAGGGCATTTTCCACTAAGAGAAAAGAAGTAAAGAAAGAAAAAGATAACTAGGATCCAGTACAGATCATAAGGAAAGGACATTGGCAAAGGAGAGTTTCAAAATAAATGAAGTAGAAATCTAAAGAGACTGGAGCAGAGAGATGGAGAATCCAAGTAGGACTGTGTATATTAAAAAAATAGATAAAAATTATAAATTATCTAATGGACTTGATCACGTGTACAATTCAGGAACATATTCTTGATTGTGGTAGGTAAGGGGAGACTTAATGAGGGATAAATAGAATTTTTTAAAAAATGAAGTACTTGTTAACCCCAGGAAAAACAAAGAGCTTATACAAGAAAAGATGTAGAGTCTACTACTTGACTGAGCACTGAACAATAATCTCAATATCTAATAATGGGGGAAAAATGTGATCAGTTATATGGGGTGGGGAGGGGAGGGTATAAGAAAGCTAAAATTCTCATTTATTAAAATATGGCTAATAAAGTCTAAATATGATGATCCAAGATATGTGAGTACATGCATGTGGTTCTAGGAAAATTGAGATCATTTTTAAAGAATTTTTAAAAGTTAAAAATGGTTACCTCTGGGGAGGAAGAAAGGAAGTAGAGGGGACTTTTTTCTTTCTTTCTTACAAGCCTACTACATAATCTGACTTTTTAAATTATATGTATTCTTTTCATAAAAAAGATTACAATTTAAAAAGCAAATATCAATTAGGGTTGAAAAAGATTTAAAAAGAGATAAAGGCAATTTATTGATTTCCAATCTAACCATCAGGTAGGCACAGGTTAGGTGTTGCCATAGAAGTTATCCTTCTCGGGGAGCTTGGGTGGCTCAATCACCTAAACGTCCGGCTTTGGCTCAGGTCATGATCTCACGGTTTGTGGGTTTGAGCCCTGTGTTGGGCTCTGTGCTGACAGCTAGCTCAGAGCCTGGAGCCTGCTTCAGATTCTGTATCTCTCTCTCTGACCCTCCCCTGCTCACACTGCCTATCTCTCTCTGTCTCTCTTTCTCTCTCTCAGAAATAAATAAAACATTAAAAAATTTTTTTTGAAGTTACCCTTTTCTCTTCTACCCTTTTGTAAGATCCATCCAAGGTGTGGAGGCCCCAGCAGAGGTCACAAACTATATATACCTTAGAATCCCCACCTTCTTAAAATGCATACATCCAGCAGATTCACTTCAGAGATCTGATTCAGGGGGACTGAGATTTCCTGATGAATTGATTTTAACAAATATGTGAGATGAACTTGCAAGAGGTAATCAAGAGAGTCACTTAATCAAAACTTGCATACAGGTATGGGAATTAAAGATGTTAATAACTCCAGAAACATATTCATTCATTCATTCATTCATTCATTCAAATGCTTACTTGAGCTCATTTTAGTTTCAGACTATACTGAGAATTGTTGATAAGATGGTACATACTCTCAAGAAATTCATGATTTAGTTATTTGTCATGGAAATAATAAGGCATGGCCTATCTCCTCTGACTGGATCCCAGAGGTCACTTTGGAAGACATACAAGAACAGATAGAGCTGTTCACTTAATCAACTGCCTCAGCCCAAAGTCAACTCTGAAATTAGTCACAGCATTGTTCATCATGAGGCACTGACCTGGGAATCAGACAGACCTGGTTTGAACCTCCATCTTTCCCTTGCTGGGGAACCAAAAACCTTATAGGCACCAGCCACCTGGATACAGTAACACCTTATCCTGCAAGCTTAAATGATTTGAAGCACATAAAATGTTGGAGAGAGAGCCAGGTGCAGGGTAAGTCTTCAACAAGTTCAACTCCCTTGTAATTTTCCACTCCACTTTCCACTTCGAGCAAGTAATTCTCTTTGCAGCTTGGCTGGCAGTACACTGAAATGGTCAAAACCACCGGCTATTATTTGAGCCCCCCAGTCCTGACTTGTTTTGGGCTCCTGTGTTTGTTACACTGGCAGGTTATATGACCTCGCTGAGGTGCAGATTCTTCACTTTTAATATGGGGATAATTAGGGTCACTCTGAGAATTTGAGATCATGTATTTAAAGAACCTAACAAAATCACACGCACTTAAGAAACGTCAGGACTCATTATTACATGTGTTTGCTAACTCTTAGAGAAATTAGGGTGTGTGTTTGTAGTGTGTGTGTGTGTGTGTGTGTGAAAGCACAAGCTCACAAAGACAAATGGTACTTCAGTACATGACTGCATGGTGAAAAGGAGAACTCAGTCTTTAGGATCTAAGTTCAAGATATGGCATAAAAGGGTCATTCCTCACTTTGCAATGAGGGGCCTCTCCCTTTTTCCTTCATAGAGGCAGTCATTCATTTGGAATACCCAGAGCTAGACTGATGATTTCATCTAAATGCTGTTAAGAATGTAACTGAAAGACAGAATTTCAGGCCAAAGAAGGTTACAGCCCAATCCTTTCATATTGAAGTGGGAAGTTTGAACAAGGATAACATTTTCTGACTGCATTCCAGGGTTGGATAAAAGCTGTTGAAATAGGAAATGACATGGAAATTTGCAGTGAGCAGCCAGAAAAGGAAAACCAGACTATATTACTGTACCTGAGAGAGGAAGTGGGTGTGGTGGATTGGCCCCACACCATTTTCCTGTGCCTCAGCCTCCTCAAGGAGGGGTCTGGTGACCACAAGTACATCCTGTGAAGAGGGAGGACAGGATGCTCAGAGAGCCAGCCCATGCTGTGTAAATGGTCCTGAACTCAAGGCTTGAGGGGATGTGGGGCCAAACCCTGTGTTGGGGGCAGAGGACTGTGTCCCCTTCTCACACACACAGACTCAGGTTTTGGCTGAGGCTGCCTGCTGCTTGGGAGGTGTGTTTGGCTCTGGAAATCTCCAAGGGGGCCAGTGTGGGACTCAGATGAGAGAAGCAGGGATGTGGGCTGCCTCAGGTTGGCTCCAGTCTCAATGAGAAGACCGGCAGAAGAAACTTTCCAGTTTCTTCCAAGTCAATGGAGTCCAGTGTTATATATACTGTATCACGGGAGTGTGTGCAGGCTTACCAAGGGAGGAAAGGAAGCAGAAATTCAAAGCCATATTCAGAAGAAAAGACTAGTTACTTATAGATTATGTAAAGAAGATGCATGACACCCTAGTGGAAAGAGCATATGGTCTACAGTCAGGTAATTCCTGCCCCACAAATAACTGGCCTCGGGTAGGCCACCTAACTTCTCTGAGCTTCACCAGGTTTCCACCTATGAAAAGTGGTAACATGGTACCTCTCTTACAAGGAATCATGAATGGAATAATCTGCACAAATCTGGTACTGATGAGCGTGGCATGTGACTGACCGTGTGCTTGGATGACAATTCACATTAAAGTTGAGAGTGTAATTGCAATTGGATCCCTTTTCTATTATGTTTCTCCAGCGTTGCTAACAATATTAAGTTATTGGAAAGATGTTAATGTCAGAAGGGCTCAAGAAGATGAGTGGCCAGAAGATTTAAGAAGTGAGCCAGTGGAAGGAAGCGATTGGTTTCAATCTTCTGATTTCTTGGGGTGCCTGGGTCGCTCAGTTAATTGAGTGTCTGACTTTGCCGCAGGTCATGATTTCACAGTTTGTGAGTTTGAGCCCCACATCGGACTTGCCACTGTCAGCACAGAGCCCACTTCAAATCCTCTGTCCCCCTCTCTTTGCCCCTCCTCCACGCATGCTCTCTCTCTCTCTCTTAAAAAAAAAAAAAATAAATAAACTCCCTACTTCATCTAGCTTCACCACTTGAAGCCAAAGTTGTGGTTTACTCATTTTTTTTGTCTGTCATATAACTGACACAAAACTGCCGACACTTAGCAGAGAGTGGGTAAATGTTAACTGATTAACAGAATGAACAAACAAACCTCATTTCATATGTACCTCTTGTGACTAATACTTGGATGTCTTTGGGTTTCATGTCATATGAAGAGAAATAAAATTAGGGGCACCTGGGTAACTCAGGTAGTTCAGCATTCAACTCTTGATCTCAGCTCAGGTCTTTATCTCAGGGTATGAATTCAAGCCTCCTGTAAGACTCTGCTGGGCACAAAGCCTACTTAAAAAATAAATAAATAAAATTCATCATAGTTCAGTGCTGGAAGATGTGAAAAATGCAGCCTTGAGTGATGTATTGTTGAGAATAAGAACTCCCAAGGCCTGGATGTCAGACTCTGAATCCCTGCTGTGCGTGTCCTTGGGCAATGCATTTGACCTCTCTGTGCCTCAGTTTCCTGAGCTATAATGCAGGACTAACTATAGTGCAACCTCACAGGTTGTTGGGAGGAATAAATGAATCACTTACTTTGAAGTGCATAAAACGGTGTCTGGCATATAGTAAGTGCTAAAGAAATGTTATTGTTATTTTAAACTTTTGAGTATGGCATCCTGTATAATATTTACCCATAACACTTATACATTTTTCCAGATATTATGCCTAAAATTTTTAAGGCTATAAAGCAATAGGTCAAAGTAATGAATTTCCTGTAAAAACTTAAATATAAATTAATGAGCAGAGCTAAAACTGCCACATTTCTAGGTTTGTTATACATTCATGTGGCCAGCTTGGAAATGATTCCCAGTCTCTAGTTATCAGAGAAAATTCAATTCCAAAATTAAATCATCTTATTTTTCCCTACTACAGAGGATAATGATAAATAGTCATTTTTTTGCAATTTTCCATCCAGTTTGATTATAGTCTTCTGGAGCTTTATCTGAGTCTCCCCTTGAGTGGATCCCAAGGGCTAGGCTTGAGTCACAGTTTCAAAACCAAGTTTTCCAATCGAGTGTGTCTGCAATAATAAGGCTGATGGTTTGATGCTTAAAAGGCAAATGCATGTGTTAGGGGTGCCTGGGAGGCTCAGTCAGTTGAGAGTCTGACTCTCGATTTCAGTTCAGGTTGTGAGCTCACAGTTTTGTGAGTTCAACAGCAGACAGCACAAGGCCTGCTTGAGATTCTCTCCCTCTCCTTCCCTCTCTCCCTCTCCTTCCCTCTCCCTCTCCCTTTCCTTCTTTCCTTCCCCTGCTCTCACTCACTCTGTCTCAAAATAAATAAACTTTAAAATAAAAAGAAAAGAAGATGTGTGTGTTTGCATTCCATTCAATAGGGACAGAGACTCTGGGCACTCAATAGAAAGAAACAGTGTACAAAGGCTGAAGGATTTAAAACTAAGGTACATTTGGGACTGGGAAGTAAGTCTGGTGTGACTGGAACAAATGGAAGATAAGGCGAAGATCATTTCTGAAGAGATGTCTGACAGCTTGTGTGACATCAGCAACACAAAGGAGACAGAGACTAATGCTCCTCAGGTCACTTCTGGGATGTGCTTGGAATGCAGTTACATCCAGGATAAGAAGTGCAGTGGCTGCGTCCACTGAGCTCAACAATTACCACGAACTCCATTGGCTCCTGAGAGAAAACAGGTTGGGTAGGGGGACCACTCCCATATGGGAAGCCCCAAGCAACAGGGTGGAGGAGCCTTAAAGATCCTTGGAGTGAGTCCTTGCCGCCTTCCTTGAGGGGAGAGCTGTTGTCCATTTTCTGATCGGTGTCTAGACAGTGCTTCTTAAAGGGAAAGATGTGTCTTGCTATGTGTGCAAATGCTTGGCCCATAGCTCTTTGCCTTTTGCATGCAGCAAATACATATCAAGAGTTTCAGCCCCCAGACCTGGCTGGCTTCACATCCAGAGTTATTAAGAAGATTCCTTGCTCTTCTTAGAAAATACTCTCTGATCTGACCATTGATGCTTGAAATTGCATAAATACAGATGCAGTTATTAATCTCTTTGATTTAAAGAGTTTTAAAACTAAAATTAAAGATAATCCCAGCATCCTTGCACCCTGCCCCCCACCTTCAACCAGCAAGAAATTGTTGGTTTAATGGAAATGTACTGGCTTTGGGATGAAACTAACTTGGATTTGAAATCTAGTCACACTACTGACTGGTTCCTTTTCCAGTTTAATCTCAGATTCCGCTTCCTTATGTAGAAAACAACAAAAGTAACACCTTGAGTTTTTTGCTTGCTTGTTTTTGGTGAAGATAAGCTATTTTTATGCAGCAAAAGCATCACCCAGCAGGATGCCTGGCACATGGTAAGCACTTAATAGCACAATTAATTAGAGCCTTGAGATCAGGTGAACCATTTCATGATCCCATCACCAATTGTTTTTTTGAGAAAGTTATGTATTAGGGATCCATAGTTTTTTTGGTGTTACTATTGGAGACAATAAAGAAAATCTCCCAAATTATTTTCTAGTTTGGCCTGGAGCCGTGGCTGGTAACCATTGCTTTCCTTAATAACCTCCTTGAGGTTATTCACTGAGGACCTGTGGCAAACTCACAGTGAATAGAGCAGAGGTCCTGGGGATAATGGGCAGGGTTCCACTGACATCTTAAGTTGCACACTGGGAAAAAGAGAAAATAATGGTGTGGCTTCTCCCCTCAACTGCTGGCCGCCCATTCCACCCAGTGTCCCTGCAATGCTTTTATTTAGAAACCTCCCCCATTGTCTTCTTGTTTCCCATCATTTCTGGTTTTCCACTTTGGTCTTGACCCCAGCATCTGAACAAATTATTCATATGTTAATGATCCCCAGAATTCTGGTAGATAGTAATTAAATATTGTGAACTGTAGGGCTATGCAACACCTTCTGTGTCCGACGGAAAGATCTGGGAACAGCGCTGTTCCAGACAGTCACACCTGTCTCTGGCCATAGATTTTACCAACTTTATCTGTCCTGTGTTAGAGATGTCAGATCATTGGACAAGCCCTTGGAGCTCTTTCAGTTAAGGGTAGTTGCTTGAGGGAAAAGCTGGCCATGATGTGGAATGTTTTTGTTAAGGGCATACTTGAACTCTGTAGTGAATACCCTCATCTGTGGGAATGCTGGGATAGCTATATATCTGTCAGAAATCATTTTATTCTCCCAGCCAATTCCAAATCTCTCTTCTCTGTTTCCTGGAATACTCTCCAAAGACATATTCATGAGACCCCACCTTCATGGGATATTTTATGTCTATGTTTACAAAATGCACTTATGCAGTTGTGGAAATACCATGGGGCTTTGGATTCAGGCCTCAGTTTAAATCTTAGGTCTGCCCTAAGTAGTTACATGAACTCGAGTACATTATCTGATATTTCTGAGCCTTAGTTGTCTTGTTTCCAATTGATGTACTAATGTGTGGTTGAACTATTAAATTATTTAATATAAATAAGGTATCCAAACATTAAATATTAGCTCCTTGTCATCTTTTCCGTAATGATTTCCTTTCTTCATTTATACTAGTTTTGGAAAATGGGCATGCATGCACACACACACACAGACACACAGACACAAACAAGTTAACAAGAGGCAATTAAATAAAATACTTCAGAGAACCAAGAACTCTTTCAGGAGGCCATTTTCTTCCTGGAAAAGGGTAATTGGGTATATAGAATATCTTCTATTGGAAAAAAGGGGCATTCATTCTCCATCATTTCTGGTTTTCTCCACTTTGAAAGTCCATTATTGGCATAAACGAATGCAATGGCAAACAGAAAGGTTTACAGCAATAAGAATACACTATGTAGTTTCAAAGCTGGATTCGTGGCATTTGGAAATGTAATCTAGAGGTCAGTGAAGCCCTCTTGCAAAAGCAGCCTTTGCCAGGCTTGGGAAGGATCACAACATGTTCCCTACAGTATACAACCGTAGGATTTAGGGTTGTGCTCTGCACCATCTGAGGGGTAGGATCTCCTTCTACTTCTATCAGGGAGGAATGGGGTAGAGCCCTATTATATCAATCTTCAAAAATCTTACCTGTCAGAATTCATATGCAAAGACATTTACCAAAGGGATAGGATAATTTCAGAGAAGTGTTCTAATATAGGAGAAGCAAAGATTATAACTCTAGCTAACTCCATTGTCTCTTCTATCTCAAAGGAAAGACTCCCTATGCCTTAGGACTTTGGGAGAAGATGGCCCTCTGTAGGGTTCCCTACATTCCCAAACAGGCCATCTGGGCTTGAGGTTTGCACTCAAACTCCATGAGTCTCCTTTATCAGGTCCTTCTTTCTCTCTGACAACTCTAACAATTCCCTGGATATATCACCACCTCTTCCATTGCACAGTCTTGCTCCTTTCTGAATGCCCTCAAATTTATCCAGGAAGGCATTAGATTTTGCTGCCTCCAAAGTGGGAGCAAGTCAGAGAAGGATGGACTTCAGTCCCATGAGTGAAGGGAAAAATGGATACAAACTGAAGTGTTTTTTCAACATTTCCAACAGTGACATGCTGATTCCTTTACTAGTTAGATATTAGATATTTTATCAAAGGTTAACATTATTAAACATTTTTTCTTAAAGACAAGAGCATCTAACCATGTTGCTAAAAGAATATTTCTTATCTTACCCAAGCATGAGTCCTGTTCTTTGAAACAGCATTCCTCAATATTTTTTTGCCTGAAGAGGTATTTGTCCCTGTTGACCTTGAGTGGCTTAGTGTTATAATAATATAGCTTAATGGCCACTCTCTTGTTAACCAAGGTATGGAACCAGTTTCTGTTAAGCTCTTTTGATGACAACTGTCCTGTGATGTTTGATCCCACCCCACCCTCAATTTCCAATACAATGTTACATTTCACCTTGGACATATAACCTCTTAGACAAAAAGTTGGTTCGTTCCAAGGGGCCAGTGTAGATCAGAAAGGGGTGTAGATTTGTAGGTCAAAGGTGATTAACATATGACATAGAACCCAGATAATTTACTTCTACCATTGGACTATTATATCTGTACTGATAAGAAAAATCAGTAAGTTTATTTTTGGCCAATATCTGTGGGAACCTAATGCTTACTCTCTGAAATATAAGATATAATACAGCACTTTTATTTGGGCAAATCTTTACCTCATTGCACCCCTAAAGGTATAGAAATGGAGTTAAGGTGAGGATCTTTAATTAAAGCTTAGTCCTGAGTCGAAAAACTAAAATAGGACATTGGTTGGTTCCAGTTAAGGGTTTTACCAGTGCCTTAGAAAGATGGGATTGATAGTTAAGAGTAGACTGTCACTGTATTGATGCCTTTATGATTTCTTATTTTTATATGTCCACATACATTTAATCATGAAGTAGCTATTTTGAGAGGCAGTGTAGCAGAAAAGCACCTGAATCTGGGGTTGGCTATATCTTTGTTAAAATCCAAATCTTGCCTTTTACTAGTTAGTAATATTGGCTAATTTAGCCAGTGAACCTTTTTTTTTTTTTAACATATCAACAATGGGGATAATTTATGCTGAGACATTTTCATGAAGACTTAATGAAATAAGGTATACAAAGTACTCATCACAACGAATGCCATGCTTTGCCCACAATAAATAGCAAATACACCTACAATTTTAGTAAATCATATATGATATATAGACATAGATAGTTTTTCATATCCTAGTCATTCATAAGAATATATTTAATGTCTTGCCTTAAAAAATCAAAAGTCCATGCCATTATCCTAAAGGAGAAATTTCTGAGCCAGGTTGATCCTACTGACAATTACCTCTCAGATCATGATGTTCAGAGTGAGAAGACTAAGTAATGGGTCTCTCTTTAAGACCTGAGCTTAAGTAGTTATTGCCTACTTTTAGTCACAATTTATGTAAAAATAATCTCTACAATTTTATACAAGATAAGGCACAGGGCCATGATGTTAGGAGACTGTTCTCTTCTGTGTAACCTGGTGTTTCTGCATGTCTTGCATGCAGAAGCACTGATTGTTTTTCTTCTGAACTCTCTTTTCAAAGATGTTATGTATAGTGCACAGCCTTGGAAAATACGGTATCTCCTGTCTGAGTGAAGGGCATGTTTCCTTACAGTTGAGTATAATAAAGATGGTATTCCTTCCAGAGCATGCCTGGGAGGGGGACAGGCCTATTGCCCATTGTAAAAGGTGTGGTTTCCCTAAGCTCAGGGTCCTCCTGCTGTAACAGTGGTCCACTGAGCCCATTTGTGTCACTCTGTGATGTTCTTGCTGCTTGATCTCTACTACTAATAATAAACCCCTTTGTTTCTGACTCAGGAGTCTCATGTCTTCTGCCAGCATCCATAACTGTGGCAGGCTGATTTGTTAGTTTGTGAGAAGAGTAAAATCTCAGACTCTTCAGTGTTTGACAGGTAATAATAAAGCAATGTCTCCTTTTCTCAAGGTGATCACCTAAGTATCTTTTTTTTTAACATTTATTTATTTTTGAGAGACACAGAAAGACAAGGCATGAGTGGGGGAGAAGAGAAAGAGAGACAGACAGAATCCAGAGCAGGCTCTAGGCTCTGAGCTAGCTGTCAGCACAGAGCCAGATGTGGGGCTCGAACTCAAACAGTGAGATCATGACCTGAGCTCAAGTCAGACGCTTAACCAACTGAGCCACCCAGGCGCCCCTATCTTATTCTTTTTCAAAGTGCTTTAGATAGACTATTCCATAATAGTTTTTCTTTCCAATATAAAATTGCCATTCCACATTAGTCCCCATGGATGGGACTAATGCACAAAGGTAATGGGAGACCTAAGTCCCCTTGCCTAAGTTGGCTCTGTATAGCTGTTAATCCCCAGGGAAGACTCCGGAAGGCTGTACTCACTTTTACAGGTTCCTGGGCTTCAGCTCTGCAAACTGTCGCATTAGGATTTCAAATGGGACTTAAACAACCTGAAAGAATTTATGGAACTTTCAAGTGTATATTTTTTACCATCAAGGCATAGATAACATACTAGGAGAAGGTGGCGCAATGTAGTTTATCCCCAGCAACTGTTTCTGCTAATGAGGAAAGAGGTGGATCTGTGGCTCTATCTCAAGATCAACACAGGTACTTGAAATATGGGAGTTGGTAATAATGCCGCAGAGGAAAAGAAAACATTCCTCAAGAAATGAGAATGGAAGCAGGAGATAGCTATAGGATTAGGAGGCTTAATTTAAAAAATGATCTTTGGTAACTAGACTGCCAAAAAATTAGCTTGCACCCTGCACTGTGTGTGACTGTTGGCAGCAGTTTATCCTCCATGCCGTGCAGAACAATTAGGCCTGTATCTCTCTGAGTACACAAATGTCTTTCCATCGTTAACAGTCACTCTGAATTCTGTGTGGAGAAGCTAGTACTTGTCAATATTTTTCCTGTCAACAATATTTTTATTTCATTGTACATTTTCTTTATTTCTGGTACTAGAGACAGCACAAACCTTCTATGACTTGCCAAAGTAACCATTAAGGTACAAATACAAAAGTCCATACACTTGATATGATGAGAAAATGAAGAGTAGCAAAAAAAAAACGTGAAACATGAGTGAAAAGTTCCATATAAGGACTGTCTGCCCTGAAAATGAAGATATATTTGCTTGGGTGTCTAGCTCAGTGTTACCTGACTTTGCAGTTGGCTGTGTTTGACAATGTTGTCAGTTAGAATCGCTCTGAATGATTTTTCTCAGACCAAAATAATCTGAAGATTCTCTCCCATGTCCTTCAAGGATCCTCACCTCCACAGCAAAGTTTGCCTGAGATGGAGACAAATAAAGGATTCTAATTAGGGCTCTGGGGAGACTGAAAAGCAATTGTCTGAGACTGTTACTCAACTTCATGAGCTCATTAATGGACATCTTTGTCTGCATGATTGGAGAAAGAGCAGCAAGTTCATTTTGGCCAAATAGGCCCGGGCCTGAGAGACTTAATATTTGATAACAGAACATTACCTATTATTGCAGTTAGGACTGATTGGGTTCAAGCAACAGACAGATTCTGGGCAATTTCAGAGACAGAAGAAGAAGAAGAAGGAGAAGGAGAAGAAGGAGAAGAGGAAGAAGAGGAGGAGGAGGAGGAGGAGGAGGAGGAAGAAGAAGAAGAAGAATAGAATAGAATTAAAAAGGAAAGACATTTATTGAAGGCTCTAGAACTGTGAGATTAAAGAAAAAGGCCTAGACTAAGACCAGTCCTTGGAAAGGAGAAGCAGAGAAGCTCTTAGGATCTGGTGGCAGAACTTATAGACAGTCTCTTCAAAAACTCAGGGTGTCAAGCTGTGAGAATGAAAGAGCTCTTGTCGTTTAGAATCCTTGTAAACACTTTGCTCAAGATTAAAATTTTGAGGAGAAAGAACCTGATTGGTTTCATTTGGATCAAAGATGCAGTTGTTGGCATATAGGACAGAACAATTTGAGAGTCCCACAGGGTTTCATCCACTGGGAAGTTTGTTCCTCCAAGGGGTTGTCAAGGAAGTTACCAGAGGTGTGGGGAAAGGATGCTGGGCAATCATCAATAGATATTCATTATATCTAGGAACATTTTAACCATGGTACCATGCATTCAGAACATCTGATAGTTCTGTGTCTTTTCAGGAGATCCAGGAAAAGTTCCATGGTCCTCAAGACTTGAAATACAAAGCTCTTGCCAAGACTACAAACCAATTACAGTGACCTGGCCAAATTGTTGAATATTCTATTTCTTCTGTGTCTCAGATGTCTACATCCTTGAGGAATACAAAAGCAGATGGGCTTAAGTCCTGTTAGCACCCTGTATTCTTTTTTTTTAATGTTTATTTATTTATTTATTTATTTATTTTGAGAGAGAGAGAAAAAAACGTGTGTGTGCATGCACGTACACACACACACACACACAC
>NW_027531010.1:644440-863408 GCF_008692635.1 Crocuta crocuta | reverse complement strand
TTTTTATTTTTATTGAGTTATTTATTTATTTATTGTGAGAGAGAGAGAAAAAAACGTGTGTGTGCATGCACGTACACACACACACACACACACACACACACACACACACACTAGCAGGGGAGGGGCAGAGAGACGGGGAGAGAATCCCAAGCAGTCTCCATGCTGTGAGCGCAGAGCCAGATGCAGGGCTTGATCTCAGGAAGTGTGAGATCATGACCTGAGCTGACACCAAGAATCTGTTTCTTAACCAACTGAGCTGCCCAGGTGCCCTGGGACCATGCATTCTTAAAAGCAGCTCATATATTCATGGGCTGGACAGCTTCAGACTAGCAACTGTGGTTCAAAAGTTCTTTGTAAAGTTCTAACATGGGATTTTTTAAAAGATGAGTTATGGATTTCAGTGGCACATGGATATTTTGTTTATCCTGGAGTTCATGAATTTCCAAAGCAGTGATTTTTGATTGGTGAAGCTGATTCTCTCTCTTGTAAGTTTATACTTTCCATGCAATGGAGACATTGTGTTACTATTTACCAGTTGAGACAGGGGAAGCCAGGAGGATGTAGTGTGAGGAGTAAGACTAATTGAAATGCATTCCAAAACTAGAGCAGCTTGATGGCTACAGTTCCAGAAGACAATTTTGAGTAATATGTGTAATGGCAAATAGAAACTCTGCTGTCTCAATCCTTGCTTCTCAACTTAGGGTACACATATTGTAGATGTTATTTAAACTGCTCTCAAAGTTTAAACTTCAGTGTTCAATACAACTTTGAGATTCAGATAAGATAGTGGTGATAGAAGAATGTATTTCATTCAGTGAGTACCTACTACGTGCCCAGGATTGCTCTAAGACTATACGGTCCAAGGCAGTAGCTACTGGCCATGTGTGGGTGGTAAGCACTGGAAGGGGGCTAGTATGACTGAGGAATTGACTTTGTTAATTTTGAGAGAGAGTGCACGTGAATGGAGGAGGGACAGAGAGAGAGGGAGACACAGAATCCAAAGCAGGCTCTAGGATCTGAGCTGTCAGCACAGAGTCCAACATGCGGCTTGAACCCACTGAACTGTGAGATCATGATCTGAGCCGAAGTCGGAGCTTAACTGACTGAGCCACACAGGGGCCCCAAATGTTAATTATTTTAAATTTAAAAGACGGATACTTGATTCAATTGGGAAAACTTTTAAGTACTTTTGGGACAACTTGGGCATATGAATCTATTTTTCAAATGTAAATTTTAAGAAATCTAAATATAGATCAAGCATTTTCTATGAGAATTTTGCATCTAAATCGAGATATGTCAGAAGTGTCAAATACAAACTGATGTTTGAAGACTTACTAGGAAAAAAAAAAGAATAAAATATCTTGGCATAAGTTTTTCTACTGATTAGGTCTTGAGATAAAATTTTAACATAGTGGAAAATGAAATATGTTATTGTGATAAAGTTTCCATTTTGTTAATGAGGGCTACTAGAAAATTTAAACTCACATTGGTGGCTTGTATTATATTTCTGTTAGTACAACTCTAGGAACTTCTTCATACGCCATTTTACTAAATTGTTAAAATCACCCAATGAAGTAGGCACTACCCTTCCAACTTTTATAGGAAAGGCAGTTGAATGAAGCTGAGACATGCTTTAATGTCCTGGGGGTTACAGAGCTTGCAAGGAAGAGCCAGAATTCCAGTCCGGGTCTCTATTGCTCCCTCTTTTCCTGCCTCTACTCTGTTGAGCTATTCCCATTATTTCTTCTAGGGAAGCCAGGGAGAGCTCGCAGCCTTTCTCACTTGAGTTTTCATAGTAAATAAAACATCCATAACCCTATTTGTGGACAAGAGGCAGATGGAAACAAAAATCCTACCTTCTTTTCAAATGACAACAGGAAGAATATTTGAGGTCTTGCAGAGTGAATGAGCAAAGCCCATTTACATGAACAAATGGAGTGTTATAAAGGAAGTTTAAAACCGACTTGAAATATCAGAGTGAAATTTGCTTAGCCGAGGGCCTGGATTATTTATTTTATTTTATTTTTTAAGGGGATTTGAAATTTTGGGGACCATCCCAAAATCTAACATCTTCTTTGATACTAATTTATTATTATTTTTATGCAAATAAGACTTATTTATTAGACACAGGGTTGATTCAACATTAGGAAGTCTCAAAGTTGGGTTCATTATATTAACAGCATCCAATATATGATCGCCTCAAAGAATGTGAAAAGGCATTGCTAGGCACTAATTTTTGAGGTGATTATTTGAAAATCAACTACATCCCCTTTCTGCTTCATCACTTTCTCCCTATAACAGGAGCCAACCATAGTGAAGCCTTCTTTCATCATTTGTATACCTGGTGAGGCATCCATGACAAGCATGGAACTATGTAGGAAGTACTGGAATCCACGCTGAAGGAGTGGAACACACCGTTTTTGGTGTGGTGTATCCACCAGCTCACTCAGGGAAAATGTTTTCACCATGAGTGGGGCAACCAGTTAGCAAATCATTGTTTCCACCCTTCTAGGCGCCAGCTACCTGCCTGGAAAAGCAGCCTCATCTGCTGAGCACCTGAAAGAGCACTTGCCTCTCATAGACTGGTTTACCGCCTTGATTGCAGCAGGGGCACGCCAATGATGCCTCCCTGGGAAGAAATGTCACAGTATCTGTGACAAAATCAGGCGACTCAAGGGCAGCTCGTTCTCCTTCCCCCAGGAATGTTTTCTTGTTATGCCCTTGATGCCACCTCTCTAGGCTACATTCCCCCACTATCACCCCGGGGTTAGGGGGAGAACTTCTTGGAGGGCCCCCATGATTGGCATTCTTGTCTGGTCCCTTTCTCCTTCTGCAGGTTGGTCCCCCCCCCACCCCCTCAGCAGAACCCCAGGCTGCTGGAGAGCCTTGCTATTTTTACTTCTCTGTGAGGAGCTCTCAGGTTACAGATTATATACTGATGAGGTAAGGTACAGGTATGCAGACTCATGTTTCTAATTTAGCTTGGCATTGGTTTCAAACATTAAACAGTCTCTCTCCCAGGATGCCCCTGTTCCCACTCGCCTCCCACCGCTGCCATCTCATTTGATCCTCATTCTGAGGGTCACTTTCCTTTCCCGCTAGATCACCCCACTTTCAGTCTTCTTAGAAGGGGGATTAGGGAAAGGTAAGTTTCACCTAAGATAAAAAAAAATCCCCCCTCTTTCCCCATGAACTCCAGGGTAGTAATGCTATTTAAGCACATGTTCTCCTAATAGGTGAATATTTGTAAGATGTTTCAGAGGTTTCAATTGCTTTCACACATTCGTCACAGATAAACCCTGCAACAACCCAGAAAGAATTAGGATTATTGCAATTATCTACAATTTGCAATTGAGGGGTTAATGACTTGACCGGGACAGGTTAATGACTTGACTAAGAGTTCACTGTCAAGACAACGTACAGATGTGATGGATGGTTGGGAAACAAACCTCTGGTTGGAGGTGCCGCCCTAAAAACAGCAGAGTCTGGAAAAGTGGAATACTTCATTTTTTTCTCTCCTTCTGGGCCCCAGACCAATCTCTTGGTGTTTAGATTGCAGTGATTCTCCCTGAAGCCACTTGTGTAACAAGCACACCATATGTTTTCTATACTCTGTCTTATGAATTTGAAACTTTAGCATGAATCTAATTAGAATATAGGTGTTAGGGAACAGGGGACACTAAAATTAGAGTAAAATGAACAAGGGTTACTAAGAATCAGAACCCAAACGGTCATGTAATTTGTGTCTTAAAAATGTGCCTGTGTACTCAATTAGCATTTAAAAAATATTTCCACATTAGCTTTAATGAGACATTGTGGGGACTTCAAAGTCGTTACGTTGTGCCGTACTGATCCTTAAGGAGTTTCTAATAGAAGAAGTAATATGAAAAAAATTTGTAAATAAAGCAAAGCTATTTCCAATCAGAATTTTGCTATATACTTGGCAACTCAGAAAGATTCCTAGAGAGGGAAAGTGGTTTAATTTGATCCTCCAGCTTATTTTTTTATTTTAGTTTATTTTTATTGAGAGAGAGAGAATGCATGCATATGCCGCGGAGAGAAAGAGGGAAAGAGAGAATCCCAAGCAGGCCCTGCACTGTCAGCATGGAGCCCAACATGGGGCTTGAACCCACAAACTGCGAGATCATGCCGTGAGCCAAAATCAAGAGTCAGAGGCTCAACCAACTGAGCCACTTAGGGTCCCCAAACTTCTAGTTTTGAATTGTGACCATTGTTTTTTAAATGGTGCTATTTCTGTGTCTTTAGACAAGTCTGTCATTATACCTACTTGTTACAAATCCATGCATATACTCATACACATATATTCAGTGTGGGGTTTATTCTCGAAACTTGTCATAATGCATGGTTTGTGTTCTTAGACTGTAAGAACATGAGCTGCTGAAAGGCAAGGACAATACCTCTTATTTTAATTTATTAATTATTTTTGCTATTTCCATAATACAACAGAGTAGATAACACATGGCATAGCAGAAGGCTTTGGAATTTACGCATGGCTTCAAAAAGTTTCTTGCTTTCCTTGAACCTTCATTTACTCATCTGTAAGAAGGGGATAATAATATAGATCTATGTTCTAGTGTTGTTTAGAGCATTAAGTGAAATTTCTGTGAAGCAGAAACAATGGTGCCTCACAGATAGTGTGCAATAAACATATATATATCGGTAGTACTTATATATGGTAAGTATATGTACACCCTCCCACAGACACACATAAGTTCGCATTTGTCTGCTCACAAGGGTATTTCCCAGCAGCCTCACCCTTTCTCATGTTGTCCCTGACACTCAGGCACTAATTTTTTTTTTTCATAAGAGTGAGACAAAAACATAATAATGATGAAATAGTTATATTGACATTTGCCATTGATGACTTTCCTTTTTAAAACAGGTAAAGGTGGTACTTGGGGAAAGAACTGTGTGGTATGTGTGAAGATGGCTGAGTTGATGACAAACTGCCTCACAGAGTCCCAAAATAAAAGGGAATGAAAGTGGAGAGATCAGAACTAAAAACCTCTTGAATTTCACATGATCATGTCAACTTTCTCTTTCTCTCTGAATCATTTGAAACTTTGAAAGGAACTTTTTAGGCATAAATCACTTTAATTTGTTCTCTACTTATGCTCCATTTTAGCATGGAATCATTTTTGATGAATGCCTCATCCAGACTGATTCATTTATTTCTAGTGGAAGAGGAATGGGTGGGGCTCGTGCTTATTCATGCATTCATGATTTTTTCTCTCTTACAACACAAGAACAAAATGGTTTCTGGATTAGAGGATTTTCATGTGGATATTGTCTGTTGTAACACATTTTTCTCATATGTATTTTCTGTGTATGTTTTTTTGAGGTATAATTTGTGTTTAATGAATTGCCCATCTTTCAATGCAAAGTCTGATGATGTTGGCCATTGTATACAGTGCAACCAATGTCATAGTCATGTATCTTCCATTACTTCATAGTGTTCTCTCTCACCACCTCATCCCTGGCTGCAGGCAGCCGCACTGATCAGCTCTGGCTTCTTTCACTTAGTTTAATGCTTTTGTGATTCATCCATGTTGGTGCATGTATTGGTAGTTCGTTCCTTTCTTTAAAAAAATGTTTATTTATTTGACAGAGAGAGAGAGAGAGCAGGAAGAGAGAGGGAAAGAGAGAATTCCAAGTAAGGTCCATGCTATTAGTGTGGAGCATGAAATGGGTCTTGATCCCATGAACCATGAGAACATGACCTGAGTCAATATCAAGAATCAGATGCTTAACTGACTGAGACCCCCCAGGCACTCTAGTAGTTTGTTCTTTTTATTTCCTGAGTTGACTTTTGAATTCTGTCGTATTGACCTATAGATTTATCCTTAGGCCAATATTGTACTGCCTTTATTGGTGTAGCTTTATAATAAGTTCAGCAATCAGATAGTATAATGAAAACAATTTTGTTCTTTTGAAAATGATTTTTTCCATTCTATATCTTTTGTCATTCCATATATAGTTTAGAATCACCTTCTCAGTTTCTTCCAGGAAAGTTGCTAGAATAATTGGAATGTTTAGTCCATTGCACAAAACAGTACACATTGTAGAATTACACTTATATGAAGTTCTAGAATAGGCACAACTAACTTGTGATGAGGAAGAAAACAAGGACAGTGGTTACCTGCAGGGGTGGGTGGGAACAGACTGGGATGGGGTATTAGAGAACTTTCTGCAGTGATGAAATATTCTCTATTTTGACAGGGTTATAGATGCACAGTTGTATACTATTTGTCAAAATCTATCACATTAACATACTTAAGATCTATGCTTTTTGTTGTATGTAAATTTTACCTCTAAAGATACAAAGAACTGTACACAAAATTATTTGGTTAACATACTGTGTATTTGAAGGAATTACTATTAATCTTTCTGTTGTCTCAGCTTTTTCTGAATAACAATCAACCACAATGTTGAAAACAATCAACAATCAATCAGTGGCACACAGCAGTAGACATTTATTTACTGCTTACTTGTCTGTGAGTTGTCTGAGGTAGTTCTGCTTCAGGCTACAGATTTATGAATTTGTTGGGGTGGCTTCAAGCCTCGGGTTGAGTCCAGGGTTTCTCCACATTTTTCTTATACTCCTTAAATTGGTGATTACTGGAGGCATTTTCCAATGAGTAAGAACACATGAGGGTAAGCCCAAATATGCAAGTACATTTCAAGATTTTCATGGGTTATGTCCACTAGCATCTCTTCGGTAAAAGCAAGTCATATAGCCAAACCCAACTCCCAAGGATGGGAAAATACATGAGGCCAAGGCAAGGGTATGAATTAATAATTCCAATAACAAAATGTGTATGAAGAATTATGACCCTGAGTTCAGCCTACCGAGGTGGTATCATATGATTATGGTATGGTGTTGAAGATTTTCAAAGAGGCTTTACTTTGGAGATGTATATTGAATATTTATGGATTACATTATATGATATCTTGAATTTGCTTATAATCTTAAGAGGGAGAAGTATATTGAAGGCATAGAGGAAAAATATTGGCTCTGAGTTAATAATGATTGAAACTGGGTATAGGTGCTAGAGGGTTCATTATACTATTCTTTCTACTTTTGTGTATGTTTGTACTTTTCCCATAATAAAGCATTTAAAAATAGGTTAAAAGAAGTCATATATATTAAACTTGTCCCTTTCATGCATGAGGAGACTAATGTTGTGAGGGGGTGTGTTGTTTGTTCCATGATGAGACAACTAGTGGTTGGCAGAATGAGGCTAGGATCCAAGCCAATCCTTTCTCCTCATTGTGGCTTTCAGTCATTTACTTGGTAATTCCCTACATATTTATATAGTACTAGGCTCTGTATAAAATGTTGTAGATAATGGATAAAGGTTTCTCTTAAATCCTCCTGTCTAGTGGGTCACTGTACACTTAAACAGAATATAGTTATAATGATGCTAAGGTGCAGACAAAATGCATGGGGATATTGGAGAAAGTGTACCTAAATCTGTCTGAGGAAATCAGCAAAGTCTTCATAGATGAGGTAGGGTTTCAACTGAGACTTGTAGCAATAGTTGGAAAAACTAGAGAGAGACTACATGCTAGGCAGCAGCTTCAACATGTGCAAAGGTGGTGGGATGTCAGGGGCATGGCATTATGACACTTTGGGGGAATTACATGTAAGTGTGGTTAAAGGCTAACTACGGTACATGTGCATGTGTGCATGTGTGTGTGTGTGTGTGTGTGTGTGTGTGTGCAGGCATTGAAGGATTCTGGAGAGAGAATGCAGGAGAGATGAGTCTGTACTTACATGCTATGCAAAAAAGTTGAGATTTAATTTTGTGGATCATTGTTACCTTGCCTAATTACTAAGAATTACCTCTGACTCTCATTAAAACATAGAAGCTTATGTCCTAGCTCTGATCTAATGACTCAGAATCTCTAGGGGAGAGGTAAGTTTGGGAAACATGATTATTGGAGCTACTGAGGAACTTAAAGCAAAGGAGCAACGTGATCACATTTACATGTTAGAAAGACCACACCAGCAGCTGTGTAGAGGTTAGACAGGTGCAAAGTAGGTGCACAAAGCTAGTCAGAAAGATGAATCACATGGCTCCTGCAAGAGTCCACGGGAGACATAATGAGTTCCTACACCAGAATAGCAGCAATAGTGAGTGAGCAGAAAGGATGTTAAGGAGCTGGGATGGATATACTTCAATGAATAATTGCCTCTACAGAGTAAGAGAGGAGGATCCGTCTTTAAATGTCTAGCTTGCTGGGTAGTAGGACAATTTACTATTCTTTTGCAGGCATGGAGTTCAGGAAAAATAATGAGCTCTCTTAGAGATTTGCATAGCCTGGGATATAGGACTTATATAGAGAATTATCCAAGTCTTGAGCTCAAGAGAAAAACCTTAACTGATGATATTGAAAAAGTGTCAATATGAAAGTTTTGGTTAAAACTCTAGGTCTGTATTAAACAGGTCATTTAATTTGAGAATGAAATAAGTTAGAGCCTAGGAATGCAGTGCCACTGAAGGGAGAGACAGAAAGGGGACCTGGATGGAAGGAGAATGAGAAGAGAGTATAATGGAAATCAGATAGATGAAGGCAGGCAAATAGTCACAAGTGGGCATGGCAGTATTCTCACTAAATTCAGCCAAAGATTGTTGGCCTTAGGGCACAATATGTTGAATATTGACAGCAAAGACTATAGCTATGAGTTGAGGACTAACTGGAAATTAAGGAAACAGAGAACAAACAAGTTATCTTTCTAGAAGCTTTGAGGTAAAGTACTCCTTTCCTCTTATTTGAGTAGGAAACAGGGCATTTTTGGTGGGGGAAGACCTGTGCTTCTTGACAAGAGGTGTGAAAGTTTATTTTTCCTATGTTTGCAATAACAGATATGAATACTTTTGAGTCCTTTTGTTGAAAATTCACTAGCTAGTCATTCATTGTTAATGTATGGCATAGATTTGATAATTTGGAGTAAGTTTATATGAAAAGATGCATCTAAAAGGATGCATATTAATTTTATTCATTGAACAACTATGTACCTCTGTGAGCATCTACTCTAAGTTGGTGACATTCATATATGTTTGTGTGCATTAAGAGGGATACTTCCTTGTATGGTTGTATAAATTTTAAAACTAATGATACACTGGAAATTCATCAGATCTTACCCAGCTTTTCAAAATAAAGACTTGAGAGGATATTGATTGACTACTGTGAATTTTGAGACAAGCTATCAGGAAAACATATGTTAACATTAATTTTTCCCCCATAAATATATATATGTATATACATTGTTTCCCTTCAAGAGCTCTTAGGAGTCTGAGGTAAGGTTTTAGAATGCATATCTGTTTTTTTTTCAATTCCCACTTGATATGCTATCTGATTATAACTCAAGCACCTTTTTCTTGAACTCTGTGTTTGATTACATACGGCACCTATTTCAGCCAAATTTACAGCATTTGTTACATTTCTCCAACTCCGTGTAACCTAGCTGAGTTTAAGCAAGATTGAAAAAAGCAAACTTTTTATTAAATTCTGTACTAAAAACTTGTTGACACCACTGCCTCCTCCTTCCTCTCCCATACTCATCTGTAAATTTGAGAACAACCTTAGGATGACAAGAATCATGGACACTAAATGAAATGCAGATGACTTTTAGCTGTTCTGTTGTCAAGACTTTTGTTGCCTGAATAAAGAATACCTTTCAGATAAGGGCCTAGATAATTTGACCCTAAAAGGAATTTGATCTTTGATGAGAGGTTGAGAGACTTTACTGCTAGGGTGGCTACTACTGTAGCTGGGATGGTTGGTAAGACCAAAAAAAAAAAAAAAAAGGTGGGGGGAGGGGGAGAGAAGACAACCAGAGCATGGGTATAGAATGGAAAGGTAAGAAAATCAGTAAAAAGTTTCTGTTTCCTGCAGTGTGGCAAATGAAGTCATCTGAAAATAGCTGGAAATAAATGACAAAATAAGACTTGGCTGAGCAATGAAGAGCTAGAATTAAGACCCTTTGGTGTAACATGGAGATCCTCGAAGAGCTCATTCTCATGCAGTGGAAGTGGTAGGCTTAAGAATCTCTGCTGGCAAAGACAGGCAACAAAGAAATTAGTCCTGTGTTGGTCATGGATCTGACCAAGTAGATCATGATCAAGCCATCTGACCAAGTAGAGTAGAAAATTCATTATTGACCTGCCATCATCTGGGAAAAGTCACGCCAAGGCATTAATATAAAGAGGTTCTCAATTTCAGTAACCCTTAGGCATCTGGGGAAAGCAAACAGAAATCCTTTCTGGCTGGAGATATGAGCCCTCAACTCAAGATGGCAAAGACTACCTTGGATAAAACCCTTTCAACAGGATTGACAAACAGAAACTAAGAAATAAAAATGGAAACAAGCTATCACGAGCAAGAGTCAGCAGAATCAATAAATATCAGTAATACACATCTAAGATTTCAGATACCACAACTATTAAAGTATAGCATATATGCATATGTAGGCACAAAATGTTGACAGAAATGGAAACTAGAATTAATAAATGGAAAAGAAACAAAGTTTTACAAAAATGATAAGCAAATACTATCAAATAATAACAGGCTTATTTGGAAGAAGAAGCACTTATGAAAGTAAAGAAAAATATAATCCCCACAGTAAAAATTTCAATGGAAAACTTTAGCAGTGAATTAGTTAAAGCTAAAGAGGGAATTAGTGAACCTGAAATAGGTTCTGAATAAATTACCTTTAATGATGCACACAGAGAAACAAAGGGCTAGGAAAATGACAGAAAGGATATGAGATGGAGAAAAAGAATGAAATCTAACTTATACCCTATCAAAATTTAGATTTGAAAGAGTAGAGAATGGAGGAGGAATAATAATCAATGAATAATGGTTGAAAGTACTTTAGAATCAATGAAAGACACAAATCCTCAAATTCAGGAAGGTGAATAAACTCCAAGTAGGATAAATACAACTGCACAACAAACACCAGAGGTAAAGAAATACTTGAAATAATTTAGATAGAAAGAATAAATCACATATAAAGAAATAAAAATTAGACTGAAAATGGACTTTTGAGTAACAAAAACAGTAGCCAGAAAAGAGTACATGAAAGATCTGTCAAATAAGATTTAGTCAAACCTTAGCTATCACTCACAAACAAGTTGAAATAAAGACATTTATGGACAAGAAAAAAAGGAGTGTTTGCTGTCAACAGAATTTTACCAGAGAATCATTTGTAGGATACATAGGAAACTACAGGGAGAAGAAATCTGAGTCCACAAGGAAGGACAGAGATACAAATGGAATAATGAACAAATAAATTGGTAAAGCATATGAATAAATGTAATCAAACATTGGCTGGAAAAAACTAACTGTTCTTATACTAATGACCAAATACCACTATTAAATGTGATATTAGAAAATAAGGTAAAGAGACACCTAGATGGCTCAGTTGACTGAGCATCCAACTCTTGATTTTGGCTCAGATCATGATCCCAGGGTCATGAGACTGAGCCCCCTATCAGGCGCCATGCTCCTCTGCCCCTCTCCTTTCCTCACTCTCCCTTTCTCTAAAGTTAAAAAAAAAAAATTAGAACTAAAAATCTGTATTAAAATGTACAATGAAAACGGGAGCCATCTGAGTGGAAGTATTCTCAAGTGTTTGATTAAGAAGAGGAAGATCTATTGGGGTGCCTGGGTGGCTCAGTCAGTTAAGCATCTGACTTTGGCTCATGTCATGATCACGGTTTGTGAGTTCTAGCCCCATGTCAGGCTCTGTGCTGATAGCTCAGAGCCTGGAGTCTGCTTTGGATTCTGTGTCTCTTTCTCTCTCTGTCCCTCCCCTGCTTGCATTCTGTCAATCTTTCTCTCCCTCTCTCAAAAATAAATAAACATTAAAAATTTTTTTAAAAAGAGGAAGATATATTGATTAGTTTTACATTGTGTTATCTAAGAGCATGAGGATTTAAAGTAAACCCTAGAATAATACAAATACTTGGCAATACTTATAAAGCAGTAGAGATAAATGTATAATGAAAATTTCAATCAAGTAAAAATGAGGTATAAAATGTAAAAAAAATACAAACAGGTTGAGTAAGTGCAAAATAAGATGGGAAAATTAAATCCAAATGTCCTAATCATACACAATGTAATGAGACAGATTTTTATGGTACTCAAAAAATGCATAAATTATGTATGCTCAAGTATCTAAAGCAAAATTTGGAGAATCACACAATATAATTGTAATTCCACAATCATATTGAGAGAATTTGTGACACATATCTTAACAACTGGTAGGTGAAATGAAAAAAACTTGGCAAAAATATAGAATGTATGAAAGGATATAATTAAGTTTGATTTTATAAACATGTAACACTGAGGAATAAATACTTTTCTCAATCATGTAGGAAATATTTGTAAAATTTGATCAAGCACTAGGCCATAAAGCAAGTCTCAACAAATTTCAGAAAATGTTATCATACAGATTGTTATTTTCTGACATTAAGTTAAAAATTAGTTGTTAGAAGACTACTCAAAAAGCCCTACATATTCAGAATTTTATTATTATTTTAAAATTTTTAATGTTTATTTATTTCTGAGACAGAGAGAGAGATAGAGTGTGAGTGGGAGAAGGTCAGAGAGAGATAGAGACACGGAATCTGAAGCAGACTCCAGGCTCTGAGCTGTCAGCACAGAGCCCATGCAGAGCTTAAACTCACAAACCATGAGATTATGACCTGAGCCAAAGTCAGACGCTTAACAGACTGAGCCACCCAGGCTCCCCTATTTAGAAATGTAAAAGTCCATCTCAAAAAGAAAACTTGAGGGAGAAAAGAACAATAAAAATGAAAATTGGAATACTCTTAGAATAGAATAGTGATGGAAAAAATGCATATCCAACTTGGAGGATACCTCTAAATTATTCCACTAAAGATATCAAATAGCCTACTTAGGAAAAAATAAATGCCAAAAATTAATGATCTATGGACACCACTTAATAAGTTGGATGAATAATAACATATGGGGTACCTGAGTGGTTCAGTTGGTTAAGCATCCAACTCTAGATTTTGGCTCAGGTCATGATCTCATGGTTTGAGCTCCACCTTGGCCTTTGTGCTACAGTGGAAAGCCTGCTTAGAATTCTCTCTCTCTCTCTCTCTCTGCTTCTCCCCTGCTAGTGCTCTCACTCTCTCTTTCTCTCAAAATAAACATTAAAAAATGAATAATATAATATTTTGTACAAAGAAGAATGAAGGGAATATTAAATGTAGAAATTAATTAGATAATAAAGACACCACAACTAAAATCAAGATTATGTCTCTCCTTCTCCCGGCCCCTCCAACACATGTGTGTGTATGTACTGTTTCTCTCTCAAAATAAACATTTTAAGAAAATCTATAAAACTTAAATATACACATCGACAGGTATGCAAATATATATAAATTGTCTCATTTTAGGAGTAAGTTCCACAGGATTTTCAAGAACAGATAATTACAGTCTTCTACAAATATTTCCAGAAGTAGAAAAATGGAAATCTTCCCAAGTCACTTTATATTTAAGTCTAGTATGACTTTTAAAATCTTGAAGGTGACTCTGGAGTCAATATTAAATATCTATTGTGTCCAGACCAGGAGATTCTTTTATTCAGCTGATCAGTGTTTAGATGGAGACAACTTTGCAGTCTCTGAATGTGGATGGAATATGAAATATAGGAAAAGATAAAACAAAAGAAATCAGAACTATACTTCAGTATCAAAAAATCTCAAGCAATCAAAAGGGAGGAGCGTTAGTTTTTGACTTGAGAAATATGCAAAAACTACAATAAAAGTAAAAAAAAAAATCATCCTACATAGTTTACCAATGAATTAAGGCAGGATAGCTAGTGGGAAGAGAAAATGTATCTTTTTGGATAATGTACTATGAAACAGGTATCTTAACTCAGCACCACATGTGTTTATCTTTTTAAGTGATACAGCTCTGAAGTAAGTATTAATTTTTCAGATTAGGGAAAGGAAGCTCAGGGTCCCAAACTAGTATATCATGGAACCAGAATTACCTTAGCCCTTGGCTATTTCACAGAAAGACCAAGCTTCTTTCCTGAAACCAAGTTGACTCTTAAAGTAGAAATATTTTCTAAGACAGATCAAAATGAGAATAGGAGCTGATTTAATAAGTAGCTTAGCTATTCTGTACCTAAAGCAGACTCTTAATTAAAACAAAATGGGAAATGTACTATTTGTTTAGAAAGTGTAGAAATGAATATGTACCATTTAAAGAATAGTGATAAACATTTGAGAAATCACCGTACAGATTATGAAATAAATTATTCTTGGTAATTTAGAAGATACCTGAATAGTCTCTTTAACTACTTTATGGTTTTACCACCAATGGAGAGATCCTAAACAAAACATTATTTATTTTTAGAAACTTATGTAATGCCTAATCCTGGATTGGATCATTATCCAGACAAAAAGAAACTTTTGAAGAGCATTTTTGTGATAACATGCAAATATTGTATTTGGAATTGGTATTAGATAATAGTGTCATATCAACAATGATAAGTTTTCTCATTTTATTAAATGTGCTGTGATTAAGTAATAGAAGGTTTTGATTTTAGAAAAAAAACACACACTTGGGTATTTACAGGTAAAAAAATTAAATATATGGAGTACAAAGTACAAACTGAATAAGACAAAGCACAGCACAAATTGCTTCCATAAGATGAAGGCTCCCAATAAAAGATAAGTTGAATAGTTATTCATTGGCATCTCTTTTCTGGGAGTTTCCAAGACCCTATTTTGGGGAAGTCAATGGAGTGATGAGTGTGTCCTTGCCAGGATAGAGGGGGCAGTCACTTGGGTTGAGGGACCGTGTGATTTGGGGACAGGTGGCAGAAATTCAACTTTCTTGCATAGGCTATGCAGTTTTTGTACCGCACAAACCTAACTGGTAACATGGCAGCAAGATGGAGGTTGGCGAGTGGTGCAGAAACTAAGCCCGTGCATTCTTTCTCAAGAAGTAGACCCTGGAAGGGATGCTTACTTCTACACAACTATTTTGTAATTGTGTTTGCCTTTCTAATCCTCTCTGCCTAGAAGTGGTTCATTTTTTTCATGCAATTTATCTGCCTGAAGGAGGTGTCTTTTAGAGAATTTCCACAAAGGCTAAGTTCTCGCCTATCTAGTTCTGCTAGCATCCTATTTCTCCCTAGTTCCCAACGAAGTTTCTCCTTATTTGAAATCCTTGACTGTTCATTTCTGGATTGAGAGACCCCTCTCTCAGTTCCTGTGCCTTGTGAAGCTAGTTGGCTACAAGTTGCATTGGCTCTGCTCTCTCCACTGCTGGTTCACGGTTTGACTGGCTTGTGTCAGCTAAGCCAGTCACCTGATTTCCAGGTCTAAAACTTGGTTGTTACATTTGCTCTCTTTTCCTCCCTGTTCTTCAAGGTTTGTCTTTATAAAATCCCTTTAGTGAAGTTTAGTGGGGTTTCAGATGGACCAGACTGAGATGCATATAATCATTGGTTTTTATTCCTGACTTAAAAATATACATCCTGTAGAGAGTAATGTGAGAGAAGGTAACCACTGGATTAGTAAAGCTTCAGGGATGAAGTCTTTGGATGAAAAAAGTCCTCAATGTACCTGTCTTTTCAGTTAGTGCTCAGTCATAGGCTCTGGTCTAAACCTGGCCAGGCCTGGAAGTGCTCCACATGCTCCATCCCCTGTAGGTGGTACAGTCTAGAATGAATTTGGTTTTTTCAATCCTGATATATGTGGGTAGTGCCAACCTTAGACTCTAGCAAGAGAGTTCCCTGCCTTTGGCCTACACTTCAGGCTTCATTATGGTCCTTCTCTGACTATGTCTTCAAGGTTAAGGCCATGTCTCCATCCCTAGCTGAAGTCTCAGACCACACAGTGAGATTTTCAGTCCAAGTAGCCCCAAGCCTGTGTCCTGGGACCACATGGTTCTCTTCCCTGGAGGCAATCTACTGAGAGTGTACTCCACTGCTAAGTTTGGATGGAGAGGTAACCAAAGGACAGGTCACTGTAGAAGGTATGATTGGTGGGTGGATATAGGGGCCAGGTACAAACATATGACCACATGAATGCCTTTGTTGTGCCAGACAGAACTGGAGTGAGAAGAGATGGGCTGGGGCCCAGAAGCCAAGGGATATGCCACCTTGTCCCAGTATGGAATCCTAAAGAGTCTAAGAAATCCTCATTCAAGTCTGACCTTCTAGGTCCTTCTGAATCTATTTTCAAGGTAGGAGGATAGAATATATTTTATGAAATGCATAGCTCTGAGTTGAATTTCAAGTTTTAATTTTATTGTATGTGGACCTCATGTTTTACATTTACTCTGGGTCCCATACACATTAGGAGGGGGTGCTATGTGTGCAGTGAGACCCCAAGCAAATCTGTGTTCATAGAGGTGCATTCTTCCCACAGTCAATTCCAAGACACCCCAATATATGTAACTGCTCTTGCAGGTCATGGTTTGAGCCCCATTTGTCTTTTGAGAAGAAACCTTCCTCAAACCTGGCTAGCCCTGATTGTCCTCTCCTCTAGAAGCCTGCTCCTGTCTCTTCTTCCCCAGGCTCTGACTGGCTTTCTTTGGGATAGGTTATCGTGTAATCAAGATGTTATGACCTACCTAACTTCAATCACAAGAGCACAGCCCAATTGGTCATTTCTGTAGTAGCAATAAAGGGCCAAGCCATGTCCCACATCCTCTGCACATGATTTCTGATCTGTCACACCAATGCTGGAAGATAGATATTATAATTTGGAGTTGGAGAAATTGAGGCTCATGGAGGCAAGGTAACATGCTCAGGGCTATAAGTAGGTGGGAAACTAGGAAATTAAACCTAGGTATCTCTGTCTCTAAGGTCTTTACAACACTGCTTAGAGGCATCCATCTGCTTTGGCTCCTCAATTCCTGGCAAGAGTAGTGACGGCCTCCCCTGAAGCCTGAATCTGCTGTCAGTAGTGCATTTCAACCTTTGGCCAGCCTCCTTGAGAAGCCACTCTGCTGGAGTTAGACCTTGTACTCTCAGTCTTGCCTTCTTGGTTGGTCTTCTTCCCCTTTGGCCCAAAGCTGAGCTTCTGGACTGTCTTCTAGTGTATACACATGATTCATTTGTTGGCTGCAGTTGAAAGTTATCTTCTGTTTGGGGCTAAAGTTTACCAAGAAAA
The DNA here is from genome assembly GCF_008692635.1 of Crocuta crocuta. Lineage (NCBI taxonomy): Eukaryota > Metazoa > Chordata > Mammalia > Carnivora > Hyaenidae > Crocuta > Crocuta crocuta. Next base: position 846,213 of record NW_027531010.1, on the reverse strand, counting down.
TGCAGTGATTTTCAAGTTCGAACTGTATTATTGCCAAACTGAGGGCCATACAGCAGCATTTAACGCACTAGAAAGCAAAATCCAAAAAGACCTCTAAAACTGGTTAAAGTAAACCTTATCCCCAAATGTATAAAATGAAAACTTGTATTAATTTCTTTTAAAAAACCACCTTATTAATATTTCATAACCTTTATAGAGCCAGTCCGCAGTTGTGAAATTCAGTGTCAGCCTGAAAGCAATTGAGTTCAGCACCAGAGGTGAATGATGTCAGTTTACCACTGAGAATTATTTATACTTCAATAAAAAGTTTCTCAATCAAGATTAACCTAACTGATGAGAAAATTATGTTAATGAAGGAAAAGTCAGGGGTTTCATAGTTGTGTGGGTCAATTAATTTTTCTTGCTTCTAAGATCTTAGATATAAGTTCTGGAAATGGCCAGCCTGACTGAGTTTTTTACAATTATACACCAGCTGTGGTAAGGGGAAAGGGGCATAATCAGTCAGGGCCAATGCAGCAAACTTACTCATCCCTTGCTGGTTGCATATGAGAGGTGTTAGTTATTCCTTTGTTGACTCATTCATTGATTTATTTATTAAACATACATTGAACTGCTTGCTTGTTTATATTGTTTAGTTCCTCTTGAGATAGCATATAACTTTCACAACAAACTCATTATCTCCTTTTTCAGGGTGAGAGCAGATAAAGAAAATCCTACATCCTGATTCTGATAAAAGGTCAAGTCACAATTCAAACCCAGGTCTTCTGACTATACCTTTAGTATTCTTTCCCCTGTACTGTGGCAGTCAGTGGGAGATCGCCACCAACATAGCTTACTTATTTTATAGGAGGTTATGATTCAGAAAATACAAGTTAAAAGTCACTGGTTATTGTTATTGACTGATTTTTGTTCTTTTTACCAAAGTTAGGATTTTTAGAAATCCTCTATATATCAACAAGAATGATCTAAACTCTCCAGATAATTGCTAATAGGGTGGTATTCCAGTGTATTCTCTAAATTTTCACCAAAATATATTCCTCATTTTATGAGAAGAGATTAAAACTATATCCCTTGAAATGTGAAAGATTATTTTCTCACAATTTTAAAGTTTATTTATTTTTGAGAAAGGAGAGAGAGAGAGAAAGAACACGTACAAATGGGAGAGGGGTAGAGACAGAGCAAATCCCAACAAGGCTCTATGAGGTTAGCACAGAACCCAACTCAAAGTTCAATACCACAAACCGTGAGATTGTGACCTGAGCCTAAATCAAGAGTAGGACACTCAACTGACTGACCCACCCACATACCCCTGTTTGTTTGTTTGTTTGTTTGTTTTAACAATTACCTTTACCTAATTTAATATTATAGGTCTCAACTTCATCAAGAATTTTTTTGTCCTGCTAGATATACTAATATATATATATATTTCTTAAATTAGACAAACTGATTCTAAAGTTTCATTTGGGAAAATTGAACAATAATAGTAAAAAAATGCTGAAAATGACAAGTTATGAGAAAATACCAGCTCTATTAGATGTTAAAAGCTATTATGAATCTATAATTAAAATAACAGTAGTGTACCTGGGTGGCTCAGTCGATTAAGTGTCTGACTTTAGTTTTGGCTCAGATCATGATCTTATGGTTTCAGAGTTAGAGCCTCCATCAGCTCTGTGCTGATAATGTGGAGCCTGCTTGGGATTTTATGTCTCCCTCTCTCTCTGCTCCTCCCCCACTCATTCTGTATTTCTCTCTCTCTCAAAATAAATAAATAAACATTTAAAAAATAACATAGTCCTGGAATATGAATATAGATTAATCAATAGGAAACACAAAATCCACAAACTCAAATAAATAAAATAATTTAGTATATATTGAAGGTAGCATTTAAATTGGTGGGTTAACTGGGGCATCTGGCTGACTCAGTTGGTAAAGCATGCAACTCTTGATCTTGGGGTTGTTAAGTTTGAGCCCCATGTTGGGTGCAGAGATTACTTAAAAATAAAATCTTAAAAAAATAAAAATAAAATAGTGGAGTAACTGACAAATAGTGTTGAGACAAAAGGCAGCTAATTTACAAAAAAGGGAAATTCATATGGCTCTTAAACATAAGAAAAAGTAACTAACCTCACTTATAATGAAATAAATACAGATTAAAACTATAAAAAGAGGCCACCTGGGTGGGTCAATGGGTTGAATGTCTGACTTGATTTCAGTTCAGGTCATGAGTGAGATCGAGTCCCATGTTGGGCTCTGCACTGAGCATGGAGCCTGCTTGGAATTCTCTCTCTCTCTCTCTCTCTCTCTCTCTCTCTCTCTACCTCTCCCTGACTTGTGTGTTTTCTCCTGTAAGAAAGAAGGGAAGAAAGAAAGGAAGGAAGGAAGGAAGGAAGGAAGGAAGGAAGGAAGGAAGGAAGGAAGGAAGGAAGGAAAGAAAAGGAAAGAAAGAAAAGAAACAACTGTAATATCATTTTTCACCTGTAAACCTAGCAAAGATGAAAATACCCTATAGTACAGTGGTAGAAAAGTAAATTGGCCCAACTTCAATTGGCAACTTCTCCAAATTGATCAAAATTTAAGACAAACACATGCTTTGATATAGCAATTCTATTTCTGGATTCATAGTCAAATTGTATGTTTGGGAGGTAATAGAAAAATTTGTGTATAGTTGTTATTTCCACTGAAGAAGTATGGGTGGCTAGGGGCAAGAGAGTGAGATAATTTTTTTCTATACATTTGTTTTCTTAGTTTTATATGTATACACATTCATGCATTACCAATTCAAATATAACACTTGAGCCAAAAAATTGATTCTTCTACTTATTTAATTTTTAGTCAAATAAAAATTTACCATGTAAAATTTCAGTTTTACATTTTACTCTTTCCCCCCTACCCTCATATATAAATCTCTTTTTCAGGTCAGGTTTTATGGCTTTCAAATCTTCAATAAATTTTACTAAGCGCAGTTTTGGCCCTTGTGATTTTAGTTTTGTGTTGGTTATGATTAATTATGAATTAAGCTAATAGGTTTATTTTTTGTTAATCTCTAAGACAGTTGTGAGCATTTTTCTCTTGTACGTACTCATAGTCATCACTGGCAAAGCAAAGGCAAAAATTTTAAAATATCTTCAGCTTCAAAATGACATGGTCAGCATATCTAGTGGAAGTAACAAACTTCCCCCTTTAAGATAACCTTGAATGATATTAAGAAAGTCATCTAAATAATTACCTTTCTTTCCAGGGACTTTTTTTTATAACTATCTTCCTTTATATTTGATATATAAAAAGAAGTCTTGGCATAGTTGCGGACAGATCAAGGAGAAATATATTGGAAAAACTACCATTTGTATATTAAGGAATATCAGGGCTTGTAAGTCTCAGAAGTCTGGGAGCACCCAATGTCTCTTAGTAAACCAGATCATAATGGTGGCCCAACTAACAGACTAGTATTAAGTCCTCACAACTCCTAAAGTGAGAGGTTCTTGTTTCTAATATTTTTAAAAAGCATCAGTGTTTAGAAAGTTTGAGATAAAGAATTATTTGGACATTTATAAAGTTTAATTAAACTGGGCATTTACCCCAGTTTTTATAGATCTAATAATCCAGAACTGGGCTGACATAATTCATTATATCCCCAGAAAATTAGAGAAAGGGTCTCCTTAAAGAATTATTTATTTAAGAAGCATTTATTGAGTGCCTTCTTTACATCAGGTTTGGGGCTACACGCACATTACATTTACAGAGATAAAAAGACATGTCTCTGCTTATCGATAGGCCCTGGCATTTACTTAATTCTTGCAGCTTCCTTTTACGTTGCCAAGTAGGTGGATGCAAATGTATGTTGTTGTTAGATCTTTCACACAAAGCCCAGTGAAAGACCTCAGCTTTATAGAGAGAAACTTTTAAAAAAACTTTTTTTTTTTAAACCAGAAAATTAAGTTCACTCTTGGAGTTCCCTCGGTATCCTGTGCCATTAAGATGTGAATTGATTGCTAATTGATCCGCATTGCCCATAAGCCGTTATGAACATTTTTAATGGTTCTTTGTTGTAATTTAGGGGCAGTGACTGCTGTCTATCTCTTTGTACTTTGGGACATTTATTCCTGAGCTTGCAAAGTGTTTGGCTGGCATGCAGGGGCCTGAGGAAGCTTAGCAGAAAACTGGTCCCATAAAACATAATCCTGCCACACCCTGAAATGGATAGATGGCGATGTCATGCTAGTGTGCACACAGGGGCTGGTGAGTGGAAGGCTTGTCAGCCAGAATTGTGAAAGGTGCTACGACACAGCCAGTCAGTTCTGCCAAAGGAGAAAGCCACCTGCCAAAGGCAAATATTGGAATTGCCATGAGAATCATGTTTTCCTTCTGTCAAAGTTTATACTGTACACTAAAAGTAGAGACTGAAGCAAAGTAGACATGACAGCAAGTTAACCTTTCTCTGCCTATAAAATATCTGTTTTGAGTTCAAGATTTTTCTGTATCAGAGATAAACAGTTCATTCTCTAAAGCAAAAGCTCAAAGATTTTTTTTAATGACCTTGGCTTTTTTGGGCCTGATAACTGCAACTGTGTGATGGATAGAATGATAGAAAAGAAACTTTGGCTTCAGATGTTCCTATTATTCCATATAGATTCTCAGAGAAGGCTGAAGTTAACTGGGCTAGCACTGGTGAAAAGACAGCATATGGTTAGATCCTTTATAAATCTGGAATAGTTTTAGCTAGCTTGGCATCGATCATATCTTAAATCATCTCCCCAAATCGCCACTCTTTTCTATTTTGATTAAAGGCAGAATAGATTCCCAAGAGAACTGGTTTATCTACAATTATCCCCTAAACAAGGAGGACTAGTTCCCTAGCAATGTGTGACCTTTCTAACTATATTGTTTATCATCTCAAGCAGATCCCCATTCTCTTCTGATAAAACCAGTCCATTACTGTGTTTTTTTTTAAAGATTATTCTTAATTCTTCTTTAGATTTACCAGTTAGAGCATTATCTTGATAAGAATAGTTCTTAACATATAATCTTATCATAATCCTCATCTGTTATGGATGCTCTTGCTGTCCCACCCAGACCCTTTTTACCAGCTGCTAAAAATGTTCACTGCTTGCTTATAGCTGTTCCTTTGCTATAGAATCATCCTTGGCAGAATGGGAACCTATGCGCCCTGGAAAATATACCCCATCACCAGCCTATAGTCAATGACTAAGGGAGTAGAAGGGTAGCCCTTGTCTCAAGGTAGGTCTAATTCTGAAGCGAAATCCATGCTCCAGTGTCCGCATTGGACTAGGCTGAAGTCAGACTCCAGCTGGGACTACATGCACGCTTAGCTTTCTTCTCCTGACTTATTCTGCTGCCTTTACTCCTATTTCCCTGAGACCACTAACACAAAAATCCCTATTTCAGGCTCTGCATTGAAGGGACCTGACAGTCACCATTGTAAACAGTTATGGTAGGTAGGTAGGAGATGATAGTGAGATGGGAAAGGGCTTAACACATAATTTACCCTAATAAGTGTTTGTTTACTAAACAAGTGGATTTTCCAGGCTTGATGCTTGGATTGAGAATAGTATAGCTATCACCAGAAGATCTATTTCTCAGTCAAGGCCAGGCTCCCTGATTTACCTGGGTTGGAAGCAGAATATCTAGGAAAATTTCATAAGCGTTGTCGCTATATAGAAGTTGATGATCATTAATAATGATATTAATTCTTCAACATGGATTATTAAGCACCAACTCTTCACAGTAGATCACTAAGTATCTGGGTATGTGGTAGGTTTCATGGGGGAAAAAATGTGCCTTTTATCTTAGAAGTGAAATAAATCTTATATCTCAATGTGGAGACAGAACTTATTCACATGAAACAATTAGAGAAATTACAAGATGGTATGTAATCACAAATTAACATCTACTTTATAAGTAATAAATTCCAAAGGAGTTTGAAGAACTAAGAAACAATGTGGGCAGTTAAGAGTTAGGCAAATCTTAGAGGAATGTGGGGGGTTGGGTGGGGCAACAGGAAAGAGCCATTCCAAGTGGAAGAAGTGGTAAGAACAAAGGTGTGGTGACGGTAATGAGGTGCCAGTGTTTTCTAGGATAAAGAAAATTAGGAAACTAAGTTTCCCTGAGTTTATTTCCTCTTCACACTATGATCCCACTTTCTAATTTCCACCAACTACTCACCTGTCTGCCTATTCATTCACCAAATATTCATTTAGTGTCTACTCTGTTCCACAACTGTAATATGTCTTAGGGATATGATAATCAACCGACCTTAGCTCTCAAGAAATGAACACTTCCAAATTGATGTCGATTGGTAAGCAGGCAATAATAGAAGATTGTTATGGTACTATATGATTCAGGGTGCTATAAAAAAACAAAGGAGGGGCATATCATCCAGACTTGGGGGACAGTCAGAAAAAGGCTTCTGGAGGAGGTGATCTCTAACTTGAGACTGATAGTATTTCTAATTTAAAGTTAGAAGTATGGTTAACTGGCTAGGTGAAGGACGGAAAAAATTCTAGAGATAAATGAAAGCGTGGTGTCATGAGGAAAGATGAGTTGGTGCAGTGTGACTGATGTGTGTGGAACATAAAGAGATGGAGGATGGACAGAAAAATGCCAGATCATGTACTGCCATGTGACCAAGCAGAGGAGTATGGACTTTATCTTAAGGATCAATGGCCATTGATTGACTTAAGTATTAAAATGACATGATCATATTTTTCTTTTAAAATAGTGCTTTAGCCGCTTTTGAATAAATTGGAAAGGACCAGACAGGAAGCTGATGGACACATTAGGCTAAGTTATACTCATAGTAAATGATGGTGGAAATGGAGAGAAGTGAAATGAAGAACAATGTAAATTTTTGCTTTATTGTTTTGTGAGAAGAACGTGAGATCAAGGATAATGCTGGAGAATGTAGTTTAAGCAAGTAGTGTGGGGGATGATATTTTAATCAAATAATATGGGCAGAAGAACAAGATTGGAGAAAACATAGTTATTCAGTTTTGGACATAATCAGCTTCAGAATTCTGGGGATATTTGAGTGGAGATGTTGAATCGATTAGCCTGGAAGTTAGAAGAGAGTTTTGAGGGTGGTGAAAGAGATTTAGGGCTTCTATAAACTCCTTACTTTCTTGTCATCCTACTTTGTTTAATGGTATCAACATCCATCAGATGGCCCAGACTAAAAGCATATTTTCCTAAGTGATTGGATTGACTTCAGGGGATTCATGAACTTCCCTGCAATTGTATGTAACATTTTGGGTATGTTTGAATATGTGAATTTTCCTGGGACATAGATTAAATTATATATATATATATAAAATATATATATTATGGTATAATATATATCTTATATATAATTATCAGTTTTTCAAAAGGTTTCTTGACTCCTTTCCCCCAAAATAGACACAGAAAGATTAAGAATCAGTGAGTTAGAATCTCTTCAACCCTTTTCTTTATATTTAATCAGGTCAAGTTGTTCAGTTATAGCTATGAACTAATATTTGTATCCCTTACCTTTTCTCATTGCTAGTCTCCTAGTTGAGATCCTTGTCACTTACAATTTTATCTTTTTACTGGGATGCCTTAACTTCCCAACACTGAAAAGAGATGCATTTTCCCTGCTAAATTGCTGCCTTTTATACTAAGTGAGCTCTGATCCCCATGAATAGAAGAAAACTGTATTCATATATGCCCCTCCTAAGAATCATCAGCTTAGTTTATTGATCTTTACAATTCCAATTGTCAAAATCTCAGTCACTTTGGTTCAAAGCACCTTGTCTGTACGTTAGACATAATAAGCTCTACTGAAATCTGAAGGCAGGGTAGTAAAGTGCTATCTCTTTCCTTCATAGCTCAGGCAGCTGTGCTGCTGTTGGGGGCATTGGGATAAAGTGAAATAATGGGAATTGACTCTTGTGACCAGTATATTGCAGGTGGCAAGCTAGCCATCCTTGCCCCTCAGTCAGCTGATGCCTTACCTGGTCTAACCTCTGGGTATTAGTAACCACTTATACAGCATAGTGACTTAGGTGGGCTGGATGCTCATTAGGAATCTCATTAGCACCAGGGCAGCTTCTTTCTTTCACTCTTGGTGGGTGGCTCTCTCTAGTCTCACACTAAGCCAATCATTTATTAGCATGGCCAGCTAGTTGCCAGCCTCCTCCTCTTCTGATGACCTTGGCTTTGTCTATAGGAAACTTGGGATCCCTGCTACATATGCCTCAATCTGCATGAAACTAGCAAAGAGTGGGGAGTAACTAATATTTTCCAACTCACTACCTTACTCTCTTCTAGGATCTAACATCCAAGGTGTTCGGTTGGCATTCAGGCACAGCAACGATTACTAACAGTCTCCCCTTCCTCATAGTGTTTTCAGATTCCTTGAGTGACTCTGTAGGGGACACCTGGCTTGCTTGGACAAGGGGAGATGCTAAAATGCCTCCCCACGCACACCACTTGGAGAGAAGATGAAGAGAGTAAATACTGATTCAGAATCTCAACTTTTTCCAAAAGATGATTCTCCTCCTCTGTCTGCACTTCATGGAGTTGCTTTACGGATTCTTCTGAAAGGCCCCTTGTTAACAAGTCCTTGGACAGGGATGTGTCACATCCTTGTTTTTCAGCTGTAAATTGTTTCTGGTTGATAACCACAGTAAGAAGGGGTCTCGGTGCATATCATAACTTCATGTTACTAATCTTAATTGGTACCTATGATACAATTTCTTATCTCTCTCCTACATCCCTCAATATTGTTAACATGAGTATCTCCCCAGGTCAAGACAAATCTCCTCAGACTGGTCTCTAAAGTCTTTAAAAAATCTAACCCTGTCTACCTTTTCAGTCTCAACTGGTACCTAAATAAAATAGGCATTAATCAACAGGTCTTGTCCTGTTATGTTATTTTATCACATCTCCATGGTGTTCCTCATGCCATGCCTTCTGTTGCAATGTCCTTTCTTTAATTTTGGTTGAAAGAACTATTCATTCTTTAGCTCAGCCTTACATGTCATGTTCTCCATAATTTCCTACCCATCCCTTTAATAGGAATTAAGCTTTTTAAATGTTTGAGAGAGAGTGCACACATATGAGAGTGGGGAAGTGGCAGAGAGAGAATCCGAAGCAGTTTGCACTGTCAGTGGGGAGCTCGATGTGGGGCTCCATCTCAGGAATCATGAGATTATGTCCTGAGTGGAAATCAAGAGTTGGTCATCAGACTGAGGCATCAGGTGCTCCCAAGGGATTGATCCCCTCCATGTCACCTGCAGCATGCATTTCCTTACCTAGTTCTTCCTTATTATGCTGAGAGATTGTAGAAACTGTAAAGTGAACTTATACCTTATCACATTGCCACTACAAGCCCAGCAAGGTGCCAAACATAGCAAGTGTCGAGCAGCTCAGGTAGACTGAGATGGGACAAAACGTGGAGTCAGATCATAAGAGAAGACCTAAATGACCTTAAATATTAGTTCAGTTGATATCTACTATGGACTTGGAGAAAGAGGCACATGTATCTCAGGATTTGGTTTGGGGTTTGTTTTTGCTTTTTTGCAATTGGTAAAAAATGTTCCCATTGCAATAGGGTAAGAAAATATACACCAAAGCAAACCACAAGCTACAATAAGACACCGGACTCACAAATTATGACTGATAAGGGACGCTGTGCTTGTCAGAATCTGGAGGACAAACTAAAACCATGCTCTTGGGTATAAATCACAATCAACAAGTAGGGACATGGGACTCTGAAAGATGAAGTGATTTCCCCCAGAAATCATCCTGTGTCCAGAAATTAGCATCATGCTGGGATCCAGGGCTCGCATTAGGCTGGGTGATCACCAGTTTTGTCTGCACAATGGTGAGGAGGTAGAAAATGAGGTGGTCAGAGCCAAATTTTAGTAGGGGAATGAAACCCTCATGAATATCAATTGGCTGTTTGCACATCCTGCTTACTACAGCCACATGGATGATGTCATCAGGCACCTGAGTATCTGGGCTGTGACAAAGCAGAGATTCTGAATAAACTTGATCTTCAAGCCCTAGGCAGAGGGCTTCAGACAGGGCTCAAGAACCTCTGAGCAACACTTGAAGACTTCGGCTAGACTAAAAAAAAGCACTGATATATATGAACAAAAAAAAAAATGGCTTAGATGTTCTTTAAACAGCCTGCTCCACATGCCCAAACCCTATAAACAATGAGACTAGTGTAGCTGTGTGGTGCTCCAAATATATCTGGAAGATCATCTTGACACACCTAAATTTAATTTGGCTTGCCATATTTTCAAAAGTCAGATCTAATAAGGTACATGCTTTACCCACTGCACAATACCAGCTACATATACTTTCAGCCACCTCCCACACCCATACCCTTCCCCATCAGATATGTGCACACCTGCCCTCATGCGACCACACCCCACTCGCTCATCTGTACCTGCATACACTGAGGCACATGTGTACACAAATGCTTACATCTTCATCAAAGCCTGAGATTCTACATACCTTTGTCTTCTCCCTCCAGCCTATCCTGAATCATGCAGCTGTTCTGGGCCATTCTCTGCCCCACCAGCTATACTCTAGGTGGAACGGCTGTGGTCAGAAACGTGGCCTAGACTCTCTGCCAAGAGAAGATTGGGAGTGTCTGAGCTAGCAGCCATCGAGGATAGCTGTGGAATGTGGGTGGAGCCCGAGGAAGAGAAGGGGCTCAGCTGATGCCACTTCAAGAAGAAGGTGGGCAGAGCCACTGCCTTCCCAGGGAGATGACCAAAGGCAGCTGTGTGCTGCTGATGCAGGGAAAATGAGATGAGGAGCTTGGCTTCAGATGCAGCACCTGCTGTGGTCTGGAGGCCACCACTAGGCCATCACCAGAGTGTGGGCCTTGCTCCAACACTCCTGTGTAATGGCAGTGTGTGGTTGGCTCTCCTGCCTCTTTGGTAAGGCCTTTGGTCAGACAGATTTAGCAAAGTTCATTGGGTTTCTTTGTATTTGAGTGCTAGTTTGTGATCACACATATCAGAGTATACAATTTCTCATGCACACTCATGTGTTTACTCATGCACATAGAGACAACTGTTCTTGTGGATGATTGTAAAGATTTCTGAGCAGTAGGAGAAGCTGAGCTTAGCAGGGGTCAGCTAAATGCCCAAGATTCTCATATGCAGACCTGCGTTGGCTGGGAAGCTAATGCTTTCACTGTCACTGAGAAGCAGGACCCCTCAGTGAGTGAGACATCCTCCTCCAGTCTACACCCAACATTGTCTTCTTGCCCAAGATTGCTTATTCCAGGCCAAAGGGTCAGAGTGAGCCATGGACTGCCATACTTTTTGGGGAACATTTTATATTTGGGAGCCGCTAAGTAAGGCTATAGCAAAATCCAGCCTACTATTTAAACACCAACTTCTATCCTAAGCCCCAGGGCTATAATCTTAGATGCAAAGGCTCATGGAGATTATGTTTGAAATACTGAGTTAATTGTTGGTTTCTATCACTTTCACGCTTCCCATTCTAGCTTTTCAGTGTTTTAGTTCCTCTCTTACCTACATGACCCATGTTCTTCTGTAGCTAAGTGGAAAGGCCCCTGTTAAGCTAGTCTACACAGAATAATCTTTCCCTTGCAGAATCCCAGATGATCAGCACCAGTAGCAATGTTGTGACTGCAGAAAAACCCAGGATTAATGAGTAATTAAAATCCAAACTCTCGGCATTCATTTGTCTCTGGCACATATCTCCCAAAGTTTGAGCCCCTTAGGACCCTTTCTGTTATTCTATCCTGTGTTCCAGCTGACCCGCTCCCCTTTTTTATTCAGCTACTGGGGTTGGAGAGGTCTTGGAGTTCTCTCCTCCTTGGCCATCTCCTCAGTAACAGCTGTTTTCTGGGCTTGACTTCAGTCTCCATATTCACTGTGGATAAATCCATAAACCGAATGCATCTGCTGCTAGGCCTCCACAATGCAATTCCCTTTCTTGGGCAGGAACTAAGCAATAGATCTTAAAAATTAATATTTGGATTGAAAAATTATTCCTCTTCTTCAGTGGCTCCTATCAAAATTCTTCTCTCAATGTGACATTGGGAGGACACCATGTGAACCTAAGAATTCATACTGAAGTATGAATGGCTCCTAAGTGGTTAATCCAATTTATTACTTTCAGAAAGAAGTATTTTGGAGGAAGGGGACTTCCTTCTGATTTTTTTGAGAAATAAGACCTTTCCTTTGCTTCATCCACAGAACACTTATTTTGGATAACTAGATTCCATGGCCTCTTCTTCAGAGAATGGCCTATATCTTTTCCTTGGGACCCAAACCAAGAATACAGTCTCCCTCACTAGCCTGCCCTTTGATATCCTTAACTTATCACTATATTAGCTTGTTGGAAAATGTAATAAGGTGGACCCTCCTTTTCTCCAGCACTCTCTGCCTGATTCATACAGTTTTTGTTCATGGAGCAAGGCCATTCCTGAAAATTATCAGTGTTCATAGGAAACACGTGTCGTAGGCCACTTTTCCTTCCAGAAGCTCATAAATAAAGTATCTAAGGAACCATTGTTTATGCTCCTTTATTGGAGACCTAGATATAATGTCTTGCTATATACTTCATACATATCTCATTTAATGGTCACCTTTACCCCCTAAGATGATAATTATTTGTCCTATATTATAGTTGAAGAAACAGAGGTTTAGTCATATTAAATAATTTGCCTAAAGTCATCAAGCCAGCACATGGCTGTTTTAGGATTCAAAGCCGGCCTGACACCAAATCCTGCATTTTTTCAACTAAACAACTCTGGCCAGGAATGATGTGCTGTGATGAATAAATCTTGATGTTTTTCTCCCCTGAAAATTGAAGGCCATCTTAGTGACTAATGGGAACTTTGTTCCTCATTCACAGCATTCCGCACAGATTATAAACTAAGGACCCTGGAGGCTGACATGACCTCATTATAACAGACCAGCTGGCTCACCTCAGCCCTCAACTTTTTTCTACTGTTCGCCAATAAGTGAGACAAACCTGCCTTATCCACCATAATTATTATTACGTCTACATTTTGCACAGAATTGAAGAAGCAGCTTATACTTGTCTTTGTTGCAAGGGACTAATATTTATCTGATAAGCAGAGAGGGAGCTAAGCTTGAGAAGTTCAAAGTAAATGTACAGTTTGTGTCTGGCCCATGGATAGAACATAAGCATAGATGCACAGCTGGGAAAATGTGCTCGTCCCTGAACCACAGATTCCCAATTTGTGAATTTGTGAGGCTTTATCATAAATGCTGTGACGGTTGTTACTTAGTGGCAGCTGATATCATCTGCCAGTTTTGCATATATTCCTCTTCATTTCTGAAGGCAAACCACAGATGTTTTATCCCTTGAGATCACACCTGCAGACCTAAAACCAGCTTTTAAAAAAAAGCCAATGGGATAGCAGATGTTTTGGAATTGGAATAGTTATATGATTGGACAGAGGGAAAAAAAGATCTCCTCTATCAGTAGAAATGCCAGAGAGTAACTCCTTTTTTTTTTTTTTCTGTGATACAAAGACTAGCAGTCATGACTCTTTCTGTTTCCTCTAATCTAGAGGGCAGTTTTGACATTTTATTTACATAAAAGATGATGGGTTTTATTCCAGCTCTGAGATTCAACTCACCTTTAATAAATTGTTTCACGGTATTCCTGACCCCCGTTATAAAATAAAGGAATGCTTTTAAGTCATACGAGGGCACTACATTTGCTGATGCAAAATGTGTTAGTCTGAAAGGAAAGTTAATTAAGCAATAAGACATGACATGACATGAACTATTGTGTAATAACTCATGCCTTCAGCATAGTTAGGTGAAAACCTGAAGGCCAAGTACCCCCACAGTATCTAGGCATGAGTTATGCCACAATAACTCAAGCCCTAGAGTTTTCCAACAAAGCAGGAGGGAGAAAGCGAGAAAAGAAAACCAAGGACAAAAATTGATGTTACGCAAGCAAGAGAGGATGAAATGGGGTCATTGTTTAGAACTATATAGCTTTCCATTAATGTGATACATTTGCGACAAGAATCAGAGGAAGAAGTTCACTGGGACTTTTCTGATCACTAAGAGCTTGGAGCAGACACCATCGAATTCAGGGATTGGTACAACATGCTGAAAAAAATGCTTTGCCTGAAGAATGGGCACTTGGAAATTTAGCAAATGCAGTGGATTCTTTTTGACTTGAGGGGGAAATAGTTCATCTCTTTATGACTTTTGAAATGTCATCATCTGTCCTCTGAGTCTAGGGAAATAAAGGCCCTAAGAATCAGAAGCCATCAGTCACCAGAGATAAGACTCCAGCTACCTAAGCCTTCTGCATCTTGAAAATGCCACTTTCCTTGTTATATCCCACATTCAAGTGGAGTTAGATTTTGGGGTGAGAGCTAAAGGCTGTGAAGAGAGTTTTATTCTCCAGGTTGCAGTCTTACCTGAAGAACTAAGGACAAACTGTGTAAAAGCCACAGCAGAAGGACTTAAATAGAATGAGCCCATTTGGTATCATGTACAAAAAGCAGGCACAAAATGAGGTCCATGGAGACATCTTCCTGCTGCTTCTCTTCCTTCTCACACCTCTATTGATTTAATGAATGATGATGTACCTGACATGTCCCAATTAGTGGAGGTGGCCCTGTTAATCTCACAGCTGGATAGCTTGACAACCAATCAGATCCCTCAGTTACAATGCAGTTTAATAAAAAAAAAAAATATCTACAAATGAAGCAGCAGTGTTTTCCTCCATTTAAACAGTGACATGTAGAACTGATGGAGATTGACAAGAAGATGTCCTGTCCAGACTCACTCAAGTCAAGATGCACACAAAACAGCTTTCCTTCTTCCCTCATGTTCTTCTCCTTTAACCTCCAGCCACCGCCTGCATGGAGATGAGCAGTTCAGCAAATCTGCGACTTCAGATCTTACAAGTTTGCTGGTAAAATTCCAAAATTCATAGTCAGACCATGCCTCTCTCCATACGACTAACATATGGTATTAACAAATTTTATCAACACTGTATAAAGGGAACAGCTCCAGAATGTGTTTCTGTTATTCTTACAGTTACTCTGTTGCCATTCAGCATGGCACTGATATTGCTTCTCTTTGGTCCTGTTTGAAATGCTGATTTTAACATTTATTTCTTAAAGGGCTTCACTGTGGAGTTCTTACTTTATTTGAGAAGTTGCAATTCAGTCTCTTTGTTGAGTAGGTGGAGATCTTAGGATTTTCTATTCATCTATGAAACTTACAGCATATTGGTTAATGAATTCTCTATGGGGGGAAAGCCTTTTTGATACATGAAGATGGTCTAAATCAGGGGTCAGCAAACTCTTTCTGCAAAGGGCCAAGTAACAAATATTTTTGGCTTTTTAGTCCTGTCTCAAACTCTCAGCTCTGCCATCACAGTGTAAAAGGAGTCACAGACTATGTGAAAGAGTGAGCTTGCCTGTGTTCCAATGAAACGCTACTTACAGAATAGGTAGAGGGCTGAACTGGGTTAGCAGACCATAGTTTGCCAACCCATTGCATAGAGAGTCCAAGGAAAGTGGGTCAACTGACCAATTCTGTTCTTTTACTTGTGATGATAGTTTCTCAAGAGCGGAGAGGCAAATGTGAAGGGAGGAATGTTGGCACATGGGTCATACAGTAGTGTGGTGAGAAAGGATTTAGAGTCAGACAGGTGAGTGAGGGAATTTGGGGCTAGCTACTTGCTCCTGTGTGACTTTGGGAAGGTTACCAAACTTCTCTGAGATGTACTTTCCTCATTCTTAAAAGGACAATCATAATATCTTGGGCAGGGGCAGTTAGCTGTGCGCATACCTCTGTCTTCCCTTTCTCCCTGTGCTCACAGCTAGACTACATTACCCAGACTGCCTTGCAGGGAGGAGCTTCCTTGTGGTTAGACTTATCCATAGAATGGGCACAGGGGATTTGTGCTGGTTTTGGTCCAGTCCTACCTCATCCACACTCTTCATTCTGCTGGTTGCAACCTGGACATGGTGGTGCAGCCTTTAACATACTTACAAGAACAATCAAATAGAGGATTTGGAGGACAAGAGGGGAGGAGCCTGGTCCCCTAATGGCTGCTGAGAGCAATGCTGCCCAAGAAATTGAAACACTAACTGGACTGTTTTGTGAGAGAAAAATAAGCATTGTTCTTCAAGCTACGTACTTGTTTTAGTGTTTTCTCACTTCAGCAGCTTCACCTACAGTAAACAATACAATATGCTTGCATGATTATCATGAAGATACAAAATAATTCATGTAAAGTGATTGGCTTCCAATGGACATTTAATAAATGGTAGTTTTTATGATTCAGGTGGGCAATAATAAAATTGATTAAGAAGTTTCAGCCTTTTGGTGTGAAGTGATCTGATTGGTGGACAGGAGGGTGGCTGCCTTCTGGCAAACATAGGTCCCATCTTCTCTGTCACCAAGTTGGGGCATGGTAGGGAGGTATGTGGATGTGCTGGCTGGGCAAACGTGGGTGAGAATATAGGCCACTTCACCTGGAGGTGGGGAAAGAGAGAGGGAGAGGAAGCTTCCACCAGAGTTTGCAGATACGTGTGTGTGTGCACACAGGACTGTTTTTTTTTTTTTTTTTTAAATATTTTTATTTATTTCTAGGAGAGAGAGAGACAGCGTGAGGAGGGGAGGGTCAGAGAGAGAGGGAGTCACAGACTGAAACAGGCTCCAGGCTCTGAGCTGGCAGTCAGCACAGAGCCCGACGCGGGGCCCAAACCCATGAACTGCGAGATCATGACCTAAGCGAAAGTCGGACGCTAAAGCGACTAAGCCACCCAGGTGCCCCCACGCAGGACTGGTTTTTTTGTTTTTGTTTTTGTTTTTGTTTTTATTTCTAGGAGACAGAGAAAGAGCGTGAGCAGGGGAGGGTCAGAGAGAGAGGGAGTCACAGACTGAAACAGGCTCCAGGCTCTGAGCTGGCAGTCAGCACAGAGCCCGATGCGGGGCTCGAACCCACGAACCGCGAGATCATGACCTAAGCGAAAGTCGGACGCTTAACCGACTAAGCCACCCAGGCGCCCCTCAGGACTGGTTTTTTGATTTTGTTTTTGTTTTTTGCATTTAGAAGGCAGAGAGAAGCACTTGGTTATTCTCTGAGAAATATGTTTTATACCTCTTTATGTCTACTTCTGAAAACATTTATTTCAATAAAGAACTTCTTTGAAATGTATTTCCTTTGGTGATGAAGGCATAATTATGGTATATTACAATCTTTATGAAAAATTTTACTATATAAATAATACATTAAAATGAGAGTTCATAAAATTAAAGAAAAAGAAATGAGAATAGAAACATTTATAACTTCCCTACCCAGGGTAAGCCCAGAGTAGTATGTTGATGTATATTATTAATGTCATAGGTATAACGTAGTCATGGTATATAGTTTGGTTTCCTGAATTTAATATAAAGATTTCCCGTATCATTACATATTCTTTTAAACATTTTCTCAGTGGCTGCAGAATGAATATATACTCATTCATGGAGCCATCCTCCTAAGTTTGCTTCTAGTTTTTCTTTAGGAATGAAAATTGTTATACATAAATTTATGTCATAGGTCTAATAAAATAGCCTAATACCTAAGCATCCTGTATTCATTCTTTCTGTTGTGAGAATGATCATTGCAAAATACAAAGCTGATTATGTCACCCTCCAGCTTAAAATCCTTAGGCCACTTCCTGCTTTGTGATAAAAGTTGGCATCGTTGCCATAACCTTCAAGACCCTTCACAATCTGGTTCTTGCTGACATTTTCAGTAACATTCTCTGTTTCCTCAGATCTTTCACCCCAGTTTTTCTGTTCGTCTTGCAGTTATATAAATATGCTATAATTTCCCCTAAAAGCCTCCCTCATACTTTCTGTCTGGAAGGCTCCCTGCCACACCCAATATAACTTTTTAACTATAGCTCATTATTTTTTTAGGACTTTCTTTTAACTTATTAATTTACCCCCAGTTTTATTGAAATATAATTTACATATAACATGTATAAGTTTAACATGTACAACATAATGATTCAATATATGTATGTATTGTGAAACTATTACCACAATAAGTTCTGTTAACAGCTACCATCTCACATAGTTACAATTTTTTTCTTTGTGATAAGAAGGTTTAAGATCTAGTCTCTTACCAACTTTCAAATATACAGTACAGTATTGTTAACTATAATCATCATGTTGTACATTACTTCTTCAGAACTTATTTATCTTATAAAACAGTATGGTTCTGACATAACACAGACACTTAGACTGACAGAACAGAATCAAGAGCCCAGAAATAAACCCATGTATATATGGTCAACTAATATGTGGCAAGGGAGCCAGAAATACTTAATGGAAAAAAGACAGTCTCTTCAGTAAATGCTGCCAGGAAAATTGGATATTTATATACACAAGAATGAAACTAGACTCCTATCTTATACTGCTCACAAAAGTTAATGTGTAATGGATTAAATACTTCAAGATTGATAGAGTATCGTAAAACCTCTAGAAGAAAACATAGGGAAAAACTTATTGATACTGGTCTTTGCACTCGGTTTTTGGTTATGATACCTAAAGCACAAGCAACAAAATAAAAACTAAACGAGTAAATGAGTGGGATGATGTCAAACCAAGAAGCTTTTGTACAGCAAAAGAAATGATCAACAAAATAGAAAGGCAACCAACATAAAGAAAGAAAATGTTTGCAGACTTGGTCTCATAAGGGGTTACCATCCAAAATATATAAGTAACTCACATAATTCCATAGCTAAATGAATGAATGAATGAATGACAGATAACCTGAATAGGTATTTCCCCAAAGAAGATATTCAAATGGCCAAAAGGCACATAAAAAGTTACACAAATCATTAGGAAAATGAACATCAAAACCACAATGAGATATCATCTCACACCTGTCAGAAAGGCTAATATCAAAAAAGGAAGAAATAATAAGTGTTGGCAAGGATATAGAGACAAGGTAAGTGTTGTGCTCTATTGGTGGGAATGTAGATTGGTGCAACCACTCTGGAAAACAATATAGTAGTTCCTCAGAAAACTTAAAAATAGAACTACCATTTGATCCAGCAACTCTACTTATGGATATGTATATATATATATATGAAGGAAATGAATTCACTATCTCAAAGAGATATCTGCACACCCTTGTTTACTACAGCATTATTTACAGTAGCCAAGGCATGGTAACAATGTGTCTATTGATGAATGAATAAAGAAGATGTGGTATAGACATACCAAAAGAATACTATTCAGCGATAAAAAAAGAAAGAAATCTTGCCATTTACTATAACATGGATGGAATTTGAGTGTATTATGCTAAGTGAAAAAAGTCAAATAGAGAAAGACACAATACTGTATGATTTCATCCCTATATATGGAAAAATAAAAAAAACAAACTCCGGGAAACAGAGATCAGATTTAGGGTTGCCAGAGGAAGGGGATGAGAGATTTGGGGGAAGGTGACCAAAAGGAGCAAACTTCCAACTGTGGCTCATTCTTTATTACTTCTGCTCACCTCTTTCAGGAAGACTTGCTTGATCTGTAAGTTTTTACTTAGAACTATATACCTTTCATTTCTAGCCTGGATCACAATTTTAATGGGCATATCTGATTGTTGGAAATCTGTCCCAACTAGCCTATAAATACATTGAAGCAAAAATATGTATAGATTCTATGTACCAATTCCCAGAATATTGAACAAATGTTGGACAGGGAAAAATTGAATCTCTACCTAACAAGCAGAGAAAATTCTTATTTTCCTAAAAATAGGAATCTCTACCTATAATTTATGTACAAATAAATTAAAACTTAAAGAGTTATATATAAGATGGAAATTACAAAAACAACAAAAGAAATCTTGAGTAATTTGTAAAACATCATCTTTGGGGAAGCCCTCTGAAAAATTATATTTTATTATAAAAAATTAATACACATAGTATGATAATATCTACCATAATAAAGACATAAATAAATATATTTATAATACATATTGTATAAGAGGCTAATTTCCTTAACATAGAGATGTAAATCAATAAAAAATCAAAGAGAAAATTAGAAATATGTGTAAATTCATAGAAAAAATAGTTAATAAACATAATATACTCAACCTAACTTTAAAGAATTGGAAATTAAAATAACCATAAAAGATTAATTCTTCCTGATCAGCAGATTAGCAATGACAAAATATATTGGTGATTCCTTTCTAGGAGAAAAGGAATTTTCATACACTGGTGGTAGAAATATAAATTGGTATAAAGCTTCTTTGATGCTATTAGACAATATGAAAACTTTAAATGCATATATAATTTGGCCCAGTGGTTTCGCTGCTAAGAATGTACATCTGGAGCAACATAATTGTTCTTTAAAATATAAATCTTTGGTTGCACCATAGAATGCAGTAGTAATGCACTAGAAACTGCCTAAATATTTATCAGAGGGAGAATTAATGAATAATTGAATGGATAAATAAATAAATAAATAAGGTAAATTGTATCAGTCTGCACAAACATCCAGTTTATCATTAATTTCAAAAAATAGGTGACAGAATATGTGTATGTGTGTGTATGTGTATGTATATGCATATGTACTATGAATCCATTTATATAAAGAAATATACACTATGGATATACAAATATTGTGTATGCATATAATATGTGGATGACATCTGATTTGGAGCATTTGTCAGTGACTTCCCCCGGAGGATGGATGTGTTAGAGGCAGGCAGGTGGGGTGGGAGATGAGGTGTGTGGTGGGCGCTGTTTCTTTTTTACTTCCTAGTATAGTTTACTTTTCCCTCAAAGAGGTATTATTCTCACTACAAAAACATATAATTATTCTTTGCTAATTGAGTAAGGAAAGAGTGCTACCTTCCTGTTAGAATTCACATTTAATTTCACATGTAGACCCTTCTTCCCTGGTTTTTATGCTGTTTAAATTAGTTTTCAGTGCATTTAGAAATACAGCAGGGTAATGTTTATACTCTTTCCTCAATCTCATTAATCTCTCAAAGTTTTGTAAAAGTCACTGTCAAGTTTCCCAAGAATTCTGTTAATATATTGATTCAAAGAGGGGTAAACTTTAGAAACAATCATATCTAAAATATTAATTAAACCCCTTTCATGACTTGGTAAATTTTTTAAGGTAAGCCTTACACATTTCTTGATGCCTATGTATAAGTATTCTATGTTGGTTTTTGATTTTGTAAATATTATCTTCTTTTTCATTGTATTTTTCTACCTGGCTTTTTAAGAGAGAAGGGGAACCTACTGTTTTTGTCATTATTTATTTTGAATCTAACCACTTGTTGAATTTTCTAATTAGTCCTTACAGTTTTCAGCTGACTCTGTTGGATTTTCTATGTAGACAATATAAGTAACTACATGTGTGTAGATGAGTGTGTGTGTGTGTGTATACAAGAAAAGAAATACTTTTCTTACCAATAGCTGTATCTTTCTGTTCTCCTACATTGTCTAAAACAGTTGTTCTAAAAATTCTTCCTTGCAAATTCCAAAGAGTCAATTGATTTTTACAGAATGTTTTTGTTGACTTTTGTAAAACTCTTGTATCTTTAGTTAACCTATGGTTGCAACTGATATAAATGTTGGTTGGCATTTTTTACATATATTAATGGGAAAGGTGAAAGTTTAAATGAAGACATACTTTGAAATTTCACTTGGTTGTTAAAATAAATGAAGGACTTGCTGAATCAGAAAAATTTTCTAATTCTGGAAAAATTTTTCTCAACTTTTTGTGCTTTTCACAGTATAATGACTAGTTTGTCACACCTTTAAGGTTAACCTGTGTTATCAACATTTTCTCCATCACTTTTTTATTGAATAAATTTGATGTATAGCATTATGTAAACTTAGGTATGCAATGTATTATTTTGATACACTTATATATGATATTTATATATTACAATATAATTGCCATTATAACAATGTTTATCACATTATATAATTATACTACCATATTGTTGTCTATATTCATTATACTGTGTATTAGTCTTTGTGACCTATTTGCTACTAATTGCAAGTTTGTACCTTTAAACAACATCAGTCTCTTCCCTCCATTCCCCCTCCCCTGGAGACCATCATTTTACTCTTTTCCTAAATGAGTTCTTGGCTCGTCTCCCTCACTTTTTAAAGTCTATCTAGGTCAGGAGTCAGCAAACTATGGCAAAGAGGCAAAATCCAACCCAGTCCTTATTTTTATAAACAAAGTTTTATTGGGACACAGTCACACCCATTTGTTTATGTATTATCTATGGCAGTCTTCATACTGCAATGGCAGATACAATAGCGACCCTGCCAGCCCTTGATCCAGACAGACAATAAAACAACAAATCAAATCCTAAATTTTCGTATTTACCAAGCTCAGTGCTGTAACTAATCATGACCAGTTCCAGGGTACTTATGTGGAGTGACTGAAGGTGGGATTGGGAAGATGTGCAGCGGCACACCAGTATAGTATTTCCACCATTTAGATGGAATAGCTACCACAGCCTCAAGAATGTAGATCACAGTAACTGGTAGCAAAATATTGAGGAAGAAATACCAAAGTATTTGCTGCTTTTGCTTTAATATACTTTAGTTGTAATATATTTGTATATTTTATTTTTAGTCATGGCTGTATTCAATACCCAGCTCACAAAATTCTTGGCATTTTAATTGTTGGCTTCAGATTGAAAAGACCCCACCTGTAGAATTTCTGATTCAGTAGGACAGGAGAGAGATCTGAGAATTTTTATTCTTTTTAAAAAACTATTTTTAATGTTTATTTAATTTTGAGAGAGAGAGAGACAGAGTGCAAGCAGGGGAGGGGCAGAGAGAGAGGGAGACACAGAATCCAAAGCAGGCTCCGGGGTCTGAGCTGTCAGCACAGAGCCCGACACGGGGCTTGAATTCACAAATGGTGAGATCATGACCTGAGCTGAAGTTGGAGGCTTAACTGACTGAGCCGCTGAGGCGCCCCAAGAATTTTTGTGTCTAACATGCTGCTAGTTTGGGAACCACACTTTGAGACCCACATCTGTATTCTCTTAGGCAATAGCAAAGTCAGCTATTCTAAAATGAGATGGGTATTCTAAAATGTGTTAAAAATTATATTTCTAATTTGCTGTTTTCGTTGTTGTTGTTAATTTGAAGTTGATGTTGGGGTTTATTATTGCTTCTTATCTTTTGAAATGATTTATCTTTTCCCCTTCTGATCTATTTATATGACATTTCTACTAATATACCTCTTGTAAAACTGTCTTCATTTCTGATATAGTCTATAAACATAATAGTTTTTTAAGTTTTATGATCGCATTCAATTTTATTTATTTAGGGTGTTCCTGCCATAGTCATAATTGAGTTGTTCTTGTTACTTTTTTGTTTTTTTATTTCTCATAAGATATGATTTTCAAGATTATACTCAATTTTCAAAATTCACTTTATAACCTCCCATCTGTTTCTATGAGCTAAGATAGAGTTTATCCAGTATGGAAATTACCTGTTTCTTGAAAATGTGAAAAGTCTCATTGGAAGACACATCTGGTTTAGAAACATTTGGGAGGTAATTCTTTGTAATATTTCCAGTTTATTCTAAGTGGTTTTACTATTCACACTATATCTCTTTGGACTAATTTTGAATCATTCTTACACTCCCATATAATTGACCACGTCATCATGATTTTCAGTATTTTTAAACACCTCTGAATCTGCTCTTATTTTTATTTTTTGTCCTCCTGATTTTATAAATTTGGCATCTTTCTTTTTTTCCTTGACTAGATTTGCTACTTTGTAAAAAATTTTTTGTTACTTTAAAAGGAAAATCTGATCTATTATTTTTCTATTTTCTAATTCATTTCTACTTTTCTCTTTGTATTTCCTTTATAAACATTTCTTGGGTTTAGTTTCCGGTATTTTTTTGTAAACCTCATGGATGGAGAACTTAACTTAATTTTGGTTACTTTGTTCTTTAAAAATTGAAAAACATACAGCTTTGCATTGCCCTTGAACAGTTTGACTGTTTTCATTTGTTTTGATAAATAATATCATTTTGGTTCTTTTTTATTTTCTGAAATTTTAATTGTCCTTTCTTCTAATTGTATAATAAATGTTTTATAATATTGCAGTGATTGGGATTGTGTGAGTAGAAAGTGGTATGGTGGGTGAGTGGAGGAATAAGAGAGCTTTGGGTTGGTTAATGTCTTGGTGTTCATTCTATAGATTTGTTTAATTAGATTTAGAAGATGTGTTTTAATATTTATTCCTTTTGATATTTAGTGTGGCTTTATTTGTGACCTAATAACTTTCTTTGTGTTACTTTGATATGAGTCTTATCTATAATATTAGATTTAAATAACATATATGGAGTCTTTGGCTTTTAATATGGGAATTTATACAATTTGTATGTTTATTCCATTTCTAAAGGGTTGAGAAAACTCACAAAAATCATTGGTTTAGTCCCAATTACAGTTTTTTTAAATTTTATTTTAGAGAGGGAGAGAGAGAGAAACCACATTAGTGAAGGAGATGGGGAGAGGGAGAAAGAAGAATCTTAAGCAGGCTCCATGCTCAGCACGGAGCCCAATTCAGGGCTCCATTTCACCACTGTGGGATCATGACCTGAGCTGAAATGAAGAGTTGGACACTCAACTGACTGACTCATTCAGGGGCATCTATTCCCACTTACATTTTAATTGCGTTGTCATACAATCCATGAAATAGAAAGTATTATATACAAAGTACAGTCTGTTTAGCTAGCCAGTCGGAGAGTAACATCTTTACCATTTGCTAATTTCAAGCCTCTGTGAATATTACTGTCTGAGACCCTGATTTCCATCTATGAAATGGGGTCAGCTCATCTACCTCATGATGCCATTGTGGGAGAAGATGTACCAATTTTGTGCCAATAATACCTGAGTTCTCAGAAGAGGATGTGGCATTTCATAGGTATTTCTCTTGGAGCAGGATATGTAGCTCATTCATGTTCATACTTCTAATTCTTAGCTTTGTGCCTAGCATGGATAAGAAACTCAGTAATTTTTGCTGAACAAATGCCAAAGTGCATTCAAATCTGCTTGTTGCAATGCCTTTGACTCTCTAACAAACAAAGGAAGAGATTCACTAAATGGTCCCACTCCCAGTGCAGGAGGCCCCGCAGTCCTTGCTAGGCAACAGAGATTGGGCAAAGGCGAGGGTGTAGACCTCTGTGATTACTCTGATCTACCAGCTTCTGAGTGCCAGAAATGGTTAGAACGTGAGTCCCAGAAAAGCAGAGACTGAGTGGTGTTTATGTCCATGCCCCCATTACTGTTAGTCCTCTGTAGTTGATGCTCAGTAAATGTTAAATGAATGGGAGAGAGTTTGGGTGTCATAGCAGGTGTCTTTTGCCCTGTGCTAAATTATCTCAGCCTAACTGGGATTTCAGGTGCAGCTGTAGCAGAAGTGTGTATGCGCTCTGAAAGTGTCTCACATTGTGTTTCTGCGAATCCTCTATTTGTCGTCCTCAAACATTTTGCCAGCTAGTTTCTCTGGTTGAGTGGTGCATGATAGGTGTTCGCAAGGCTAGAGCCAGGCCTGGGGGCTGTCCTGTGTGCAGTGATCTTGATAAGACAGGAACAAAGATCCCAAGCTGCTGGAGCTCACTCAGCCAGAGAGTGGCATAGCATGGATATGTGGTGAAGTTAATGTTCCCTCAACCAGTGGGGAATGGAGATGGGTAAGTCCTCAGACTCATGGCCTTTGGAAGATAGATCTGAAGCACGCTCTGTATAGTTTTGCAAAGGATCCCTGATAGAATCGAGGCCCAATTATCCTCAGTGGCAATCAGTTCACCAATACATTCTTTATTGGACCTTTTTTCCTTCCCATCTAACTCTTCCACTTCTCATCCTGATTGCTGAGATCACTTTCTCTTACCAATTATCTGCACCAAAGAATTTTTCTCAATTTTGGCTTTTGGGGAAAGCCAAACTAAGTCGGAATGCAATACTATCTCTTTGCCTACAACCCACCCCCTCCTAAAACCTGCACCCCACTCCATTGAGAAGAAAGGTGTCTTATCTGCTCTTCTTTTTCAAGGCTCTATTCCAATAACAACAACAAAAAAGAAACTACAAAGAAATTACAATTACTGAGAGAAACCATGGAATTCTCTAAAAGTTATACTGTCTACACATTTTTCTTTGAATTTAGTCATATTGACACGCATGGGAAAATAAGAGTAGGCAGACCAGTGTGGTTCTGACCCATTTGTTAAAGGACTTGTCCCTATTATCAGTTTGATGGCCACCATTTCCAGTGTCCTGTTGGCACAACTTTGGTCTGTGGCCTCATGGGTGAAGGTAACAGGGTTGTTAGTTCTGAGCGATGAGAATAAAGAAAACCTTCAGAACCAGAAACCTTGGATTACAACTGGTCAGCTAAGTAGATCATAAAAATACAATAGTAATATTTTCCACACAGGGAGATATTTTACACTGTTTTCTTTTTTATAAGATTCTCTTATATGATCACCTTTCAACTCTTTTTTTTTTTTTTTAATTTATTTCTAGGAGAGAGAGAGACAGCGTGAGCAGGGGAGGGTCAGAGAGAGAGGGAGACACAGACTCTGAAACAGGCTCCAGGCTCTGAGCTGGCAGTCAGCACAGAGCCCGACGCGAGGCTCGAACCACGAACCGCGAGATCATGACCTAAGCGAAAGTCAGACGCTTAACCGACTAAGCCACCCAGGCGCCCCCACCTTTCAACTCTTAATCAACTCAGGGTCTGTTCTTAGGAGTTACAGAGATAGTTCAAGTACATTTAAGAGACCTAATTTAAAAAGGTGCAAACCCTTCTTTGTTTAATCTTACAGCATCATCTCTTATCAAACTGGGTTTGATATGCTAATTCATAATGCAGAGTTACCTCACAAAATAATTGTTAAAGACGTTTTGCCACATTGGCTTTTCAAAATTCTGCTGGTTGAACAACCTAGTTTTTGTTGCTGCAGTGACTTTTCCCCAACCAAAAACACACTCAATAAATAGAACATTATATTTTCAGAAAGGAAAAAATAAAACCCAATTACTCAATTCTGATAAATTCTTTTCGAGTATAGTTGATGATTAATGTCTATGCAGAGACTATGCTAAGAAAAATTTAAATTGTGTGCCATGTTTGGATGAACCTAAAACATTTTGCCTTTCATACACACAGTGGTGTGCCACCGCCAGCTCAGAACACTTTTCACTGATTTGATTTTCAAGAGTTTTACTAGCCAGTGATTAAATACAGCCTTTATTAAAAAATTAAAATGTACAGGGGCACCTGGGTGGCTCAGTTGGTTGGGCATCCAACTTTGGCTCAGGTCATGATCTCACGGTTCATGGGTTTGAGCCCCGCATCAGGCTGTGTGCTGACAGCTAGCTCAGTGCCTGGAGCCTATTTCAGATTCTGTATCTCCCTCTCTCTCTGACCCTCCCCTGCTCATGCTGTCTTTCTCTTTCTCTCTCTCTTCTCTCTCTCTCTCAGAAATAAATTAAAAAACATTTAAAAAATTTTTAAAAATTCACAATTTAAAAGCAT
Organism: Crocuta crocuta; assembly: GCF_008692635.1. NCBI lineage: Eukaryota > Metazoa > Chordata > Mammalia > Carnivora > Hyaenidae > Crocuta > Crocuta crocuta. The sequence continues at coordinate 818,633 of NW_027531010.1, read as the reverse complement.
ACCAAAAACAAAGTAACAAATACCCCAAAGTTATCACTTCCCAATTGTTTTACTATATTTTATTATTATTTATGCTCTGGTGGTTGTTTATATCTGTTGCATCTGTAAAGTGGAAACATTACTGTGTACATAGTTGCTGTTACAACCTGTATGGTATAGAATGATTGAGGACATCTTTCTCCAGTATGTAAAATCTAATGTTTGGAGTGTCTGGGTGGCTCAGTCGGTTAAGTGTCTGACTTCGGCTGAGGTCATGATCTCATGGTTTGTGGGTTCGAGCCCCGCCTCAGGATCTGTGCTAACAGTTCAGAGCCTGGAGCCTGCTTTGGATTCTGTATCTCCCTCTCTCTCTGACTCTTCCCTGCTCACGCTGTCTCTCTCTCTCTCTCTCTCTCTCTCTCTCTCTCAGAAATAAATAAAACATTAAAAAATTTTAAATCTAATGTTCAGTTCAGCACAGGAGTTTGTCTTTGCCGGTCATAGAAAGTTTTGACACGCATCCGTCATTTCACTTTTGCCTTGCTCATTAATATAAACATAAGTGAAAATACCATGAGCATAAATGTTGGTCCTATATTCATTTATTAAGTGTAATCATGAGTAAGGTACAGTGGAGTTAGATGAGATTCAATTAATACCTTCCTTGAGAAACCATCGATTCTATGGAAAGTATAATAAGGAGTGTGATATATTTTATTGTTATGTGTAAATTGTGTGCTACACAGACTTTATATATGTAAAATTTGGAATAAATTTGTGTATGCCTTACTTTTTTTTTCTGGACAGACTGATAGTAAACATTTACCAGCACAGTACTGCATACGTAGGTCAAGAGAGAAGAATGGAGAACTTCTTGTAAGATTACTATCTGTAAAGCTTTATTTCTAAATATCCTGAAGCTCTTAGATTTTACTTTGCCCTAACGTTACTTTTTACTGTGACATTTTTATTGTCTTTTTTAATTTTAAATTGAGTTCAACATAATCACGAACCCCTCAAAGTTTCTTTTTGATTTTTTAAAATTTTTGTTTGCTTTTTTAATTGAAATGTAGTTAACATAAAATATTATTTTAGTTCAAGTGAACAGCAGAGTGATCCTACATTAATGTACAGTACAAAATGTTCCACAATGTCTAGTTACTGTTACCATTACAAACTCCTAAAAGCTTGAACAAGTAAAGAAAGTGGTAAAGAAAAAAATCACTATAATGCACATCATTATATTTTATATACACTTCTAAATTTTGAAAAACTGTATTACTTATATAAACTCACTTTCATTATTTAAGAATATATTCTGTGAAATTGAATGACTTGAGTTGGGATGAAAAGTATCATATCTTTTTTCTTTGAAATGAGTCCTTTTTTTCAGTTAATATCTTTCCATGTAAAGACAGGATTTTCATAAGAAGATTAAAGACGAATGGTGAGAGGAAGGTATATATGAAAAGAGCCGATTCATGTTTTGTCTATCTGTCTGAGAGGGTGTTAGTATACAGGACTGAGCTTTGGTGGCCCATTTCTCTGGTTAAGGAGTAAGGTAAGGGTTAAGCTGCCAGGGGTTAGTGGGTTGGCTAGGGGCTGTGCTTGAACATGGTTTTGATAAATTAGCAGGGTTGGGATCTGCAAACATAATGTGTTACCAGCTTTATAGACAGGTTGAAACTGCTTTTCTTCTATGGGAACATCTCTTTCAAGCTCCTGGAGAGTTCCAGGAGATTCATCTGTCACCCCCAAAACAAATATTCAAAGAGAATCTACTTGGGCACAGCATTATGCTAACTGTAGTTAGGGCATATTATTTACTGAAATATGTTTTTTGCCCTGTAAGAGGTTAACCAACTCCATTCAGGCCTCAAGATAATCTGTTTTCTAATGTTTGAGAGAGAGAGAGAGAGAGAGAGAGAGGATCCCAAGCAAGCTCTCTGCTGCCAGTGCAGAGACGGACATAGGACTCTATCTCAAGAACTGTGAGATCATCTAAGCCAAGATCAGGAGTTAAACACTTAACCAACTGAGTCACCCAGGTGCCTCAGGTCACAAAATAATCTTAACCTGACTCAATATTATAGTAAAGCAGATTAGACAAGAAAATGAGGTAATGTTATAAGCTCCTTCTGTAAAATGATATTTGCTATTTGAGATGACTGAAAAAATGGTTGGAATTTTTTGTGGGGAGGTGTCAACAGAATTATTAGCCTAAGTTCCAGAGGACTAGGAGTCATATGGCATATCTCCTGACCTCAAAGAGCTTCACAGGTTGTGGAGGAAACAGAAAGGTGAACAGTTAATAACAGTACCGCATTCTTGATTTCTTAATGGTCAAAGGCAGTATGTTACTTTTTGGGGCGCCTGGGTGGCTTAGTCGGTTAAGCATCCGACTTTCGCTTGGGTCATGATCTCGCGGTTCGTGGGTTCGAGCCCCGCGTCGGGCTCTGTGCTGACTGCCAGCTCGGAGCCTGGAGCCTGTTTCAGCCTGTGACTCCCTCTCTCTCTGACCCTCCCCTGCTCACGCTGTCTCTCTCTCTCCTAGAAATAAATAAAAATAAAAAAAAAAAAAAAAAAATTAAAAGGCAGTATGTTACTTTTTATTGTTTTTAGATAAAATTCATATAAATTGATCATTTAAATGATTTTAAAGCACACAGTTCAACGGTGTTTAATGCATTCATAGTATTGCACCCCTATCACCACTCTGTAGTTCCAGAACTTTTTACCCCAAAAGCAAACTCTATTCCAATTAAGCAGTCCTCTCCTTTCCTCCTCCCTGCCACTCCTGGAAGCCACTCAGGATTTTTATCTTCATGGATTTAAAGCTGGTCAGATTTTGGTTCTACACAAAGAATTGTTCCAGGAGCAGAAAACAAGAGTTCCAATCCCTAGGACACTTTTTATTAGCTGGGTGAAATTGACAAAGACAGTGTGCCTCTCTAAAGTTTAGGTTCTTTATTTGTGGAATATACATAATAATACCTTTCTCTGAAGGCAGGGGGCCAGACCAGATGATCCATAAAGTTTATTTAGGTTCTAAGCTTAATAATTATGTAATTTCATGGTGTTTGGGAAAACCATGGATGAATGCTTTACAACATCCTAACGCTTTATTTGTTTGTAACCTTAGTAATTAAACTATAGCAGGCCATCCCAGGCCTGCATTTAAACAAATACACTAAAGTGCTTGCTTTACTCCAAAGTTTAAATAACAAAAGCACATCCCCAAAGTGACCACAAATTTTTCTGGAAGTAGTATTTCTTTGTGTTGTTAAGATTTGCATTCATTATATCTTGACATGAAGACAGAAAGAAATTGGTCACTTTTCTCCATACGTTTTTCACTCCATTAGAATGATAACCTGTAGGTATTCTCTCCTGCTGATCTGTAGTTTGATCTGTTTCTCAGTTACTAAAGGACAACTCCTGTTGGTAGAACCAAAGAGAAAGAAGTGGAAACATAAACAATTCACTATGTGTCAAAGCAAGAGTCACAGAATTTCAAATATATACAAGAACATCCAAACAAGGAAGGGGATAATGGTGATATCAACACAGGGAAAAATCCACTTGTCTCATTTCTGCCAATTTGGTTTGGTTTGAGGCAAGATGCAGATTTTCCTGTCCAATCTGAATGTGGCTGTGACATATGCTGCACCAGCCATTCCCCCATAAGTGCTCAGTTATCCATTTTATCATCTGTTAGCTGACTTTGGGGAGTATGGCTCCCAAAAACAGAAGAAAGGAAGGAACCCTCATGGATTGATGCTCTCTCACAAAAACACATTTAGAACAGGGCTCTTTGGATTGTGTTTGAGGTGGAGAACGACCTACAGCTGACCTTCTTGAATTATAAAAGTTTTAGAGCTTTCTTTAATGTGCTTAACATTAGCCAAATAGGGAGGACCTGATGAGGCCTTCATGAGGCCTTCTGGTGATGGTTTCAAAGAAAAATAGTTGTCCATAAATGGCAGAGGAAAGTCTGGCTCTCGTGGATTCCATCTCTCCAGAAGCCCCGCTTCATTTCCTCCCTCCCTCCCTCCCTTCCACCAATCTGCATATTGTTAGAGTTGCAGTTATGCCACAGCCCTGAACAAGAAGTCCCCACCCTTAGCAGCATCCCTCACGATGAAGTCATAGAATCCTGGACATTTTGGCTTGTATCTCCTCAGATGCTTGTGACCCTCTGTGGTTTCAAATTATGAGGAGCTTTCCATGAAAATAAACCAGCATGAAGCCCTTAGGTTATTAGTTCTGCCCGGATTGAGTATTGCAAAGAACATAACTCTCCTTCTTTGAAAGGAAAATTCATGAAAGAAAGTTGTTGTAAGATTCTGGGTATTCATTAAAGACATGTAAGAAGTCAAAGAGACCCTCAATTTAAGCTAAGCTGAGTAATTTAAGAAAATGTGTCCATAGCATAAAAGCTACACATATGGATTGTCCTTATTCACTAACAGCTGGGTAGGATTTGCTGTTTCTTCCATGTTTTATGTGATGATAGTGGATGCCGGCTTTTAGCTTCCAACACTGATTGCTATTCAGGGACTTGGATTCTGGATCCGCTCCAATCATGTGGAATCTATTTTGGACCCGTCATGTCACACTTGAACTCTAAAATATGCCTATCGGTGAAAGGTTCTGTTTATCTTTCTCTTTACTCAGACTCGCACAGAAAATGGAGTTCAGTCCTCAACACCATCGGACTTTTGTTTCCCTCTAAAACCCTCTTTGAATCCGGGGCAGCAGTCGCAGGAACAACGGTTTTCCAAATTTCCTGATGTGGTGGCTGCTTTTCCCTCCGCACTCTCGTCTCAGCCTGCTCACAACTTGCCCTGCTCCTCCATTTTCCCCACTCCCTTCTTTGCAAATCTCCCATATGGGCAATCAGGACTGCGATTTATGCTGGTTTTCTTCTGCTTCACGCACAGCCAGCAGCTCAGTGCTTTCACAGGACACACAGCTGTGGTTGCCTATCTGGGGGGAGGGAATCCACCCCCTGAAAGTGGCAGCCTGCAAGGGATGCCAGAGAGAACATCAGGGGTGACACTTGGTAGTCAAAGAAGCATGCATGGCATATGGATAGAGGAGGGGAAAAAAACTCAACAACAACAACAACAAAAAGAAAAAAAACAAAGGGAGAGCACAGGGTTTGACTCACTGAGGGTAAAGAAGTAACCAAACCTGGTAGGAGCAAATACAGAATCAAGCCAGGGCTGGCTGCAGGACCAAACCCTTTTGGGCAGAGGGCAGAGTTCTGTCTGGAAACACAAGGGCTGCCCTCTGTACCTTTGCCAAGTTCCCGACAATGCTGTGGTTCTCTTTCTGACTCTTCATCGTAACAGGAGAAGAGGGCCCTGGAATTACAGTTTCTGGTAAGTATTATTTTGACCTCAGAAGCATAGGCCATTTGATAAGGTTTTTTGATATTGTCTTCCTCTGAGTTCATTTTTTCCCCCTGAGTAGTGAGCCAAGAATGTAGTTCACTGCTCCATTTTGAGATCCGAGTCTGATACAGTCATCCAGCATAGACAGCCTAGAATCTTTTTTCTTGGCGAGGGGAGGAAGGAAGAGAAGGAGGAAATGCTCTTACGACTCTCTGAAATGAGTAACTAATTTTAGGAGGAAGGCATTGCTTTGCTCTGGAAGGCCTCTGAATCCTCAAACTCTGATGCCTTTGAAAGGAGACCCCATATGCGATGTGGCATGATTGACAAGAAATGTGTTTGAACCGACTGAGAGGCCCTCATTAGGCTGGGACTCCTCGCCATCTGGGTTTGAGTTTTGATAATGGGGTCAGGCTCTCTTTTGGTCTGTGCATCGAAGAGCCGAGCATAATTTGTTAGTGATTGTGGCTAAAACGCAAACAGTTTTTAGTCACATTCACAGGAATTTGAGACTAACCGCAGTCTTGGGGCACAACAGTGAGAAAACGCTTTCCAGCTGCATTACTGTACTCGGCGACCCAGTGGATAAGGGTTCTCACAAAGCTGCCAGTCTCACTCAGGGCTGGACGGGTGCCATTGGAAACAGAAGTGCAACTTTATCACTTGACTTCAAGAAGAGGTTTCCCAGCGGCATATGGAGACAATATCCAAGACAGACACAGCAGAGGAAGCTCCCCTTTCACGACTGGGAGGTGGGAGTGTGTGTCTCTCCTGCCCACACTTGGGTCGGAGATAGGTAAGGAGGAAAAAGAGGAAAGAGACCAGCGTTTCTTCTTGTAGAGAACTTTGTGTGATTTTGCCTGAATTGTAGTACAACTGATGTAAACTCGAAGCCCCAGATGCACCCATGAGAAAGAGATTAAATCCAAGTAACTGTCCCACAAACCAGCACCAACAAAACCGTTACCATGGCAGCCATAACTGGTGGAGCACTCCCCAAAGGGGTTACTTTATCTTGTGCACAGAAGGGCACCAAACTACTTTGTGTTGTAATTTAACAATAACCAGCAGCCACTTCCAATTCAGAGGCGTACTTTCAACTTGTTTTGTCGATTTTAGTTCTTTAGTGGAAGAAGGGCGAGCAGCTTTGGGTGAGCAGTTTGGAAGCCTGTAGTGCTCAGTTCACTGGAGTGTCTGGGAGTCAGCCCCAACAGCAAGTTTTAGAAGGCAGTCTGTTAAAATTTTTATTTTTTATTAATAATAATTTTTTAAAAAAGAAAGCTACAAGAACTAGCATACTCTGTATGAAAATACATCATAATCCTCAATAGGGACCTGCATTCATAAAACAGCAAATTCAGCAGAGCATTCATTTACTCTGGAAACTAAGAAGAGATGGACACTATCTTTCAGAGACTATGGCTATAACTCAATCATAGCTATGCATATATTTCATTCCTAATTTTATAGTTGTAAACATATGAAAAAGTTGTATGATTAAAAAAAAACTTAGAAGCATCGACATTACCAATATTTTTTGTCTTCAAGTAAAAAGAAGTTTGGGAAACACTGGTCAGGAATATAAGTAGAGAGAAGATGTAAGAGAGAGAGAGATACAGTACCTTGGTTGAGTTGACCTATGTTATCAGAATTATGATTCTCAGTACTTCAAAAATTTATCTAGTTTATTGTAAAAACACAATTGAGGATGTTTCTAATGATTTGTCTACAAGGATGTTCAATGTAACACTATGTATAGCAGGGAAAATTGTGAAATATTTTAAAGGCCCTAAACTAGTGGGCCATTAATTTGGGTATGTACATGCAACAGAACACAATATACACATGAAAAAATAATCAACAGATGCGCTATATATACACACACCCAAAGAACATGGAAAATGTGCTTCATATATAGGCACATCACAAAAACAGACCACAAAATAGTACATATCTGGGTTTAGGTCTAGTGGTATTTTCTATTGTTTTCTATCATCTTTGATGGTCCATTTTCTCTTTTGATATTCCTTAGGTAATATGCATTGCCTAATACCTCCATGATGATCATGTGTTGCTTTTGCAATGTAAGAAATTTATATACTTGTATTTATTTTTAAGCTCTATTCTTAATGACAGCACCAGGTAATAACTTAATATTTGCCCACAATAAATCTGGCCAACAACATCACCGTATGTAGTTACACAATTGTTTTGTTGTGATGAAAAGTTTAAGATCTGCTCTCTTAACATATATTGATTTTATTTTTATGTATTTATTTTTAAAGTTTATTTTTAGTAATTTCTCTCTATATATATGCACATATATTATATATACATATACATATATACATACACGTATTTTATGAATTTTCTTGGTCTTCTTCCTAAAGGATTTGAGCAGGCTAAAAATGTATGCAATCTTTAACTTTTTTTAAAGATGAAGATGAAATTATTAGGATAAAGGAATAATGAAATCATAGTAAAAAAATGTATGCCATGAAGTCCTGAAATTATTAAAAGTGGTCATAGATCTTTCTCTGACATTCTGGAAAACTATATAAAAATATCAAAGAAACATTTCATTGTGAATTGGATGTATGCCATTAATCAGGAAAAGCATTTTTTTTCCAGGCCTTGGAGCCTTAAAGAGTTTTGTGTTTAAAAACTATGTTTTTTAAGCATAGTTACAGAGTGGACAAGTAGACAGCAGGCTTATAACATCTTTCTGGTAAAGTCTAGGGTGATACTCATAGAGCTGGTCTACCAACAAGGTCATCTGTTGAACAATTCCATGTAGTATGTGGGTGCCCCCTGGAATTGTACCCTGCTGCCACACTTGATGATCAGGCTGAGGTCATAAAATTAAATTTAGGAAAAATAGTTCTGGAAGGGACCAACATATTCAACTCTCCAGTGCTCTAGATTAGTCTGGCAATAAAATGATGGATCATGTATCTGTCAGGAAATTCTTTCTGAATATTATTTCCCAAGACTGAACTTTTGGCACATGTTGGGCATTTGGAGAGCTGAGCATGTCTCTTTATGCTTCACCAATGAGTCCAATGGGTGCTGGGCTTATGGAGGAATTTCTGGGCTCAGTGTGTCTCCTTGCATGTTGAAGATCTAAAGACTTAATATTATGTTGATTCTGGATTCAGTGCCTTTAAATATGATTCATTTTATGCAAAATGTGAAAATAACATATTGTTTCAGGAAAACTTGAATCTGGCAGGCTTCCCTCTACCAACCTCACATTTAAAAATCCCTACGTTAAAATGTAGAGTATGAAATCTTTACACCACTAACTTGCTTCATAACTAGACAAATCATTTATGTCACTATGTCTCACTTACCATATCTGTAAAATGGAGATGATGGTGCCTACTCAGAGGGTTGACAGATGAGGGGAATACAATGATACATCTAAAGCATATGCAAAGTGCCTGGCAAATTGAGAGCATTTAGTAAATGGTGGCTTTTGTTTTTAAGTAAAATAAGGTAGTGTGTGGAAAAATGAACAAGAAAAAGAAGAAAAGACATGAGGCATGGGAAAAATGATGGACAGCAAATACACAGTGTGGCTCTCAGTGACCCTGTGGAAGGAGGTCAATGAGCAAAGTGGGCAATTCTACACCCAGTGCCACTTGCCTACCTGGCCATGTTTTCATATTGGTTCATGATTTTGATAGTCATTGATATTTGTGTTGTGGAGAGTCATAAGACTCTAAGAGTCTTCAAAGGTAATGAACAGGGCTCCTGGGTGGCTGAATTGGTTAAATGGACAACTCTTGGTTTTGGCTCAGGTCATTATCTCATGATTCATGAGTTCAAGTCCTGTGTCAGGCTCTGTGCTGATGGTGCAGAGACTGCTTGGGATTTTCTCTCTCCCTCTCTTTCTAACCCTATCCTTTTCATACTGTCTCTGCTTCCCTCAAAATAGATAAATAAACTTTAAAATGGAAAAAAAAAGAAAAAAGAAAAAGGTCATGAACAAATGGGCCAGACAGAGGACTGTGGGTGCCTGAGATCAACTAAAGAAATACTGATTCTGGGCCTTGTCAATGCTCCATTTTCTATGTTGCTTTATGGCTTTTTTCTTTTCTGGACATTCCTGGTTGCAAGCTAAATTATATCTATTCTGTTAAAAATAAGACCCTTCTATGGTAAGCTTTTTACACAGCCATCCCATTGTAAAATGCATCTTTAAAGACAAACCATCAAAGCCCTAAAAATTATTTTTAAAACAAGAAGCTGTTAGGCCAATTTGGGTTTCAGATTAGGCTGAACTTTCCCACCCTCTGAGGATGCTGTGATTTCCCGTCATTCCTTGGGGGTCTCATCTGAAATAGAACTGGAGGGAAAGGCAAAATGACTGACAAGGGCAGGTGATGTGAGCTCAGGTGTCCTGCTGAGGGGGCTCACTTAGGATTCCAAATTAAAGTCAGCCACAGCCCCATACTGGCTTGTGCTGCCCCATGCAGACACTGAGTCAATTCTGTGTTAAGTACTTACAATGTACAGATTAACAGAGACAAAGGTTGAGGGTCTCAGTGTATCCTCTGTCTTTCAGAAACAAGCAGGCAGAGTTGCAATAGTGAGGAAATTGGGAGCTGACGTGAAGTTTTAAAAGCATTTTCTAAGCTTTGTATATATTTCCATGTGGTTATTATGAGATTTCTTGCATTTCATTATCTAAATCCATTCAAGAAATATTTATTATCACTTTACTGTTTTTCAAAGCTTTAATTAATATGCTCTGGACCAAAAAGGAAACTGATATTCATTAGATACTGACTGTGCTTTTCTACATACATTAAATTAAATCCTCACTCTGAATTTTCATAGTAAATATTGCTATATTAATTTCACATAACTAAGGTTTCTAAGACATTAAGTAACTCACCAAAGCCAAGACACACAGTGACTGATAAAACTGTAATATGAGTAAAGTTTCATACACCAATGAGTAAGATGCAAGCCCTGCCATCAGAAAATTCAAACTTCCAGGAGAGAAATATATTAATAAATGATTGCAATCCAAGGTAGACCAAGATTAATTATGTAATAAGTGCCTAGTTTAGAGCTTTGCACACAGTAAGCATTCTATAAATGTTTATGGTATTAATGAATAGAGAATATGCATGAAAAATGTGGCTGGTGAATATAAAAACAGCTTTGTGTATGAACTCTAAAATAGTGCTCATTTGTCAAAAAAGACATATTCAACCAAGAAAAAAGATACTCTATGGAAGGCATGACACGGTCTTGAATAAATTTAATCTGCTGTCTTCAGGAAAATGTTTTCAGTAGTAACTTGGAGAGATTAACTTTGAGTGTTACTCCCTGTCACTCTGGTCTCATAGATCTCTTCCACAAAGGGAATTGTGTTACAAAGGATGAAGTCATCATGAAAGCATGGATTTCTCATCCCAAGTACATTCTGATGTGTTTGATACCCTAACTGAGCCAGATCTAGGGTTCTGATTTTCCTGATGAATGAAATTGAGTGGTACTCTTTCTCTTCCCATCTGACCTCCCCAAGCAGGTGCTTGAGAGAAAGAAGACTCAGTCAGAAACCTGGCCAAAGAGCTGGAGGAGAATGAGAGACCATCTTGACAATGGGAACTTGAACTTGCATCCCACGCCAACTCCTTCAAGAACTTACATGCCTTCAAGAACTTCAAGAACTTACCTACATGAGGTAGGGTTAGGAATGTCAATAACCCTGTGTGAACAAGAAAGAAGCTTATTCAAATTGTCAACACCTAAAATACCCAAGTACAGACCTATTACTAGTTAGGAAAAAGTGTGGAAAAAAATTAAAAAGGGGGGCACCTGGGTGGCTCAGTCAGTTAAGCTTCTGACTCTTGATATCGGCTTAGGTAATGATCTCACAGTGAGATCTCATTAGATGGAGCCATGTGGCTCTACCCTAACAGCATAGAGCCTACTTGGGAGTCTCTCTCTCTGCCTCTCCCCAACTATCTCTCCAAGTAAATAAATAAATAAACTTAATTTTTTTTTAAGTGTGGGAGTTCTTTCTCATTTGGCAACAACTTATTGGTTTGTTAAGGACTGTAAGTATCAGGGGACAGTGCTGCATGGAGACAGGGGTGTGGTATGCCCCATTGGAGCAGAAGAATGTTTGCTCAGCTGGCCCTGTGAGAAGCAGCAGTGAGGACAACTGGATCTACAAGTCCCAGTTTTACCAGCCCCAATCTCAGAAAAATCTTGAGTCAGCAGCTGAAGGATGGATGGCCAAGGCACTGGAAGGCAAAGCTGCTTCCGGGTATGTCCACAAAACACCCTGCGGACTTTGCAAGACTTCCTCAGTGAGCTGGGATGTTTTCACTGCCTGAAATAATGTTTAACTTGCTATCTGCATCAACATGGATAATTCTCAAAAACAAAATGTTGAGTGGAAAAAGCAGATTGCAGAAGGATAAGTACAATATGCCGCTACTTACATATATGTTTAAAATACACGAAACACTGGAATGTATTTTTATGGATGCACATACATATATATGGTAAACATTTTTTTTTCAGGCATGGATGGAGAGCAATACAGATTGCTTTGGGATGCTAGTTACCTCTGAGAAGATTACCTCTGCTTCAACTCTATCCATGATGTTTTTCCCCTGAAACACTTCTGAAGCAAATCTGGCACAGCTATAATACTTCTTACACTTAGGCAAACAGTTCTTTTTTTCCTGTTCTTTCTAATGTAGTTGAAAGGTTTTGTATTTAAATATTTTTAAAGTAGAAAAAAGTAGGGATTCCTTGTCAGCATTAAAATATATGTGCATATAGGCTACACTCCTAACTTTGCTACCTTTAAAGAAAAGGGTTAAAATTATCCCAGGGATCTAGGCTTCTTGATGGTGGTGGGACACATGCAGAGTTTCAGCTCTAGGATTTGGCTAGGTTTGAGTGATCCAGACACAAAACGTTATCTTTAATTGTTGTGAAAAGAGGAATGATTGTTTTCATTATCCATGCATAGCTCAACAGGAAATAAGGATGCTTTGTTCAAATGCTAAAAACTCTACCTTTGGGGTAAGATGGAGCATAAACACATTCAGACTCCAACATGCTAATGCATAAGAACGTTCTGATTGAATGAGAAACTAGCTTCTATGGGGTGCATGAATGTATGGTCTGCTCCTCTGCACGTGCTACGATCTGTTACTCTGTTTCAGGCTAAGCTGTTTGTCTCTACATGTGTGTACCATTGCCTTGACACAAGTTTCTGGTTTGCTTTGCTTTCATTTCAAATAAATAGAACAGAAAATGGAATCCTAAAACATTGATTCCTTAACATCAAAGGCAATCCAAATCCTTAAATTTTCTAATTTTAGTCTTCTGGTATTCCTTATCCCTTCCTTTCCCCTTGAACATCCTACAGCATGAAAAACAAGTAGAGTGACTATATTTTATTAAGGAGTGGGGCACAAAATCGTGAGATGAGGAAGAGTAGGTATCATTTCCTTTAGTCTAACAAAGAGGGCTGAAAGCTAAATTAAAAGCAACTGTAGAGACTCTTGGGGGAAAGTTTATTCCCCCCAAGATTATTTTCTTGAGTGTGGGCATGTGTGTATTATTTTGGAAGGGGGTAGTTCTTTAACCAAACATTTGGTCTGTGCTAACAGGACCATGGAGGCTATTCCAGTGGTCTTGAGGAAAAACAGCAATGGTCTCAGGTCCCACCTGCCTCTCTGCCTATAAACACTTTCTCTTCATCCGTTATTCTACACCAGGACCTGATTCTTGCTTTTGCATTCCCCTTCCAAAATGATGACCCCTATGTAAACTTCTTCCTTCATTTTTAACTCTCATGCGTACATATATGCAGACATACACCCTCAGAGTCATCTCATCCTCTGTGGGATTGCTAATAACAATTTCATGAATATTCTTCCTTTTCTCCACAGTGATTGTAACTTCCTTGAGAGTAGGGACCTCATACTGCTCTTCATTCCATTTGCTGATTTTTTAGTTCACATAGAAGTACTAGTAAATTGAATAATAAAGATAAATCCTATGCCCACCTGGAAGGAGACTTTCTCTCATTTAGAGAGAGGAAGTGGAGGCACTATAGGTGAAGTGCTTTGTGCAAGGGCATAGAGTGAGGGCGCTGGAGTGAGTCCAGCCCCTTAATCCAATTGGGACTGGAGCCCTGATCTGCTTTCATGAGTGCATGATTAGGAGTCTCAAAGTCTGCATCCCCACGACTTGCCTCTCTAAAAGTCAGCTTGATACGAATGGAGAAAATAAACTTTGAAGTCAGACAGATCTGACTGCCTTCAATTGGGGAAACTGTCTAACCTTACTGAGCCCCAATTTACTCTTCTCTAACATAGAAATGATAAAATATCCACATAAAGTTTGGGTGAAGATGTGGAGAAAGAGGAACTCTGTTGTACTGTTGGTGGGATTGCAAACTGGTACAGCCACTGTGGAAAACAGTATGGAGATTCTTCAAAAAATTAAAAATAGAATTACCCTACAATCCAGTAATCACACTATTGGATATGTATCCAAAAAATATAAGAACACTAATTCAAAGGGGTACATGCACTCCTCCCTATGTTTATGGCAGCATTATTTATAAGAGCCAAGATATGGAAGTAGCTCCAGTGTCTATAGGTTGATGAATGGATAAAGAAGATTTGGTAGAGATATACAAAGAATATTAATTGGCCATAAAAAAAGAAGGAAGTTTTGCCATTTGCAACAACAGGGATGGAGCTAGAGAGTATAATGTTAAGCAAAATAATTCAGTCAGAGGAAGACAAATACCATATGATCCCACTCATATGTGGAATTTCAGAAACAAAACAAATGAGCAAAGGAAAAGACACTTAACTAGACAGAACAAACTGGTTACTAGAGGGGTGGTGGGTGCGGGGAATGGAGGGATAGGGGATGGAGATTAAAAGGTACACTTGTTATGATGAAAAAATTGATAAAGTTTTAGTGAGGATCAATTTAATTGAAGTAGTTGTATGTATGCAGCCTGGCACATAATAGGTGCCCAATAAACTCTTCTCTCTGCCAGGCTCTTCTATTCAGCTGCTGGTATCAGCTTCACATACTTCAAGCTTCAAGGCTTATATCCTTCTGGAAGCCAAACCAAATAACAAATGTTTCAACTATAAAACTGTTCTTTCCTGACATGAGCTTTAGTTCTCTACCCACTGTATAAACCACATTTAGATATCAGTGGTAGCTCGATTTGAACTCCAAATTTTGATGCTACTTGGCTCTTCTGACTTGAGGTGGTGGCTATCCTCTTTGAGCAACCAGCCAGATTAGTAGCTCATCCTCAAAGCTGCTCATTCCCAGAATCCTTCCCTTTCCCACTGATCTGATGCCAGGGTCCCCATTGGCCTGCCTTTCAGGCTCCTTGCATTAAATTGTAGCTGAGATAAGATTCCATTCAGGCTCTCTTAACTCCTGGTCAACTGCTCCATCTCTGCTGCCTGTCCACACCACACATAAAAGAAATAGATGCTAGTTGATCTGTTGAGATATAGAAAAATGGACCAAATCAAAGCAAATGATTATGTAACCAATGGAGAATAGGTGAAGGACTATATGTTAATTGGGAGGTGGATGAGGGTGTTGGTACATTGAGTGGGAAATAAAAGGCTGAATAGGGACATACTGAATAGACTGTTCTTTGAAGGTCTAAAGGTGGTAGGTAATATAGCATGTTTTAAAAGGTATTATTTAGGAATGATTTCTAAACAAGGAGTATTCAGACTACTCATGCTATAAGTGGATCTGCTTGTGAAAGTGGCCTTCTACCAGCATTAAATTGATCCATTTTTTCATTATGCATTCAACAAACAGATTGGGTGGCAGATCTGTTCCAATTTATGCACTTCTTCCAATTTTTGTGGCCTCATGTGTCTCTCATTTGGGCCTTTGGCCACTTGGTCATGGGAAGTTCTTGCTACCACTCATATTGCCATGTTTGCAGTTACAGTTCCTCATTTCTGGGCAAGACTTGCTCTCTCAGCTATCACAGTAGCGTTGAGCCCTGGCATCTCTGCTATGCCATGTGAAAGAAGCCACACAGACCTGGAATCCAGGCTTGACCTGACCAGACCCATACAGACTCTTCTTCTTCCTACCACTCTTCACCACAACAAAGAGAATGCAGCCCAGAGTCCTCATGGCTACCCTGGAGTGCAGAGGGAACAGTGTGAGAAACTGGGTAGTTAAGTGCCCCTTAGAGAACTTGATCAATCCAACCCCATTCCAAGGTACAGTGGTTGTGTTTAGCTCATTTGGAAATGTTCTTCATGGCTGTGCAACAGCTGTCTTGTGAAACTACACGACCAGCTTGGTAATGGAGAGCCCTGACTATCACCTTATATTTGTTTCTCCCTTTTTCTTATGTCACTTTCTTTTTCTCTCTGCCCTGCCGTCCTGGGAGAGGCCATCCCAGTAAAGAATTGGCACTTATGATCTACTCTGTGTGTATGTCTTTGGAACCTACCCCAACCGAAACGAACAGCTCATGAAAACCAGAACCGTGCTAGCTGTGGGACATAAAGTGGTGAACAGGGCAGACAGAGTTATCCCTCTAATATAGCCTTCAACAGAGTGGGATAGACAGGTAACAACATAAACAAAAAAATAGAGGAAAAAAGCAGAATTTGTGCTAAGTGGTAGGAAGGAAAGGATTGACTTCTGACAGGTTATGGTGGGCCTGGGAGGGTTGTGGGAGAACAAAGATGAAATCAGTTTAAATAAGGAGTTTTGCTCCAAAGAGGTTGTATTTCAGTTGAGACATGAAGCTTTAAAAGGAGTCAACTAGCTAAGAGCAGACAAGAGAAATCTCAGCTATCAGAATAGATAGCACACAGCAGGATTCTAAAAGCAAGAATGAGTTTTGGGTGTTGGGGCATTCAAGAAAGATGAGGATGGTTGGAAAGTACTGATCAAGGTGAGGAGGGAATGCTTGAGGCTAAGGAGAATACAGGAGCCAGATGCTATATATCCTTGGTTGGTTGTTGTAGAAGACTGGATTTTATTCTAAGGGCAACTGGAAGCCACTAAAATGCTTTAAGTAGAGATATTAGAGTAAAATCCAGTAAAATCTTAATTTTCCAGTTCCATGTTCTTAATTTGTTTGAATAAAATATTGTACTTGTAACTCTAATAATACAAGAACAAAATAATTATGGGAACAGGAATAAGGAAGCAAACTTTATAAGATATACCATGAATTAACGTGAGCATAAAATGATGTCAAACGTAAATAAAATTATAGAGTGTGGGTCAGCTTGTAACCACTACTTTCTGCCTGTAAGAAATCATTATCTATTATAACACTACTTTTCTTTGATTCAGCTGGTCTAGCGGTGTGTGTTGATCAGATTCATTTTCTACTTTGTTACATCTTTATCCAGATTCATTTGATTATTTCCTTGTATGAAGGAAAGTTCTTAGTATTGTAGTTGTAATTTCTTAAAACTATAGAGCCTCTGTTCCCTCATTTAGAATTCCTCATTAATTGTAGTCCTATTGCTATGGCTGTCATTAGTGCAATCTGCTAATTCACAAATTCACGGAAGTACGGAAATACATTTTGCTAATGTGCACTGCAAAATGCCCTCTACAAAATGGCTCCTATATAATGTCATTTGTGAAATACCTGCTGCAGCTGCCAGGGGAGGGATTTTATAGACCAACCTGGATTGGGGTGAAAGCCATATATCTTGAAGGCAGAGAGAGCTCTCCTCTATAACTCTCAAGGCCTTTCTCTGCGGTTGCCACCTATTTTCTACTGTTACACATCCCCAAATTGCCTTTTTGAAGTTAGACTTTTAGCCATTATATCTATTGTTTTATTGACAAAGAGCTGGTGAGATTAAAATAGATTCAAAAAGCAACAACTCATGAAAATTAAAACCAAATATTGACCTCACTCTAGGCCAAGTCATACCCAGGCAAAATTGGCAGCAACCAATGTGATCATGGTTTTTCTGGGGGTTGGGGGTTAGTGAGAGCGGGAGCAATAGAATTGTTGAATTACCGAATGTATTATTTTTTGACCAGAAATTGCACCGTGGAGGTTCAACTCTTTTCCTTGGTTGGAAAATTTTGTCAATTCAGGGAATACATTAGCAACACTTTATCATGGATTTGCTCACCAGGGTGATTTCTAGAAGACAGTTGCCTGAGTTGGAATGGAACATGGGAAAGATCTTGACAGAAGGGGATGGATGAAGTCTGGAAAGCGAGAGCTACCAAGGAGGTCTATAAACAGAGAACCCAAGAGGATGCTGGGTGCCCAGGGGAAGTGATTGCATTGGTGCTGAAAGCAAAGATGGTTGTGGGCCAAATTCTAACTTCAGACTTTTGCCTCAGGCAGCATTTTAGCATTTCAAGTCTTATTAAAGGACTCTCCTTCTCAAGCAGATGGTGGCTTTGCTGATAACAAAGAAAACAACATTGCTGGAGAAAAGAGAGTCAGACCCAGCTTCAAAGAGGCAAAACACCAGGAAAAAGTTACTAATGTTTCTTGGAGAATGAATCACTAGAAACAAACAAAAAATGGACGTGATACAATGGAAATAATTTATTGAAGAGAGTCTGTATTGTCGAGGGCATCCCAGCCCTAGCTCTTTTCCGATTTTCTGCCTCCCTGCAGATGGGTGAGGAAATAGAGTTGAAATGTATCTAATTTGAAATAAAATGTAAATGTTCCAGACTAGAATATTTTTATATTGGGCATATTTTGTGCCCAGCTGGGATGATTTAAGTGAAGGCTTGAGAAGGCCTCTCTGAGGAAGGGATATTTAAGTTGAGCAACAAAACTTTGAGTAATCAAAGTAATATTCTGTCCCTTATTAAGAAACTTTTATTTCATCATAAAGAACATGCAATGCTTTTGGCTTAGCTAATTTCTAATAACAAGCTAATTTTTATATTTCATATTTAAGAAAACCTAAATTCTATAGAAATTAAATGCGTGTGATAAAATGAAAATGAAAATGACTTATTGCTTCTATACAGCGTGTAGCATGACAAGCATACAGACAGAAAAGTACTAGAATTTGTACACATGCTCACATGCATATATGTGGACTTTCTTAAAGGATTAACCTGTGAGATTATATATACATGTATTTCAATATCTATTATCTGTATTTAAACTTAGTTAAGGGGCTCAGTTGGTTGGACATCTGAGTTGGGCTTTGGTCATGATCTCACAGTTTGTGAGTTTGAGCCCCACATCGGGCTCTCTGCTGTCAGCACAGAGCCGGCTTCAGATCCTCTATCTCCCTCTCTCTGCCCCCTGTGTTGGCCACTGCTTGTGCTTTCTCAAAAATAAATAAAACACAAAACAATAAAAAAATAAAATTAGTTGATGCTGATTAAGTCTACTTATTTCAGGTGCTCCCTCATTACTGGTCCCCTATACCAAACCCCAGCTACAAGCTTGGCCAAGGTTAAATCAGCTCAAGTTTTAGGATTCTTCATTATAAGTGCCACATCTTGGCTGTTTTGACTCCTTTTTCTGATTCTTGACTGTCTCTTTCACTTTAACCTTCTTTCCATACAGGGAAGTCCTCAACTCTTACTTCATCTGCATCTGCCCTCCCTTTGGTCTATGGTTTATGGGTACTACCTAGCCCTTTATGATGTTTGTCAGATATGTCTACACCTTCCTGAACCTGGCTGCTCACCTGATCTCTAAACTCTGGGCTCTAAGAATTATCCTAAGGTGAGCACATGGGACATCTTACCTTCTGACTGGTTTCACAGGGATCTAAAGTTTAGGAAGATTTATGGCTTTGGAAAACCAGCCTAAATAAACTGGTTACTTTGTGTAATCCAATTACAGAGCTTCTATTACATATCTGTACTGTTGACCTGATCAGATTTGCTGTGTTAATTGTCCTGCATACAAAGTAGAACAAGGTACTGTGTTTAACCTGGAAGGGCCTGGTAGGTGAGAGACATATAAAAATAAAAAATTTCAATAGAGTGTAATAAGTATGAGGGCAGCGGTTGACACAATGTAAGAAGTGCAAAGAAAAGAGAATAATCAACTGTGCTTGTAGATAAGGGGTCATACATTTTGGTTTGCCAAGGAAAGTTCTGGTTATGATTCTTGCCCTGAATATCTACTGCAGTTTAGTTTAGTTTCACCTTCTTATACTCTTCAGTGTGTCCCAGTTTCATCCAAAAAAAAAAAAAAAATTATATGATGCTCCTACTTAAAATGGGAGGGTCAAGTGTTGCCTGTGTGGCTCAGTTGAATGTCTGACTCTTGATTTTGGCTTAGGTCATGATCCTGGGGTCATGAAATCAAGCTCTGTGTGTTTGTTGGGCTCTGTGCCAAGTGTGGAGCCTGACTGGGACTCTGTCTCACTCTCTCTGTCTCTCAAAAAAAAAAAAAAAAAAAATGAGAGGGTCAAACAAGGTATAAGAAGATGCAATAAATAAAATCAAAATTATGGGAAGGACTTTGCCAATTTGATGAGACAGGGATGGTAATTATTGGCAAGGATAATAGGCCCATGACCTGAGCAATGTTGTGAATCTGGAGAATGATATGTAGTTCATATGATGGTACAACTCCAGAGAGGCACAAGACACTCTGGGTCAAAGCAAAACCAGGACCAGTGACAGTAAGTCTTTTCTCCTGTGCTAAGGACCTTATACTACTTCTCATAGACAGTGGAGTCAGATTAAAGTTTTTAACCAAAAGAATGACCTGATTAGGTTTGCCTTTTAGTAACATCACATAGAAATAATGTACAGAATAGATGAGCAGGGAATGAAACTTTAGGCAGGCAGAATAAGTAGAAAACCATCATAATAATCTAAACAAGAGATCCTGAGAAGCTAAGCTAAGGCTGATTTGGAGGATAAAAGGAAGAGTCAAATCATACTCAGTGAGTAGTTGGATATACAGATCGGGAACTCAGTAAAGAAGTATGGACTGCAAGAATAGATATGGGAATGTGAGTAAAGAAGAAAAGTCTGAAGTGAAAAGAGAAAGAATCTAAAGCTAGAACCTGTCCTTCTAATTTTATTAGGACAATGTGGGAAGATGGAATAATAAATGGAAACAGCGTTAGAAAACAATATGCAAGAGACTATTATGAGAAATTAGTTTTGGTTAAAGAATTATCATGGATGTTGGTACTAGAGTTTTAACTGCCAGCATAATTTTTTTAATTGAATACCTTATTCTCTTCTAATGTATTATCAGTAAAATTCCATTATATAAATAGGGATTTCTCATAGAACAAAAGTGTTCTTCCCACAAAGATCCATTTTGTAATGATTAATATGTATAATAAATGCTATTGGTAAAAGTCCCAGTCATATGAGTCAGCAGTAAGTCTTTTTATGGTAGACTTTATAACTCTCACACTTGTATTTGGACAAAAGTAGAAGACTGTACTCAGAGAGCATCTTGTGGTTGCCACAGTGAAGAAAAAGAAGGGTTGAAATACTTCTTCTTTTCATCGACAAGTGTAGAGCTCTAGAAATAAGGTTTTAAATCATATTAAATATCCTGGGAACTCCAGATGAAAGTTTTTAGAGTGAGATTTCTAAATCTGTTGCATTTTCTAAGTAAGAATGGACACTGTCCCTGGCCCGTGCCCCCCACAATGAGAAACGACTGCTATTTATTTCTTACGTTAATTTTCTATATTACAATTGTTCGTTCTTCAGTCTCTTCCACTGGTCTATAAATAAATTCTAAATAGATATGCATATGTAATAAAAGGTGTTTGAATTATGATACATAAATATTTCCACGCAAGTATAAAGTCATGCTTATGGCTGAGGTTTTTCTAAACATCTTAGAATTAAATATAATACCTTCAACTTGTCACACTCAAATAGGAAAAATATTTTGTAGTTTCTGAGAATGATTTCTGAAGCACTCTTGAAGGTTCAAGTTATTTTTTAAGTTATCATGGCAAAATCCTCTTCCATATCAATAATTTATACTTTAGTAAATTTCACTCTTTTGGACTACACAAATCAGGAATGTGTGTTAATTCAGACAATATTTATAAATAGAATGGAATGAAACTTAAAAACAACTGAATTACTTTTTAACTTTTAATGTTGTATTCACCAAGAAGATGACATTAGTTTAAAAGCAGTGAAATTAATAGATTTTTTAAAATCAAAGGATTAAATAATGACAAAATACCCCAAATGCTTTCGGCTTCTGTTCTTAGAAATGAATTTGAAGAACAGCTCTATTTATTATATATTATATAAAATTAATGTGACTTATGTTTTGTAAGTGTTTTACATTTAGTTGTATCTTTTTATAACTTAGAGTGTAATATAAACACACCAAGCAACAATATTTTCAAAAAGCAGCTTAAAACTCAGTAATTTAACTAAGCAAAATTAGCTCCTTTCTTCCTACTCTATTTTTCATATTTAAATCTTACCATATTATGTAATCTTTGACCAATTGCTTTTGTCTTGTGTAGTGGATGCTGAATTGTGCCACCCACCTGCCTAGATATCTCCCAGAACTCACATACTCATTACCCCAGTTCTGGAAGTGATGGCTGCTGCCAGCTAGGTCCATCTCTGGGTATTGCTATTATCTGAAAAAAGCTGCCTCACCCAAGTTTACCCCCCACTCTTCTCAGGGTGCAGCCCACATCCAAAGACATGGAAAGATACCAAAGCCCATTTCCCTTGCATAAATTTGATACTTCTCTGAATGACCATGGTAGCTCCAAAGCTCTCTGTGGGATCAAAAAGTGACTATCGCAGCTGCATCAGAGTTTCAGTGCTGCTTCTTATCCTCCTGAAGGTATTGCTCCCAGTAGTGTCCCCAGATGAATCACCTGGATGAAAACTCAACATCTCAGAATCTGTTTTCCTGGAGAAACCAACAATGCATGCCAGTAATAGTCTTCAGAAGCCAATCTCAAACTGGCATCTTGAACAAAGTCTCATCAGTGGTGGTAGGTACATGCTATGAACTGAATTGTGTCCCCCCTACCCTAAATCCATGTGTTGAAGCTATAACCTTAATGTGACTATATTTGAAGATAGGACTTTCAGGAGATAATTACAGGCATATCAAGTCATAAAGATGGGGTCCTAATCCAATAGGAGTTATTGCCTTATAAAAAGAGGAAGAGAGACATCTCTCATTTTTCACATTTAAGGACTCATCAAGTAAGTGGCCACATGCAAGCCAGGAAGAGAACTCTCACCAGAACCTAACCACCCAGGTTTCTAGCTTCCAGAACTATAAGAAAATAAAAATTTTTATTTGTTGTTTAAACTACCCAGTCAATGGTATTTTGTTAAGCTGAGTAGACTAAGGCAATGGATTATTGATAAGCTCAGTATGCAATAGCTGTACAATTGTTAAAACTTTTACCAATGGTGAATTCAGATGGGATACCAGTAAAAGGAAATGCATGGTCAATGTGATACTTTTAAGTGTTTGAATAGTTTTGGGGAAATACTAGTCATAAGGACTATGAAATTAGATGGCTTTTTCTAGGAGCCATTGACACATTGGAGGAAAATTTTTAAAAATTACAGTAATCAATCACCAGTTTAAGATAAAGTAGGAAAGTTAAAGGGCCTCATTTTCAATATTAAGAGACATTCATTCAACTAGAAGCAGAACAAGCAGAGACTCAGGCATGGAAATTTATTAAAAGGCTATCAAAGATTCAGAGAAGGTTGAATGCTCAACCCCAGCAAGGCTGCTACTTCAAGGTCAGGTCCCTGATTAACAGAGTAGGATTTTTCAATTTGAGAGGAAAATCTGGATCAGTGAATTTAAAAATCTTTAATTCCTAGACTACCCTGAACCTTCTGCAACATGATCCACTTTGCCTGTAATAGCTTCCTTTTCCCCTTGTGTAACAAGGATGCAGACACCTGAGTCTTGCAAGACAATATAAGTTCAGGATCTAGCCCCACTTTCCCACTGGCTACCAAAACAATACTTTTGTGTCACCATATAACCCAAGCACAAATGTGCCGAGCCTGATGGAGGAAAGAGACATCACAAAATAACTGCAGGACCAAGTCAAAATGTAGCTGCGATAGTGACTGGATCCTCAGGGTTCAGATCATGGGGTGGGGACAGAAAGTTAGCCAATGGAGAGGGTGTCAATATGACAGCAAATTCCAGTGACACAGTTTTTAATATCCTGGCAATGATCCTGCTGAAGACTCAGAGAAAGGAAGGTTTGCATTAAATGAAGTAGTGATACCAGGACTCCATGGCAGATGGTGAAGGCAAGGGTCAAGTGGCTGACAGACATGGGATGCTAAGGAAATTCTGGATAAGAGAGCAAACATTTCATCTTCTGTGGAACAGTCCATGGGAAGGTGGGGATACATGTCAGTTACCGAAAGATGAGGAATGTACCAGTAAGGGGGGTGGTGCATCTGAAACTCTGAAGGCAAGGAATATCCATAGGAGATCCTGTTGCAGACTTGGGCTTCCTAATAGCAATGCAGATGGTAAAATCCTAAAATGATGGAGACCAAGTGGCACTCCAAAACAGGTGCAGATATAATAACAACATGGTCAATGTGGAAGCTTAGAACATTTGAGCTGTATAAAACTATGGCCATGTTTAATAGATCATAAGGGAAAGATACGTGGGCATTTGCCAAGGATATCACTCAATCTATGTAAACAATATATCAAAGGCTATGGGGAATGGCCCAATATAAAATAATTATCCCTTGCCCAGCTTCCTGAATTGAGTTAGTTTTTAAACTCAGAACCCACATACTGAAGGAGATACCAGTTTTCCAAGAAGAAGGACCCTATAACCCCACAAAAAGTTTGTAAAAAGGCCCTAGTTCCCTCAAAAGAGTCAAAGACATATCCTTGGATAATTGTACATTAGGAAAAAGGGAATATGCAGATATTTCAAGTACTAGGGACACTGGGTGTAAGTTGAAAGTGTCCCTCCCCTCCAGCAAATATAGGAATAAACAATAATATTGCATCGGGCAGAAAGCAGTGCTACCCATAAAAAACTAAAGTATGCAAAAATGTGGTCCATAGCATATCCCTTTTAGTTCATCAACCCTGTCACTGAAAAATTCATATGTATCCTGGAGAATGACTATGGCATCCTGAACACTCAATCAAATAGGAACCCCCGTTGTAACTCCTCTGTCAGATGAGATATCTCTGCAAGCACAGAATGACACAGACTTAGGACATGGTCTGTAGCCACTGAGCAGATGAATGCATTTATTTTGAACCCCATCAGGAATGAGAGTGAGCAGCAGTTTGCCTGCACATGGAACAGACAAAAGTATGCATATGCAGTCTTGCCGCAGGGCTGTGTTAATCTCTTCCCACCTTCTATCATAATTAGTCCAAAGGGACATAGACTCTCTGGATGTTCTGCAGAACATCACATTGGACCACTGTATCAAAGGCATAATATTAATTGAATCAGATGAGCAGAAAGGGGAAAGTGTGTTCGACATTTTGGTAAGCCACATTTGCTCGAGGGGTAAGAGCCAAACCCTGTAAAGACTCTGAAGCCAACCATATCAGTAAAGGTTTAGAACATCAGTGGAGCATGCAGGAGCATTCTCCCCTGAAAATAAAAGAGACATTGTTGCCTCTTGCATCTCTCACCGCTTAGAAGGAGACAGTGTCCGGTCAGCCTCTTTGCATTTTGGGAAGCAATGTATTCCACATGGGAAAAACTGCTCCAAAACATTTAACAAATGACATGGAAGGCTGACAGCTTTGAGTAGGACTGTAGCAGGAAGCTCTGTCTCAGGTCCAGGGCAATGCAGGAAACCCTGTTGCTTGAGCCATAAAACCTAGCATATTCTAGGGTACTATAAGGTATATGGCATGACAATAGGGATATTGTGGCATAAACAGATGCTTTATGAAATTTATTGGAAGCCACTGTAGGAGAACCACAGTGTAGGCCCATATGTTTCTGGAGCAAACATATACCATCAGCACCAGAAAATTATAGACCATTTGAAAAATAGTGTCTGGCATACTCCTGCCCTGGTGACAAGATGATAGGACATATAGTGATCTTGTGAGCGGAACTTCTCATCGTGGTTTGAGTTTTGTCACATGTGCCAAGCTGTAAGGTGAGACAAACCAAATAGCAGTCTCCTGTAAGATGGAGGTTGTGTATCTGGGAATGAACCTGGATCATCAGGCAACCCAGTGCTAGTACATTTGAGTCATATACAGCACAGACTTAGCATTATGGGCTCCCACTCACCAAAACTGGTGTAGCTACTGCTACTGCTAAATATCCAACCTGTTAGGGATAGAGGCCAACACTGAGTCCCCAGTGTGGCAACATCTCTAAGAAGGTCAACCAGCCAGTGCATATTAATTGGATTTCACTGCACTCTTTCAACCTTAAAGGAAGCAGCAGTTTACCTTGACTAGAATCAACACACTGTGAGTATGGATATGATTGTCCTGCTCCCAGAGCTTTAGTCAATACCATATTTCAGGGGCACTCAAACCACCAACACAGAATCACATACATTGGACCAAGGGACCCCTCCCTCTTATAGGAAGGACAGATCATTGTGATCATAAATTTGCTAATCATGACACTCACTGCACTGCTCAGAAGCTACTGGCCTGATGGGTGAGAGGAACTGCATTTTCAAAAAGCAGCTGAAATTCCAGCTTGGAGAGGAGTCAGCAAAGGACCATGACAGACCTACAAGAAACTCTAAATCAATGACCCTTATATGCTATTACATACCAGTAGACAGAACACCCGAGCTCAGGAAACAAACATAGTATTAGGTTTGGCCCTGATGATTCTCACAGATCCACTTAGAGATTTTAAGCTTTCTATCTCTGCAAACTCTGGGTGTTGTAGGTCTAGAAGTTCTGAATCTCAGAGAAGGAATGTTTCCATCACAGGACACAAGAAAGGTATCTTTAAACTTTGTTATGACTGCCACATGGTTACTTTGTACTCCCTGAAGTGAGTTGTCCCCTAGAGATGGGGTGTGTCCTACAGTGAGATAGGTCTCTTCCATTGGGGGCAATGCTGAGGGAGAACTCAGCTTTGGGACCCCAGCCATCACTATCGGCAGCTGAGGGAGTGAGAGGCTCCATCCTAAAGAGGATTTTGAATGATGACCTCAGCAGTAGCCCATTTCTTGCACCTCTTGGATATATATTTCCTATAGAGAAATTTTACTCCATCCAGAAACAGCCCCTGTGTCAGGATTTTGGTTAGATGATTTCTTTTCCTGAGAAAATTTAGAGGAAATTAGTGGAAAAAGTAGTGGAAACTATAGCTCCTGCCAATGAAACTGGTCTTAGGCTATGACTGATACTCATCATCTCTTTCCTTGTTGCAACCATCCTATAGTTCAACAGCTCTGCTGGGTCCTGCATACTGCATCTCCTTACAGGTGTTTTATCTGAGAGCAAGCCCCAGTGTCCATACACAGCTTCATCACAGTGCCTGTTTCCCAAAGAAGCTGCTTTTTGATGTCTCCACTTCCCCTTTCCTTAGGACATCAGAGGTGTGGTAAATGCAGGGCTTAGGGATAAACTTACAAAAAATTCTACTGACCTGAAAAATGTAATAGGAGGACAGATGTCTTTGTCTAAAACTTACCAGGAAAACTGGCAAAGAGAATTATGCTTATGAATTTTAACAATGAGGAGAACTCATATGCCAAACAAAACAAAACAAAACAGAAACAAAAAAACAGTTGTTGAATTTATTAGTTTACTATGGCAGCCATAATAGAGCACCACCAACTGAATGACTTAGACAACAGAAATTTATTGTCGCACCTTCAGGACAGTCCAAGATGAAGGTGCTGGCAGGGTTGGTTCCTTTTGAGGGCTAGAGAGAGAATTTGCTTCAGGGTTTTGCCCTCAGCTTCTGGTAATTTGCTGGCATTCTTTCACATTCTTTGGCTTCTGGTACCTCATCTTGATCTCTGCATTCACCCTCACATGAAGTTCTCCCTATGTGAGTGTCTCTATGCCTAAATTCCTCCTTTTTGTTAGGACACCAATCATACTGGCTTAGGGGCTCATTCTATTCCAGTCTGATCTCAGCTTAATTTAATTACAACTAAAAAACCTCTTTCCAAATAAAGTCACATTCTAGGGGTTAGGACTTCAACATACAACTCTTACGTGGACACAACTCAAATCATAATATTGAACTTTTGGGGAAAGGTTGTATTTCTTAAGACATTATGTGGTAGAAAATGCCACTTAAGTATAAGTGTAAGTATTAAGTATAAGTATAAAAATAGTAAGCTAGCTGGATTTTTTTTTAATGGGAACCTTAAATCACTGTCCTCAGGAAAAATGGCTTCCTTTCCACATGCTGTTTGGGGGATCACCCCCAGACACTGCATTTCCAATGAATTAGCAAAAAGCACTAGATTCTATTTGTGTCCTGACATGTACCTGTCTCTTCTACCCATCTGAAAATGTTATGGCACCAAAAGGAAGAAAATAAATAATGTGTCCTCTCTGCATGAGTCCATAGTAACTGGTTACAGCTAATCTTCTAAAGAAAGAGAATTCAATCTAGCAATTAGAATTTATGGGCATAAGCTCTGGAAGATGAAAACCCTCATCATCCTATTTGGTTCACTGACTCTGAAAGGCCCACATGCCATGTCACATTGCCAAATTGCACATCTGCATTTTGGTTGGTACATGCCTTTGGTGTTGGCATTGGCCCTATGACCACAGATCTTTCTATTGCAGCTATTTTAGTGGCTTGGCTCTTTTTTATTCCCTTAGGTCTACTGGTGGAGCAAGGGGACACCCACGGTGGAAGCCAAAAGAGTCATCTTAATGAATGGCATATTATAGACCTTGTGATTGTGATTTGCATTGTTTCATGGCATGGCTGGCTAAATTCCTGTTACTGAAGGATGGAGTTAAATCAGGCATAAAAGTGATGTGGAATCTTTTTTTTCGGAAAGCTGTTCACAAGAGTGCTCTTGTCCCAACTGAGACTCCCTTTTGTATGAGCTGTTAAATAAAGGACAGGGGAATCTTCTGTGTGAATGTGCAGCACATATACTGTGTCCTGGGCCTCTAGAACTGCAGGTGGAGCCTTCGGAGGTAAAGGACCATCTGGCGCAGCTCCTGGTACCATCTCACATGGTAGGTCTGCGTCAGGACCCTGGATAAAAAACCCAGGTCAGTGAGTCCGGTGGGGAGCTCCCCTCCGGCAACCATCTCATTAAATACTGGATCCAGGAACCTGGTGGAACTCAGCCACAACTGCAGAAAACATATTTCAGTCTCAAAGTGTCAGAGTGAAGGGGAAGGGGGGCGGGGGGCGGGGAAGCGAACCAAATGCTAGGGCAAATCAAAACATCTTTTTAAAAATGTCGCCTGCTTGCTGCCAAATGTGGGCTCAGAGGGAGTGCCACCGGGAGCAAGTTCCACATGGCAGGGCCTTCCATGGAGAAGCCTGGCTGGCAGGCCAGGAGGATTCAGTAATTAACACTGTCAAAGATTTGCGAGGCCCCATTTCAGCAGCTTGATCTGGAAGTGTCTGCCCATGTACAGTCACCCTCCAGCCGCACAGCTGCGGTGTGGGGTTTGTCAGCGGTTGGTGCATGTGTGGGCCCAAACCCTTTGTCATGTGGTATCAGCCAGCCTGAGGGTGCCTTTGGGGGACTTAACCCTGTGGAAAGTAAGGTGCACAGTATCTGATTTTTTTAAAAAATCAATTAAGTGAAGGACTCTAAGAATGCATAGTAAGTAACCCATTCCTAGAAGTTCCAGTATCCAGATGGCTAGACAACAATGTTAGAGACCCATGCGTGGTGGCCTCGCTCGGCATACGGAATTGGCTGCTGTGGGCTGGGAAGGAGGCTGGGGAAACCTTGGGGAAAATGGGTGAAATTACAAGCTATACTGTAAAGACTCTAAAACAGGGTATCGCGAGGAATAGAATGGCATTGGTTTCTTGAGAAGAAGAGAAAATTAGTGGGTAGGTACCTGGGCTGTAGTGAAAAAAACACAAAACAAGTTTGTGGGTTCAATTCCCAAGACTACCACTCTCTTGTGCTGTGACAACTGGTGAGTTACTAAACCTTTATGTAAAATGAAGGTTTTGATATCTCATGTGAAATGTTTTTATTATGAATATATGTGGGCATATTGAGTAAACAAATTATAGATACCTATACATACATACACACATATATACATTACATATATATATACATATATACATGTATACATTACATATATACATCTGTGTATCTGCCATTTAGTGATCAACAAACTTTTTTTTAAGTATATTTGTTTATTTTGAGAGCGAGAGAGTCCAGGGGAGGGGCAGAGAGAGAGAGAGAGGGAGAGAGGGAGAATTCCAAGCAGGCTCCACACTGCCAGCACAGAGCCTAATGTGGGCCTTGAACCAATGAACTGTGAGATCATGAGCTGAACCTAAACCAAGAGTCAGACGCTTAACCAACTGAGCCACCCTGGCACCTTAATGATCAACAAACTTTTATCAGGTACCTCCTATGAATGGGCAAATCTTAAAAATGGTATTAAACGTGACAAGTCAAGTCTCTGTTCCCTTGGAGCTTATATTCTAGTGAGTGAAGAAAAGCAACACGCAAATAAATAAGACATTTTCAGGTTGTGGGAAGATCCATGATTAAAATGAATGATTCTAGGATATTTACATACTTTTTCTCATTCAATTTTTCTTGCACTCCTGGGAAGGGCACAACTGTTTCCATTTACTGACAGAGAAACCTATGACCTATGTGTTAGCTCTGATGCGGCAGGCTTGAAAGCATGGGTATTTAATCAGAATTGTGGGAACCACACTGGAAACTTCTTCAGTAAGGGGATGTCTGAAATCAAGGGATGTTTCCAGCCCACATTGTCTATATCCTTCACTTTTTAGGTAAAATATTATTTGCTAGAGCCTCCATGTACCATGGTTTATGAATGGAGCCATGCAGTAGTAAACTACACTCACTTACAATTTGGACACTTAGGCTATTGCTGAACAAATCTATGAGAGCCAGGGTCACAACTAGGCCTCGTTACCTCTGCAGACATTTCTAGCATCTTAGCTGGGCCATCTATTTCACAAGACAGCAAGATTCATCTAAAAAGGTCAAGACCACTGAGTAGAACTGCTTCAGACAAACATCTTTGAATTGGTAAAGAAGATGGCCTATTCAGATTTGTTATTTTCATGTTTCTTGTTAATGCCTTTATTGTCTGTCATGTGTATATGGTTTAAGTAAAGGAGAGAAGTTAAACTTGTACTGTGGGAAGAAATATTGCAGAGTAGAGAGAAGGAAATTAAATCATATAAATCTTGGTCAAAACATATTTGGGTTGAGCTAGATTTGAAGCATCTTGGTGTCTCCTTACATGTGTCCAGCTTGAAAATTATGTGAAACACATGTTTCTTTGGGCCCTGAGGAAGGACACAGCTAAAATGGGGCTAAAATGGCACTAAAGAGAAACCTAGAATCCTTTAGGTGAGGCCAGGATGCATGCTAACTCTCCAGTTGTTATTCTTTTGAGTTTACCACACTTTTTGTGTGAAGAATTATGTTATTTGTCAAGCAGAGTGTCAGGTCAACAATGGATGCTTGAAGTCTGAGCCTCGCCAAAACGGTGAGTGAAGGAGAGGATAATGGGACAGGTTTCATCCATCCCCACTTCTTTCTCTCCCTCACGTTTTCCTCCTCTCTTCTTCTTACTTTCCAATGAAGTGCCTCTGCTCCTGGCATCTTGATTATTATTTTTTTCCTCCCTGCATGATTTTTGTTACTTTAACTGACTGCTCTTTTCCCAAGTCATTTCCTCCAGCCTGAACTCCTTTCTCATCAAGCTCTCACCCATCCCATGGTTCTTAATTTCTGCCAAGGTCTTCCCAAAGCTCCACGTCTCAGAGGCCAACCTCTCAGAGGCCCACCTCCCACCCCGCCCCCCCTTAGAAAGTAGTCTTGTTGAAGATTTAACCACTGGGTCCTCAGCATTATATTTTCACCACATATTGTTTTACTTAACCTTCGAAAGACCCCTTGATATATGGTATGGTTCCCATTTTACATGGAGGAAACCAAACTCCAGAGCATCTAATGACCTCACCAAGGTTACCTAGCTGGTAAGCAGTGGAGGGATAGAGAGACCTGAATCCTCTGACCTGCACTTGCTAGCTAGCAGCACGGTGTTGGGCCATCACCGCCTCTGCTCACCTTTCTTTCCTTAGTGGTAAATAGTCAAAGAGGGACAGCTTGTAGGAGGAGGACAAAAATTATAAAGGCTCCCTCCGAATCAGCCCCCACTGAACCAAGCTATCGAGGTCCAGGAAGTGGTAACTAAAGTTTGGGAAAATAGCATTTTGGTAAAACTTTAATGGTGAGTTTTGTCACTTTTCATACTACTGTTCCTCTAAGATCTGCTCTGTCGAGCAGCTAATTAATCCTCTTGGGGCAATTACCCAGTCACCAGAAATGGTCTTCTGTAGGCCCCATGCCTCTGGGCACAGTCTGCGCTAAATAAGCAGCAGAAGAACCTTGAAGTGGCAGGTCTGTAACCGCTCTTTCCTGAGGTCAGCACTTGCACGTTCTGGGCCCAGCGGCACAGCATCACACACAGGTAGGTGTTCCGTAAGTGCTTTTTAATGATGGTGGTGGTGACGATGTACGAAGGTCTGTTTATACTTGCAGAGAGGGTCGTGTATTTTAACAAGAAGGACTTTTGATTGGCATTTCAAAGAGGCTAGTGTTGTTGGAAAATGTCAGCACCCTACATAGGAGGGCACTTCACAAGTGTTAAGGGATTGGGTCTGCTAAGGGGATTAGGATAATTGTTTTGGAGTGAATGGGCAGGCTCAGTGGAGGTGACCTGAAGTCATTTTAATGGGCCTAGTGGAGCTCCTGGTGACAACTCATGCTAGTGGATTAAGATGCTCTGATGAAAATTCCCAGTCATTACTTAGCACTGGATCCATTGGGATACTGGCTGCCCTATTGTATTGCTATGCCTGGTAGGCTGACTTAATTTCTGGGCTCAAACAAAGAAATACTGATCAAAGAAACTGCCACCCCACCATGTGGCACAGGGTTCCTTTGCCTCCAGAGATGAAAGGTGCCTATTTTCATGGCACTTCTCATTTTGGGAAGCCTTTTAATTCGTGCCAGTTCAAGATCAATCAGGGATGAAGTCAAACACTGTCAGAATAGAAAGTCCTGTGGGTAAAAGAACTTCTTTCTCCTAAGTAAACACCAGGTTGCCTTGCTGAAAGTTAATATCACATCACGTTTGCAAGCTTCAGGAATAAAAGACGATGTCTGGAATGAATGTATATATAGATCTGAAGATTACAAATAATAGAATTTATGTTACAGACTAGTAGTTCTCGTCTGCCTGCAACCTTTTCTCACATGATACAAATAAATGTTGGGTGGAAACCTTCAACTTCAAGTATTGGTGAGCCCAGCCCAAAATGACTGGATCAGGCTTTTCTGTTGGGCAAAGGTTGAGATGCTACCATTC
Source organism: Crocuta crocuta (assembly GCF_008692635.1). Taxonomy (NCBI): domain Eukaryota; kingdom Metazoa; phylum Chordata; class Mammalia; order Carnivora; family Hyaenidae; genus Crocuta; species Crocuta crocuta. The sequence goes on along the minus strand of NW_027531010.1, from coordinate 785,702 downwards.
ATTGCCCAATGTGTTTGGATGCTTTTGTTTGACCAGCTTGAATTGCTTTGTGCATGAGACCATCCAACTGCCTTACGCATCACTCCCACCCTCAGAGAAGTGAAAGTAGGTGTTCTAGAAACAAAAAGTGGCTTTTGTCACAAATTTCTCACATTGGGGACACTTCCAGTGTTGCTTTAACTAGTTACAGTTTATCTGAATCAAGTTCTTCAAGGAAGTGGCTGGAGCAGAAAAAGAAGGCAGTGCAAGGCAGGCAGAGTGACATCCCAGCTTGGGCACCATGGAATGAACAAGATTTGCTGCAGTGTGAGATTTGCACCTGCAGCAAACAGACTTTAGGTTTCTCTAACTGCAAACTGAGGAATTTTATACACAAATGTTTGTCAGCTTGGAAATTCCCTACCTTCCCACATGGGTTGCATAAAGAGAGTCTTAACACCCACCTTACATATCTGGTCTAGACTGCCTATAATCATTTCCTGTCCTTTGGTGAGTGGACAATAACTATTTCAGAGGTTGGAATCTTTTCTGTTTGAATTTGATGTTTAAGTGTGCTTTATTTTGGAGCATGGCTAATCCAAGATAGCTTGTCTTTAAATTAAAAATTTGCAATAAAATTTATTGTTTCTCTATGCAGCACTTTTTTTCTGTAGACACATTCATCTCTGAAACTCCTCACTATGGATTTTCAAAAGTGCCAAGTAGAGTAATGGAGATTTTGATGAAATAGCCTACAACTTTGAAATACTCTTTCTCTAGAGCAGTGTCAGAGTCGCTGTGGGTGGTTGTTAAAAATTGAGATTCCTGGAATTCAACCGAGGTCTACTGAATCAAAATCCCTAGTGCTGGTTCCGGAATCTTCTATACACAGAAGTCTGATAAGCACTTTTGTAGACTTCTGCCAGATGCCACCAGCTTGTTTTCAGGACAAATGCTCCACCTATTTCAGTCTTGGGTTTTTATCATACTTATACCAAAACTCACCAAATTTTTAGCTGCCTCCCTTTCATCTGATTTTAGAGTGATGGATTATTGTCTAAATGATTTACCTAAAACTTCCCTTTCTGATCCCCTCCTCCTCTTCCCCAACCTCCCCAACTTTCTCTCTTAAAACTTTCCTGGCCTCAGTTACAAACATATGTGACATACTGAGAAAGATATAGGGGGAAATGCCAGACAACAATAAAATGTCAAGGTGAGCCAACCTCATTTTTGGTATTCACATAGAAAGTCTGAGAGGGAGAAGTTAATTTACAGGTGGGTTCTCCAGAGGAAGGATGGCGCACTGCAAGGCTCTTGGGGAGAGCATGAGAGAGGTGGAAAGCTGAATGTTGTAGAAGGAAACAAAGATTTAATTTGTGAGGGAGGGCAACTGCTAGTGAATGAAAGATGCCTGAGTACGCTAATTCTACACAAAATACAACCCGGTGTAACTACCTTGAAGAATGTTGTGTGAGGACGGTAAGAGTTTTACATAAATTTCCTTGACTTCTAGCTGAGCCAAAGAAGGGATTATTCACATGCTTGTATCCAGAAATATGGCATCACATAATGTTTTAGCCAATATACCTGCATTCTGCCTACCTCCAAATCCTAAAAGTAGACTTCTAAAAGTAACAGGAAACACACCTGGGTAACTGTCTTATTCTCACAAAGATCCTTAACATAGTATGGGTCAAAGTTAAATTCACTTTTCATAAGTCATTTAAACATGACTAAATGTGTCTGTAAGACACCAAATGTTTTGCCCTGAATTTGCCTTAGTGTTGGCAAAGCCTCATATGATTTGGGGATGCTATAAGGCCTCTCCTTGTCTTCTATTATTCCCTTCTAGCCTACAGTGCTTCTATTAATTTTTGTTGATAGAACTATTTCTTTAGCTTGAACATTATGCATAAAAACCCAAAATCACAGAGTACAATATGCCACTTTACAACAAGCTACTTAATGAAAGTAGATAGCTGGCAACCACAAAATGCCATGGCCAGAAGAGTAGAACTGGAGAGGGGTGGAGAGGTATAGGGTATGAGTGGTTGTTTGGGGAGGACAGGCCTGACCCCAGAGTTATCCAGTGGGGATGTAGGGACACCATGGAGCAATAAAGGAAGCTGAAAGACAGCATTGACAAAGGAGACACCAACAACCACATTTTTTCTTGCTTCATGATAAGTGCCTGGGCTGGACCTGATTGGGCTTTAGTGGAATAAATAAAATATGTGCGGAAGCTGAGGTAGGGAGATACTAGGGACATTTTAATGTAATACATGGACATAATCAGCAACAGGAGTCACAGCATGTATCAGCTGGCTGTCCAGCCTTTAGCCAACTATTATTTTCTCCACATTAAACTAACACTGATGGATTATTTTAGAGAAAGGATGGACCAATTTCTCTGATTTGTCTAAGGCTACAGGAAAAAGTAATTGACCTCATTCTCCTAACCGTGAATGTGAGAACAAAACTTTTCCTCTGGCAAGATGAGTTCTAATGATTCATGTCCATGGCAATTGAATTTCCTGGAGAAGAGCATCCTGAAAGCTGAAGTTACAATCCCAACTTTTAAAACTCTGATCATAAAACATTTCTCTACACGAAAATAGGTTAAATGAAGTTTTCTTGTCTTTTTTGTCTCACTGATTCTGTTCCTTGAGCTTCTGATTCATGACTATGTACCAAGAACATTGAGTATGTGAGAGTGAAATGATTCTAAAATATTCGACTCTACTGAGAGGGAGAGTTGGCTCCTAAGGTCTGGCTAATTGGAGGGGTGCCTACCTTTTCCCTCACTGATACATCCGCAAGGTTTTCACCATACATGGAATCATGTTGAAGGATTGATTCTGAGGTTATATAACCAATGTTCACAAACTCATGTGAAAATGAGCCTCTATTTCAGAACTGGGATGGAGTTTTTTCAGTGCAGTTGGGTGTGAGATTAGGGAGTAATGGGGCCTTTGGCAAACATGAGTGAGCATATCATGTCCATATGGAATACAATTTGTAGTAAAAAACAAACAAAAAAAACCATAAAACAAAAAAAAAAAAACCCACAAACCTTGTGCAGTCTCACAGACAAAACCAATGCCAACAACTAAATCCCAAATAGAAAATTACTTGTCAGGGACATGCCTGGGTGGCTCAGTTGGTTGGTCATGATTTTGTCTCAAGTCATGATCTCATCAAACCCTGCATCTGGCTCTTTGTTGACAACGTGGAACCTGGTTGGATTCTGTCTGTCTGTCTGTCTGTCTATCTATCTATCTATCTATCTATCTATCTATCTATCTATCTCCGCCTCTACCCCCTCCCCTGTGCTCTCTTTAACTCTTTTGTGCTCTCTCCCTCTCTCAGAAGAAATAAATATACTTAAAAAAAAGAAGCTTGTCAGAAAAAAAAAAGAAATTACTTGTCAAATCCAAACTTCTGGGGCTCCAATTTATGATTCCTGCTTTAAAATCATGTTGCATATTTATAAATGCCACTCTAAACTCAAACAGCAAGCCAGTTTTAGATTTTGGGATATTTTAGGTCATCTACCTTTCTTGCTATATTCTATAATTAAACCAGTAATTCAAAGACAATCAGGGGCTATGCATTCCTTTTACTTCAAACATGAAGGATAGGGGCACCTGGGTGGCTCAATCTGTTAAGCATCTTGGTTTTGGCTCAAGTCATGATCTCATGGTTCATGGGTTCGACCTCCTTGTCAGACTCTGCACTGGCAGCACAGAACCTGCTTGGGATTCTGTCTCCATCTCTCTCTGTCCCTCCCCTGAGCCAGTTCGGTCTCTCTCAAAATAAATAAATACACATCAAAAAAAAAAAAACCCAAAATGGAGTATAGGTAAAACCCAAACATTAACATTTATTTAAGTATATCTTCTGTTTGATTGATTTGATTTATATGTCGGTAAGATGTATCTCAACATAATCTTCTGAGGTGGCACGAGCAAAGGAAAAAGATTTTAAAAAGAAAAGGTGGGAAACAGGAGGGAAAAGCACAGTGACCCTACACTATTTGGGGGCACGTTCTTTGTGATATAATTATTGTTGTTACTGTAACTGTTATTTCCTCATCTGTTGCAGCATTCCAGGTGCACAGTAAGGGCTCAACTCATGGCTGTTGAATTTAAAAATATCAAAGTTATCCTCTCCTGTGCCACCTTCTGCAGCATCTTGTATATTTCAAATGAAGCTCTGGGTAGAAATGTCAGTGTAATCGATAACTGATCTGCCAGACTAACAGTGTGACAAATATCTGTGTTTTAAATTAAGAGAGAAAGGAAAATAACTCTATTCCTGAAGTCCCATAGATAGAAATGTCTCCATGATTTTGTCATTTGTTGATGTCTCCCTGAAAAAAAAATGCATCTTAGAATTGAAGCAACAACAGAGAGGACAAATGTGCAGTAAATCTGAACCAGTTAAACCTTAATAGTGGAAACTAAACCTTTAAATTGTGTGAACCACTAGCAGCCTTGCAACTCTTTACATGTGCAAAGAATTGAATGAAGACATATGGTCACCATCAACTTGGTTATTTAACTCCAAGATGACACACGTATTAATCTAACTGAAAGAGGAAGCTACTATATAGCTGGTTGCAATTAGCCAACCACAAATTTCTATAACCACTCAGTCTAAACCAAAAGCCAAAATGGCATTTCATGATTACACCATCCCACCCAGATTTGCATTTCTTGATGAATTCCCAAGGTTAGGATATGAACCATACTGTAAAACCAACCCTCAATTACACCTTTTTAGAGGGGAAGATTAGTGGCAGGTGGTGCCTGCTATAAAAGCCTCATTAAAACACCTTCTGGTGGAGTTTCACAAAAGGAAGCCACCAGATGGAGACCCATCTCCACATGGTAGTCTTACCTCAAATGAGAGTTTCACCTGACACTTTGGGGACAGACAATTTTTTTCTCACCTAACAAGCCACTGAGGTTCAAAAGACGATCTATTAGGATTAATCGCACTTGATCACTAATCCATTGTAATGCCATATGCTGAAAGCGCTGTTCACTGTTAAGCCTGGAGCCAGGTAGAGCCCCTCTGGTAATGTAAACCCTCCCATTTTCCTGCAGCTAATCTAATTTCACCTCCTCTGAAGACCTCAGATGCCAGGAGCGATGCTTAACTCTTCTGACACTGTCTCTGATGCATTTTTGAATGGTAGCAAATCTGATCTCAAAGGTAACGATGCTGAAACCTGCTGCCTAATTGGAAAATGATTCTCCTGGTGTTTCTGAGTTAGTGGGGTGAATGGAGAGAAGGTATTTATTCCATTGTGCACAAATGTAAAGACCTGGTCCCGGCCTTCTTATCAGCACAGCTTGGTATTTCTCATGTCCTCTTCCCTAAATGTGTTTGTCAAATCTGCGATTTACTGGATTGGAATGATTGGCCAGCTGGGCAGAGAAAGTGAAGTTTACGTTTCATAGAGATTTGTCACCTTATGCAGTGCTTGAAATGGCAAGGTTTCCCCACCCTACCCTGAGGTTGGACTTTGGGATGGATCCAAACTAAGGAGTGCCAAACACAGTAACTCAGTGTGTGTGTGTGTGTGTGTGTGTGTGTGTGTGTGTGTGTGGTTCTCTTGTATGTTTTGTGTTAAGCTACATATAAAGCACCACCCACTAAGTTGCTTTCTGAAAGAAAGATGGCCTTTCTCGCTCAAGACCCCATGTCTACAAGTTACACACACGAAGGTAATCATACACGTGGGGCCACATGAGCCCCACACATTTTGCTCTAGTCCTGGGGCCCCAATATGAGGAGTTTATGGAATAATTTCCAAATACGCTACAATATTTTATGGTCACATGATTCCAGCTATAGACAGACTGCTGGAAAGGATGGAGTAAATAATACATCTGCAGTATATAATAGACAATATCATCAAGATAACAATAGTTTTCCTAAAGTAATACCATATGTGTTAACAAATAGGATCTGGCCTCCTGATGCATCCTCAGCATGGGGCTTCACCCCTTCCTAACAAACTATTTCCCAAAATGCAGTAGTGTTTAGAGAGTTACCATAATCGTAAGACCTAATCAGTGTTTCAAAAACACACCCTTTATACTGCATAATCATAGAAGGAAGATTCTTATTCAAATGCAGATTCTTAGGGTTCAACACAGACTGACAGAGTCTTGGGGGGTGAAATCTGACCATTTACTTTTTAAAAACTTTTTTATGTTTTTAATTTTTATTTTTTTAATATTTATTTTTGAGACAGAGAGAGACAGAGTGAGCAGGGGAGGGGCAGAGAGAGAGGGAGATACAGAATCCGAAGCAGGCTCCAGGCTCTAAGCTGTTAGCACAGAGCTCGACACGGGGCTCGAACCCACAAACTGTGAGATCATGACCTGAGTCGAAGTCAGACGCTTAACCGACTGAGCCACCCAGGCACCCCAGTTTTGTTAAAAACTGGTTTTTTTTTTTTTTTTTTTTTTTTTTACAAATTTTTCAGGTGATTCTGATGCACAGTAAAATTTAAGGTCTGAATAAGAGAGCATGAGCTCCCATTGCTTGCTGTGAAACCCCACCAGGGCCCTGAGACCACTACTATTTTCTTTCTTCATACTGAAGGCAATGTGACCCTGTGGTCCACAGGGTAATGTGACCACAGGGTGTTCTCTGACGGGGATGGGAAAATACCACTCAGTTTCTCTCTGGATCAAATCTGTAACTAGGCAAGGTTGCTATGAGTGTCTATTGTTATCCACATAGTATATCTCATGTGCCCCATACCGTACATGTTTACGAACACACACACACAAATCTTAAATTTCTAATGACACATATAAATCACTCTAGTTTTGTTTTTATAGTATAGATCGTCACCAGACACCACAGGTAAAAAAAAATAGTCTCAGCATTCTGCAGCTGGAAGACTCTATTTTATCATATCTAAGAATTTGCTAGATTTGGCCAGGCAAAATGATCCTAAGATATTTTTTTTACAAAAGATAAAAAGTTAAGAAAATAAAAGGCAAGAATGCTCAGTAGCCAGTCCAGTTATAGTGAAGCAGGGAGTCAGCTTTTCCCTGTAATTACACACAAAGGATATGGTTTCTCTATTTGATGCCATTGCATTTACAGAAAAGCATGGGCAATATCTAGTTTCATTGATCTTCCTTCTTCACAAGAAATATTTTTACTTCTATATATCAAGTCATCAAAGATGCAAATATTTTCTTATAAGTGTTGGCAATCAAACTCCAGAGGTGGGTCTCAGTCCATCCTCTGGCAGTGGAAACCTGCCTTGTCTCTCTGACCCCCATTCCTATCCCAGCATGTCTATAAGAGAGAGGGCTTCGCTAAATAAGAAAGGAAACCCAGGCAAGCAAAGGAGAGGTCAGACAGGACTTGCTCTCCCACTCTGACCCTGACCTAAATCTGCTAACTGAGGACAGTAGGGATCATCTCTACTGGTGTGAGGAACAGAGACTGCTCTGGTGAAGAGTGCAGGGAATCAGTGTGCTTGGGAGGATCAGGGAGCAGCTGTCTGGACAGGGCAACAATCTATCTGCATTGTGGTCACCATGCTCATTGGGACACTGTGGGTCTTGCCTGCAGGCGATGGAGTGTCATCCCAGCTGTCTGACTCTTCTGAGCACCAGAGTAGACTCTCCCTTTGTGAGTATCTGTGAGACAGAACCTAGAAGAGGGGTCAATCTTTAGATTGAATTCTCCCCTGGAAGCTAAGGAGATCTGGAGATTCAGGTTAATCTCAAAAAGATAAAATTGTCTAAATTTGACCTTGTTTCTTTCCACTGTGTGTGTTTGCATGTCTTGCCTTGCCTTTTCTTTTTTCCCTTCCTTTCCGTTCCCTTCCCTTCTCCCTTCCCTTCCTCTTCTTTCCTTCCTTCCTTCCTTCTTTCCTTCCTTCCCTCTCTTTCTTTCTTTCTTTTTCTTTCTCTCTCTCTCTATCTCTCTCCCTTTCTCTCTCTTCTTTCTCTCTCCCTTTCTCTCTCTTCTTTCTTTCTTTCTTTCTCCTTCCTTCCTTCCTTTCTTTCTTTCTTTCTTTCTTTCTTTCTTTCTTTCTTTCTTTCTTTCTTTCTTTCCTCGTGTGTGACATATTCTTTGTTCTTCCTGGCCATCTCTTTTTTTCCCCCTTGTTGGCCTGCCATTAGGAGAGAAAATGAACTCTGCCATGATATCCTTTAAGGAATATTATCCTCAGTGACCCTCAGGAAGTAGTGGTGATGTGGAAGGAGTGCCCACATGAATTTGAGACATAACAAATAAAAATGGCTCTGAATATCCTTTTCTTTTACTTTTCATTTGTATTGCTTCTTTGATAGTAATATCGATTGCTGCAAGATGCATATTGCCCATAAACATTGGAGCACAGTTCAAACACAGATGCATTAGTGCAAAACGGAGTATTCTGCCTGGATATGAGAAGAAATAAATTCTTACAAGGCAGCATTTATGTTTGCCTTCACTTTAGTATTTGTGTAATACTGAGTCAACTCTCAATCTTCCTTGCCACCTTTGCCTCCAGTACTCTTCTTCTTCTCCTAGGTTATTTCTTTGTTTTATTTTGTTTCTATTCCTACCCAGATTCTCCCTGATTATATCTGGAAAGTAAGGGGTAATCTGCTGTTCAGGATGGAAAGTTTCTCTTTGTATCTGAGTGTTGGTCAGAGCTATCCCCTGAAAGTGTTCAGTCTTCCTCCTGATATTCTTCTTCTGTTTTTTCCCCACCCTCCACTATTTTTCACCATGACATTAAAGTCAGGATTTCTGTGTTTTCTGAGAATCCAAAATATCTACTTGTAGCTATTTTTTGTGCCTATTCCTGTAGACTAGGGACAAGGGAGAACACGTGTTTCTGAGCCGTCAACTTTGCAGGTGCTAATATGTGGGAAAATGTGTCATTCAAGAATGGAGAGAAGTGGTCATGATATGGAAACAGCTAACTCCATTTTTTCCATACTCCTTAGTCAAATTGGTTATCAAAATAAAACAATTTTTTCTTCTTCTTCTGTAAGGCGTTTACTCACAGGACTTTGAACTTCCCTGGTTCCCTCAGATGTCCCCCAAAGAGGAAATGTGAGTCCCAATTAGAAAGTATAAGGAGTGGGAGGGGCAGAGTTAGGGGCCTGAATCCCCATGGCCGGCCACTCTCACTAAACAGACAACAGGATTCTCTCAACCAACCTAATTTCTTCTCATTTAACTAATACAAGGCTGGGAGTGACCTTTGCAGGCCAGTGGGCAGGAGCTGAGAAATACTCCCCCAAATGAGCAAGGATGTATATCTGTTTACTACACAGCATGCTGGCCTTGAGCTAATGACATTAACCCCCCTACTGCATTTCATTAGATGACAGACAGGGAGCCACACTTTGGAGGGAATCCACTGCTTCTCCCCATCAGCCAGCTGCGGAGAGGAGTCGCTCCAGGATCAGCGCTGCTCCCCTCATTTGCTTTTCTTCCTCTATTATCCCTGACATGTTCACTGAACTACAGACTGCATATGTTTAAAAATAATTAAACGCACTCCAAACAAATAGGCAATGTTTCCACGATCCCTGCAATGAACGTTCTGCGTGTTTTGACAGATTTTTCTGCTCGTTGGATTCATCAAGCAGCCTGGCTCTTTACTGTCACTCTTGACAACCTGGCAGATAAACCCCCAGGGCAGGCTTGCTGGCCCAAGCTCCTTCCCAGGCTCTGACCTTGAGGCACAGAGGACTTTCAGGCTGAGGGGCCAGAGACCATCAGGGAGATCCATGTCTGGGCTTCCAGGATGTCATGGCTCCTGTATGGAACCATCAGATGAAAGACAAAAGAAGGGCAAAATAAACTTGGGGTTTTATTTTGAATGGTTCTGCTGTATTATACAGGGAAAATAGACTCAAAGATAATTACATGAGAAAGCAGAAAGGCTACCACAAGACAGTAAGGTCATCCTCGTCCCAATTCCCTCTCAAATCTGGACTTTACATACTCTTGCTTCCAATGCCCCATTAAAAATTTTTTTTTTAATTAAAATGCCTCTGTTACAAAATGAAGAAGAAAGAGGAAGAGGAGGAAGACAAGATAGATCTTATAAAGCTATATAAAATACAGCATGATGAAATAAATTAAAATGTGTATAAAGAAATATAATCAAAGAGAAAGTGTAAGGAGGTGAGAAAGAGACTTGGCAAATTTAGGGTATAAAAACATGCTAAAGATAAAAGAAGCCTCATTGTCTGTTTTACTGAGACAAAGTTCTTCCTCATACATCGGATATAACATCATTAAGAGTGTCCTCAGTGATATTCATTAACAGATTGATAGATGAACGGGAGTCTCTTGATCTCTCAATATAAGCTTATGGACTTTTGCAAAAGCATAACTATTACAGAGCAACTCTGTGGAGTGAGGAGTGTGTGGATGTGTACCTCTGAGTTGTTACGGAGAAGAAATCAATACATGTTGGTTCCAAACACAGTTTTAATGGTCTGGTTTAAACTAGAATAACTTTGTGAGAAAACATGCCAATGGATACTCTCTAAATCCTTTAGGTAATATGTTTAGCTATGATTTGAATCAATATTGACAGCAGTTAATATGCAGTAACATTAAGTTACCCATTGGGTGCTCTGACAGTCAGTGATTCCCAAGGTCATCCTAATAGTATGTGGATCTTAACCAATAAGACCCTGCAAGAAAGTACAATTTTCTCCTTGAGGATGAAGTTTCTAATGTACTACAAAATGAGTTATCAGGTACTAAAGTCTATAACAGAAACTAGGACTCTGTAGCCCATGGTCTACTGCCTATAGGGCCCAGATACAGTCTATACTGCCTGTTTTTATATGGCCTGTGTAAATTATTGTTTTGACATTTTTTTTCTTATGACCAAAAAAAATTTTTTTAACTGAATATTTGTGACATGTGACATTATTGATATTCAAATTCAGTATCCATAAGTAAGGTTTTATTGGAACCCAACCATGTTCACTCATTTACATATTATTTATGGCTGTTTTTGTTGTTACAAAGGCACAGTTGCAAGACACTGCATGACTCACAGAGTCTAAAATATTCATTATCTGGCCTTTTGCAGAAAAATTTGGAAACCTCTGGCCTATACCATTAACAAATAGAGCATGTCTATGACACTGTTAACATTTTTTTCCAGAGTGTCAGATTCTTGATTTGGCTCAGGTCATGATCCCAGAGTTATGGGATCAAGCCCCACATCAGGTCCTATGCTGAGCATGGAACCTGCTTGGGATTCTCTCTCTCTCTCTCTCTCTCTCTCTCTCTCTGTCTCTCACCCCCTCCTTATCTCAAATTAAAATAGAAAGTGGGAGATAGCATAGATTTAGTCACAATGATTAAATGAATTATGGTATATATTATTATGCAGCTAAGCCCCTGTAGCCATTAAAAGGATGATTAGGTATACTGCAAGGACACAAATCGATAGATGTCTTTTCAGCCTATCTGCACTATTGCCACCTTCTTAGGAAAAATTCTTTGTTTTGGGGGGAAATTACCAGGCTTGGGCTTTTTATTGTGCTGATGAGAAAAAAACTATGGCATAACATGAAAGCAAGAAAGGTTAAATCGATTTACATTTTATGGGCAAGGAGCTACCACTCTGGGAAGAAGAAGGTGGGAAGGGAATGGAGCTGTGAAGTGGGTAGAGGTAAACAGGTAGGTATGCATTTCCTAGTGTTTCTGCAACAACGCACCACAAGCTGGGTGGCTTAGAACAGCAGAATTGTGTTGTCTCACAGACTGAAGTCCAGAAGTCCAAAGTCAAGGTGTCCATAAGGCCATGGTTCCTCTAAAGGTGAAAGAAAGGATCTGTTCTAGGTCTCTTGTGTTGGCCTGTGGATGGCTGTCTCCTCCATGTTTCTCCACATAATCTTTTCTCTGTGTCTCTGTGTCTGAATCTCTCTTCACATAAGGACACCAGTCATATAGGAATAGAACCCACATCAAAGCCTTCATTTTTCTTTTTCTTTTTTTTTTCTTTTTTTTTGAGAGAGAGAGAGAAAATCAAAGCAGGCTCCATGCTCAGTGGGGAGCCCAGTGGGGGGTTTGATCCCACAACCCTGGGATCATGACCTGAACTGAAATCAAGAGTTAGGTGACACACAACTGGGTGAGCCACCCAGTTGTCCCCAGTGACCTCATTTTAACTTGATTCCCTCTATAAAGGCCCTGTTTCCAAATAAGATCACTTTCCAAGGTACTGAGGTCTGAAATCTAAAGTGTCTTTTTTTGGGGGGATGACGGGTTCATGATTCAAGCAACAACAAGCAACGGTAATGAAAAGAACAAAGCAGTCTAGGGTTTTGGAACAGCTGAGATTTTCTGGGCGCTACCAGAGGAACCTTAGTGAGAGATTGTGTTGGGTTCTTTTGCTATGTGCTGTTCAAGGAATTGCCTCTTTGTATTTATATTGTGCCTTCCCCTTTTTATATTTCACATTTACATTCATTTTCTTTCTCTTTTTTTTTTCCTTTCTTTTGTTAAGAGAGAATATCTGGTTTGGGATACAAAATTCAAAGGCCTCTATAAGGTAGTATCTGTCCCCTAGAATTCCAAAGCTGCTCATTTATCCTCTGCAGACAACTACTAGGTACTAGCTTTTTGTACATCCTTCAAGATACATTCTGTGCACATACAGATATATATTGCATGTCTTCTGCTTTTGGAATGCATTAGCAGCTACATGCACTGTGTTACTTGGCTTTTTTCACTTAAAGATACATGCCTGGAATTATTCCACAACTTCATTTGGAGTTGCCTTATTCATTTAAACAATTTCTTTGTATGATGTTTTTGAGTGCATTTAACCAGGTCTTTATTGATTAACATGTATGCCATTTCCATTCTTTTTCTATTAAATGACTCAATGGCTATTTTCTGTATATGTAATTGATTACTCATAAATTCCATATAAGTACTGTACAACTCCTGTATCAAAAAATATATGGATTTTAAATTTTTGTAAATATTGCAGATGCTCTCCTTAAACTGTGCACTACGATGAATTACAACATATAATTGTGCCTGATTCCTCACACCTCCTTCAGTACAGTATGTTATCAAACATTTTAATTTTCATCAATCTGAAAGAAAAATATTTTATCATAACTTAAATAAAATATGAATAGACTTGTGTATTTTTCATATGTTTAAGAAAAATTTGTACATTCTTATCTTTGTCTGTTTATGCCCTTTGTTTTTCTTTTGGGTTGTTGATCTTTTTCTTATTTATTTGCAGTAGTTTTTATATTTTAAGCACATTGGCTTTTTATTGTGATAGAATTTGAAAATATTTCCCCCTGATTATCATTTGATTTTTGGTTCTGTTTTTGTATGTAGTGTATTTTTTCCATAGAAAAATATTTTAATTTCATGTAGTCAAACATTATTCTTTCATTACTATGGATGGTGTATTTCTTTTTTAGAGAGAGAATGTGTACAGAGGGAGAAAGAGAAAGAATTTTTTTTTTTAATTTTTAATTTTACTTATCATTGAGAGACGGAGAGAGAGAGACAGAGTGTGAGTGGGGGAGGGGCAGAGGGAGAGGGAGACACAGAACTGGATGCAGGCTCCAGGCTCTGAGCTGTTGGCACAAAACTTGAGGAGGGGCTCAGATGCAAAACCTGCGAGATCATGATTTGAGCCAAAGTTGGACACTTAACCAACTGAGCCATCCAGGTGCTCCAAGAGAGAGAAGAATCTTAAGCAGGCTCCATGCTCAGTGCAGAGCCCACACAGGGCTCAATCCCAGGATCCTGGGATCATGACCTGAACTGAAGTCGAGTCAGATACTCAACTGACTAAGCCACCTCCCTACTCTGATATTAGCAATTATATATATTTAAAATTTCTTCTAGTACTTTGTGTTTTCATGTTCACATATAGTATTATTTTATAATATGAACAGATATTTTGGGTATAAAGTTAAATTGCTCAGAAAGTTAAATTTTCAAATAAAGTTAAATAAAGTTACATTTTCAAAACATATTGAGCTGGGCATGCTATGACACTGAGACTGACTGAGGCCATACTGCTTACATGTATATTTTTCACATAGTAATATGTTCATAATAAGATGTATAGCAGGTATGACTATATTAGTCTATGTATTAAGGCATGCAAAAATATATAGTTTTATTTTTTGATTAACTAATTCCAATTTTGAGCCTCATGTCACCATCCAACTTGGGTAAAGTTAGTCATATGGGGTAAATAGAGTCAGTTCAGAACCTTCTTTTCCTTCTCCTTTCTCTCTTTTTAATCTAGACTGTCCAGGTTCCATGTGGCTTCATGACATGTCTTCGTAGCTGTGTGGTGCTATTGGGTTTGCTCCTGATCCACAATAAAGTGATATGGGGCACAATTCTAGATGGTTCTTGAGCATAGTGATGTCAACGTGATGGCATTTAGTAGGACAACTATGTTCCTCTCTGGTCACAAGACTACAAGTGTCAAACAACTCTCTACCATAATATATCCTCATTACAACTATAATTCCCCACCAGGTTCATGACTCTTGGTTATCTCATCTACCCACTACCAGACATCTGCAAAAACACTTGTCTCTTTCATACACAATGGCAGTGGCCACAGACTCACCAGGCCAGCTGTAGACATAGGCTCACCTTTCAGTCATCTCAGCATTACATTTGTCCCATGGTAGCTTGGGAACCAAGCTTTACTGTTTGTCGTCTTCTAGAACAGTCATCAGGACTCTATTCTCCCAACTATTTTGGTTTGCATTGATCTTCCTTGGAAATAATTCTGTAGGTGATGCATGGTCCAATAATCCAATAACTTTTTTTATTTACACTGGAAGATGGGGTGAAAAAGTAAGGACAAGTAGCAAGCATTTTCCCAACATTTTCAATATTAACCCTAATGTTAACCTGAGACAAAAGTCAAAAATTTTGATGTCTCTTTTCTATGGTCTCATTGTTATAAATTACTTTGGAATCCATAAGGACCCTGTGTTTATAGGTCTAGGTTTAGGGAAAGGGTCACTGATTATCTAAAGAAATTCAGTGAAGCATGGAAAGCAAAAAATAACTTGGTTAATATCTTCCAGTTACAAACATAAAAAGTCAAGTAATGAACAATTTTATGCACTATGTATAATTTTTATAAAAATGGATAATCCAAAACATAAAATGACAAAAATCTAAAAATAATGTAATAATTCAGGGTGATATTATAGATGATCTGACTTATTTATTCAATTTGTATATTTTAAAAAGTACAGCAGTTTTATATTTTTTATAAAATGAAAGAGTAATATATCAAAACATAATTATTTAAAATTTTTTTGAAAATACAAAAAAGCACAGCATTGTAAATGAAATTACATAAAACTCCAGACCTAAGGTATCATCTCTGTCAATATTTTGGGTATAAGTTTTTATTTTTATATAGATCAACATATGTTTTATACAATTGAGATTATTTTGTATTTTCCCTTTTATAATCTTTTAAGTACTAAGAAGCATAATATGAATATTTTCCCATGTCACTATTTCACAGTGACTATCTATTTCACAGAAATACTATAAACATCTTAAAGTCTTTTGTCATACATTAGTTTTTACCAAATTTTAAATATTATACAAATAACTATGATGAAAATATTTATAGCTAAATCTTAAATCCTTTATTTCCTTTTCTTTTTCTAGAAGTGAAGTTGACATGTTACAGTATAAATATATTAAATTTTCTAGAAAAATGTCCAATCAACTATAGTTAAATGTCCACCATGGCCATTAAAAAAGTGCCAATAAGCCACTTGAAGAATGTCTAGTTTGGGGTCCCTGGGTGGCTCAGCTCGTTAAGCATACAATTTTGGTTCAGGTCATGATTTCATGGTTCCTATGTTTGAGCCCTTCATTGGAGTTTGTATTGACAGCTCAGAGCCTGGAGCCTGCTCAGGATTTTGTGTCTCCCTCTCTCTCTGCCCTCACCCCCCCACCCCCATCTCTCTGTCTCAAAAATAAACATTAATTTTTTTTTAAAAAGAATGCCTAGTTCAATCCATATGACTCTTCTAGTGTGCCATTTAAAAGAACCTAATTTAAAATTACTCCTATGCATCTGAATGTGGTAATATGTTGCATCAGATTATGAGCTACAGTATAGTTAAATGCAAGAATTTCTACCAAAATGCTCACTGTGTTTTAGAAAAATTGATATGGAATTTTCTTTCTCACAGTGGCCTAGTTCATAAAAATAAAAAGTTTTTAAATTCCTGGGGCGCCTGGGTGGCTTAGTCGGTTAAGCGTACGACTTTCGCTTAGGTCATGATCTCGCGGTTCGTGGGTTCGAGCCCCGAGTCGGGCTCTGTGCTGACTGCCAGCTCAGAGCCTGGAGCCTGTTTCAGTCTGTGACTCTCTCTCTCTCTGACCCTCCCCTGCTCACACTGTCTCTCTCTCTCTCTCCTAGAAATAAAAATAAAACATAAAAAAAAAGTTTTTAAATTCCATAATATACATGGGTGTAGTGTTTTTAAAACATGGCTGCCAACTCTTTAACTGTCCTCTTATTGACAAGTGCAATCTATCTTGCTGGTAGACATGTGACTGCTTCTCTCAATAGAAGACAGCCAAAGGGACACTAGACAACTTCTGAGGGGAACCCAAACAAAGACCACCTAGTTAGCAGCTTTTACCTTTTATGCTGGAACACTGGATGCCACGGAAGAAGGGTTCCCTGAGCCACCATGCTGGAGAAGGTGTCTGTAGGTACTGGAACCCACAGTCTTAGCTGAGCTCAGCCATACAGCCACACTCACCAACATGCCACACAGGAGGATGAAGGAGCCATCTTGGAAGCAACTGTAACAGTCCTTAGGTGTTTAAATCATCCCCAGTTGAGGCTCTGACATTGTGGCTCAGAGACAAACCATCCCTGCAGTGTCCTGCATTACTGATATGCAGAACTGATTACTGAAATGATTGGTGTTTGTGCCACCAAGATTTGGAAGAGATCTTTTTATGCAGCCTTAGATGATAGCAAGACTAAGATTTTTTTTTTTTTTGCCTTCTTTACATATACAGATTATGCATTCAACTCATTCAAAATGACATCAAATAGTTTGGGTAAAACTTAAAAAGATATGATGGCAGACTATACCCATGTTTATCTCAGCAGAAATAATCTGATCCAGTGAGAGACAGCACAAAGTCATATTTTCACATCAGTGTTATTATAATGCAGATGCTGTGCAAAGGAATAGCCAAGAATATAATCCCCGTCTCTGCAATTTAGTTCAAACTGATTCCTGTTTGTGGACTCAAAGGGCAGGAAAAGGTCAATAAAACTTGCAAAGAATCTTCATTATTCCTAATAAGAGAACCAGAAGAACACAAAAAGCTCAACAGTCATCAAGAGTAAAACTGTTTCCTAGTTACCTGGTCATTGTGTTGACAATCACCTTGCAACTATAATACAAGAAGGAAAAATAATGTTTTAGATCTAATTCGTCTATAATTAGGGCAAAGAAAATATTGTTCTGAACTAGCTAAGGCTGGGGCCTGGGTCCAGCAAAGACAGTGAAATGATCACCTCTACGTGGTCCAAATTATCCAGTTCTAAGATGGTAATAAGAAAGGGAATTTGAGAAGAAGGAGATTCAAAGATAGAATTCTGTTGCATGCCCAATGGATCAATTTCCCCTGGACTTAATCACATTATTTTCTGCACCAACAGATTCTGTTTATACATAAAATTGTTGAGATGGTGATCATTTTTGTTTTTGTTACTACAGCAGTTGCAAATAATACTCTACAAAGAAGCAATTGGGCCAATGTTTAGGGGTCCAAGTGCTATCCCATCTGATTCGTCTCCAATCTTCCTACTGACATCCCTGTGGATTTTGAATGAAGGGAAACCGTAGCAACAGTGACATCAGTACTAGAAATGAAAATCAGGACTTTTGTAGGCAAACTGGAATACTCCTTTTTCAAAAATGACTGACTCCAGTGAGGGGCATTCTCCAGTGAGAATCAATGAAAATTAAGTTTCCAAGTTAAGATATAACTTAAAAACTCTAAGTGTTATTATGGAATTATATTCAACTTGTCAGGGAGCCAGATCAGGACTAGCTGAGAAGGGCTTGTCCTATTAGCCAAGAAGATCACAGCAGTCCCTACACTTGTGTAAGTAGCCCATGCCCACTAATACTGCCTAATATGAGGGAGCATCCACAGAAGAGGAAAAATGCCCATGACCTTCCTTTGCCTTCAGTAGCTGAAGAGTGTATTTATGCATGTTTGTCCTTTCATTATTGGGTACAAGAATAGGCATCGTGGTGGAATGGAGAGAGAGCAAAGACTTGGGAGTCAGGGACACCTGGGTGGATCAGTTGGTTAAGTGTCTGACTTTTGGCTCGGATCATGATTTCATAGTTCATGAGTTCGAGCCCCACACTGGGTTCTGTGCTGACAGCTTAGAGCCTAGAGCCTGCTTCAGATTTTGTGTCTCCCTCTCTCTCTGACTCTCTCTCTCTGTCTCAAAAATTAATAAACACTTTTAAACAATTTTAAAAAAGACCTTGGAGTCAAGTGATGATGATGATAATGATAACGATGATGATACCAACCTCATAAAGGAATTATGAAATAAATGAGGTCAATGGACCCTCACACTGGCATGCAGAGTGTTGTAACTTCCTACCAAATGCTTAATATTCCAGTGCATTCCAGATATATTCATATGTTTACTTAGAAAATATTTGTTGAATATCTCTAATTTGGCAGACTTTGGTCCAAGGATTGATAACATATTAATAAACAAAATAGATAAAAAGCCTTGCCCTCAGGGAGCTTACAATCTAGACTTTGATGAAAACCTACAATCCAAAAAAATGGGTCTAAATTATACACAAATCCTGAGAGAAAGAGGTTACCATGTTTCCCTCTGACCGTCTAGATCAGCTTCTTTGAGGGGCATGGAAATTAAACATACCCATGGCATTTGTTTGCTACTGGGACTATTTTTTTCTATCTTTTTAAAAATTAAAAAAAAAATTTTTTTTATATTTGTGAGAGAGACAGAGACAGAATCTGAAGCAGGCTCCAGACTCCAAGCTGTCAGCACAGAGCCCAATGTGGGGCTCAACCTCACTTGCCATGAGATCATGACCTGCGCTGAAGTCGGATGCTCAACTGACTGAGCCACGGAGGTGCCCTTTTTTCTATCTTAATAAAACTGCTTTGGTAGAAAATTTCTTCTGTATAAGAACATTTTGGATATTTTATTTTATTTTATTTATTTTTTTTTTCTTCAGNTAAGCTTGTGAACCAAACAGTAAGAAAAAATAAAGGCAGATTTATTATGTATTTATCATAAACACATATAGAATAGGTGTTATACATAGAATGCTTCTGGTTTGGTAGAAAAGGTATATGAGCAAAAAATACACATATTGCAACATGTTGTTACAGAGAGAAGTATAGGAACCCAGAAGTCTAAGAGTTCATTTTTCCCTGGGGCAGTGGGAGAACATGAGGGCAGTGAGGGTTGGAAAACTTCGGAGAATAAATGGTATTTTTCTCTGGGTCTTGATCCATAAGAGAAGTTTGTCAGCTTGACAAAGGGTGGACTGCTGAGAAATTTCCAGGCTAAAGCAGCAGTATGAGCAAAGCACAAAAGTATTAATTTAAACCTCACAACGTTCCTGTGAGGCTGATTTAATGATCTCTATTGTATAAAAGAGAAAGCAGAGACTCGGAGAGAGTTCTCCAGTTATACTGCTAAGAGAGGGAGTGCCAGTATTCTAATCCACTTTGGCTGACCCCAAAGTACATTCTTCTCCACTATATTAATCTGTGTCCTTGTTCATGGAATGGGGACAAAGGTAAACCCATATATATATACTAGACATGTACAAAATTACTATTGTACTGTTCAAAATCAGAATTCCTTTTATCACATACTGATTCATCACTTAATCTGACATGATAGTAAATTCCTTCCTTAAAACTTCAGATAAAAATTGAACAATCACTGGGTACTTGGTATTTTATAAATGGCTTTGTGTGAAATCTCAGAAGCTGCAATCACAAATACCTACAGAGTAGAACATGGGGTGGGGTTGGTTCCAGAGTAAACCTATTTCTGTCCTGTGTGAAGGGGCAGATTCCACCCAGCAGATGCTAATTGTTGTCATACAGAATGGTGGGTCCAGGTTCACCAGATCCCCTGATTTTTCAAGAAAAACCAGAAATATATAAATTTTATTTAACATATCCCCTTTTAAAATTTTGAAATCAATTCTTTCTCCTCCTTCTCCTCCTCCTCCTTCTCCTCCTCCTCCTCCTCTTCTTCTTCTTCTCCTCCTCCTCCTCCTTCTTTCTTTCTTTCTTTCTCTTTCTTTCTTTCTTTCTTTCTTTCTTTCTTTCTTTCTTTCTTTCTTTCTTTCTTTCTTTCTTTCTTTCTTTCTTTCTTTCTTTCTTTCTTTCTTTCTTTTCAGAAACACTCTAGAAACCAAACCAAACATTTCTGGGAGATGTGACTAGGGGCCACCTGTTGAGAATATGCAGCTATTTAAATTATATCAGTAGGTAGTGGAGAGTAGAATAAAGGGGCAGGCTGGAAGCAAGCTTGGGGTTCAGTGTAGGTGCTCAATAAATATTTGTTGACTAGCATTTTATGGATCTTCTGAGATGTCTGGCAACTTTCTGTTCTTGCTTTATGTTGAGTTAAGTCATCTACCTTGGCACTTAAGAGAGGGTCCTAGTCTTTCTGACTGATCTCTTGGGGCCCTTTCCATCTCCCAGTCTTTGTGGTGGACGCCTGGTCCTGCTTGGTCCTGCACTTTTGGCACAAACTTGGGTGACAAGAGTTTTCTGAAAAAGTTCTGCTGTGATCCTCACCAAGTGCCAGAAGCTTGGAGGCCACTCCAGAGTGGGTACAGCTGGAACCTGGCCTGTCTCCTGGAGAAGGTTTGGTTGCAACTGCCCTTGATGTAGAGTCTACCTCCTGCTGAGGTAGTCAAGAGACTACAAATGATAGCAATTATATAAATATACCATAAATCTTAAGTTTCTGACCAATACCTTCAAAGTTGATTCTCAGGAGGCAGACCAGAAAAAGTGACATTGTTTGTGCTGTAGATTTTCAATAAAAGAAAATGGTCAAGAATCATCAGAAATTATGGAATACATGTACTTTGTTCTTCACGCAAGTGTTATAACCTAAAGACTTCCTGAGGATCAAGTTTCTGAGGCCCCTTTCTGAATGATTTGGGCTTTTCTTGTTATGGCTGAAGCCAGCTCCAATTAGATTTGGTTAGATAAAGCACATACAGACACTATTTATGTACTTTTCCATAACACTTTCGATATGCCAAGCACATAGACTACTTTACATATTTAATCTTCATAGTAATGAAGTAGTGTCTATTTAGACTGCTTATAACAAAAAAACTATAGACTAAGTCACTTACAAACAATAAAAATGTATTTCTCACAGTTCTGGAGACTGGGAAGGCCAAGATCAAAGTTCCAGCATGGTCAGGTCCAGGTGAAGGCCCTCTTCCTGTTCATTGTCAGCACCTTCTTGCTGTGTCTTGAGTGGAAGGGGCTAGGGAGCTCTGTGGACTCTTTGCATAAAACCACTCATCTCATTTATGAGGCCTCCCTGTTCATCACCTAATCACTCCCCAAAGGCGGCTCTGCCTCCAAATACCATCACATTGGGTGTTTAGGATTCCAATACATGAATTTGGAGGGAGGGGGGATACAGACATCCATAATATAGCAGGTAGGTACTATTAATTTCCTTGCTTTAAGGAGAAGAACTGAGGCAAAGAGAGGTTAAATGACTTGCTCAGGGTTGCATAGTCACTAAATAATAGAACTAAGACTTGAACTTAAGCCCTCTGGTTTCCACAGCCATCTCATGCTTATGGGTGAATTTTAGCATGTTATTTATTACATTCTTTGAAGAAAACAACCTCTCATACAGATATGACAATATGTGACAGTTTTGAATACTACAAATTTAAAATAGGAAAAAAAATACTTTGGAGTGAATAAAGGCATCCTCATAGCAGAGACTCCAAAGATTTCACTATTATATAGGATTCTGCAAAAATTAGTGGTTGCTGGGTCTAGGCCACACTGGTTGGAAACCATCTGTGTGGCACACAAGTTACTTAACTTTTGGGCAAAATGATAAATAAACGTTCCTATTTCAACTTGTAAGTATTAAAATAGAGAGTACCTCTAGAGCTCTTAGAACAGGGTCAACACAGTGAATGCTCAATAGATATAAGCTATTAGCCATGCAATAACTTCATTATTCATAAAATAAATCATGTATATTCATCTATTGAACATTACAAGGTCCACAGTGTGTCTGGCATTTAGCTTCAACAGTGGAGGATGTAAATATGTGGAAAGCATGGGGTATATATGAGACAGATGCACAGGGAAAAGTTATTTTACTCTGTGATAAATGCCACTGTAGAGGTATGTCCAATGAAATATGGGGCCAGTGTGGAAAAAATGATTTGTTCCATCTGGAAAATTGGGGAGAGTTTCACAGTAGAGTGACATCTGAAGTAAACCTTGAGGGCTGAATAATGGCTGCCCAGAAATAACAGTCCAGACATAACAACATAGAAGTATGGAAGTGCCCTGTGTCTCAGAGGGAATGGTGAGCGGTCAGCAAAGACCAAATGGGGGTCCTATCTCTGAATGTGCAACAGACTCATCAGCCATCCCACCCCAAATATCCATGGTGGCGTCTGTCTACATTTACTATATTTTATGTTTCAAAATAATTCTAGGGTTACAGTAAAATTGGGCAGATATTACAGAGAGTTTCCATATACTCTCTCTCCCCTGAACATTATATATTTTAAAAGCATTCCACCAGTTGCTTTAATACACAGCATGGATTCAACATTCTAGGCTAAAACTAGAAGTTAGGAACTGTGTGTTTTGGGGGTGAAGGGTGCAGAGAATGGAAGGAAGAAGATAAGCAAGACAAGTGAGGAGACAGATGAAATCAAGGTCAGACAGCAACGTGCCCCCTTAGGCTTTGCCAAGGAGGTTGGAGTTACCCCTGAAGACAGTAGGCAGACACTGGAAGATTTTAGGCAGGAAAAGGAGACATTCTGATTCACACTTTAGAAACACAGCTTGGCAGAAGTGACTATAAATTGGAAGAAGGCAAGACCATAAAAATGAGATGGGAGATTGTTGAAAAAGCTCAAGCAAGAGATGACTAGGGTGAAAAGCTGGATCTGGAGGGACCATGTTTGGCTCATACGAGAGAGTGGAAATCTCTCCAGCAAGAGCGAACCATGTGGCAGGTGCTATTTGACATGCTTGCTGGCATGAAGAGAGGAGAGAGAGAGAGGAAAAGAAGAGAGAATACTTTATTCCTCACAAAACTAGAAAACAAGAACTTTCTCTCCCTCACTGATTGCCCCATCCCTCCCTCTCTTCTCTTTCATCTCATGGACTTCCTATCTCCCTTCATTTATACCACAGTTTCCCCTCCTGCCTGGCCAGTTCCCTCATTAACTCTGCCTCATTATACAGAATGGCTGTCCTAACCCTAATCCTCTAAGGCCTGATGAACTTTTCCAATAGATGCTGACCATCACATTTCCCCAGGGGAGCTGACTGATGAGTTCACGAGGCCAGCCCCAGCCAGCCTTGAGAATGGCTCTCCATGTGAGATGACGTCTCTAGCTGCTTGGGGGAAGGGAGGTCGTCAGATGGTGCAGAGCATGGGCACCAGGACCAAAGGACTCTAGCAGGGTGAGTACCATAAATATGTCTAGTAAAAATGGACAGTATAAAGTGATTGATTAAATGGGAAGGAAAAGGACTGCCAAGCAAAATATGTTACGTGCCATGAGAGAGAGATAAATAATCACCATGGAGTTTCAGAGAGCTGAGGGGTCAAATCTGGCTGCATTGACCTTTCTTAAAAGTATTTCAATGAGCAGTAATGTTTAAAGATGGCTGCATTAATGTTCTGTTGTTGCTATAATGAATTACCACAAACTTTGTAGCTTAAAATAACAAATACATTTTCTAGCTGTTCTGAGTATCAGAAGTTCCTCAAGGCTAAAATCAAGGTGTGAGCTGGGCTACTTTCTAAAGTCTCTAGGGGAACATGGGTTTCCTTGTCTCCTCCAGCTTCTAGAATCTGCCCATTTTCTTGAC
Source organism: Crocuta crocuta (assembly GCF_008692635.1). NCBI lineage: Eukaryota > Metazoa > Chordata > Mammalia > Carnivora > Hyaenidae > Crocuta > Crocuta crocuta. The sequence goes on along the minus strand of NW_027531010.1, from coordinate 761,501 downwards.
TTGACCTCTTCTTCCATCTTCAAAGCAGCAATAGTGTATGGAATTCCTGTCACATCTCTCTGACCTCCTCTCCTGCTTCTCTCTTCCACATTTAAAGGCCCCTCTGGATAATCTGGTGTAATCTCCTTAGTTTAAAGTCCACTTTAATTCCCCTTTGTCATATAATGTAACACTCACAGGTTCTGAGGGTTAGGATGTGGACATCATGAGGTGACAGGGAGACTGTTCAGCCTACCACCAGGGAATTTCAGGGGGAACACAGGCAACATAGAGAAGCAGAAGGGTGAGGGCTCTTCAGAGAAGTGTGAGTGGTCTAGTTTGGAGTTAGGATTTATGAGGAGAGGTAGTAGGTGAGAGAGATAGAACAGCAGCCTGTGGTCACATAGCTTTCCATTTTTTTCATTTAGTATGTTTTTAAATTTTTTAAATATTTATTTTAAAAATGTTTAATGTTTATTTTTGAGAGCAAGAGAGAGCATGACTGGGGGATGGACAGAGAGAGAAGGAGACACAGAATCCAAAGCAGGCTTCAGGCTCCAAGCTGTCAGCACAGAGCCCAACGTTGGACTACAACCCACTAACCACAAGATCATGACCTAAGCCAAAGTCAGACACTTAACCCACCGCACCACCCAGGTGCCCCAATCTTTTTCATTTTAGTCATTCTATTAGCTGGGTAGTTGAATCTCAGTGGATTTTAATTTGCATATCTTGATGACTAAAGGTGCTGAACAAGTTGTCATGAACTTATTAGCTATTTGTGAAAAAAAATTTTTTAAGTAGGCATCATGCCCAATGTGGGGCTTGAACTCACAATCCTGAGATTAAGACCTAAGATCAAGAGTGGGACACTCCAGGGGTGCCTGGGTGGCTCAACTGGTTAAGTGCCCGCCTTTGGCTCAGGTCATGATCCCACGGCTTGTGGGTTCGAGCCCCACATCAGGCTCACTGCTGACAGCTCAGAGCCTGGAGTCTGCTTAGGATTCTCTGTCTCCCTCTCTCTCTGCATCTCCCCCACTCACACTCTTTCTCTCTCGATCTCAAAAATAAATAAACATTAAAAAAAAAGAGTGGGACACTCCACTGACTGAGCCATCCAGGTGCCCCTATTTGTGAATTTTGTGTGTGTGAGTGTAGGAATATTTTGGGGGGCTGTATGTTTGAGGAGTTTTGCACATTATGCTCCAGGGGGTGGAATTTTTTTTAAGTGTAAGTGATGGGTTTTACAGGAAGGAAATGAGATAATAGTTCATGCTTTAATAAAATAAATCTGATGTATCAAATATATAAAGATATAGATGTGTATACATATAGATATGATTGAGACATGAAGAAGTATGGATGAAATCAATTCAGGTAAGAAATTATTGAAATAATTCATGCTGGTGGTCTTCCAGAATTAGGGTTAGGGCAGAACAAAGCTGTGGACTAGAGTGGCTCTGAAGACACCCCATGAAAAATGAGAAATAATTACGTCACTGGTTATAGACTGTAGTGGTTTCAACTACTTTGTAGTTAACCTGCCTCGGTTTATTCCAAACACTGTAAACATTTCCTTAAAAAATGTTTTTAAAGGAGTTAACCCCGAGGCATGGTGTCATCTTTGAAGATGACTGTTTGATGCCACGCACAGCCATGGATGGCCTCTCAGTGAGGATATGGAGCAAAGGGGATAACCACACCCCAGAGCCCTTGGGAGATTACAGTGGATGGGACCTAAGTGAGACTATCAAACTTGGGAAAGAGGATTCAAGCCATAAAGCTGTATTGAAATATTAGAACAAGAGGTGCCAGAGGGGCCCTTGAGAAGCCGGGCAAGGAGCCAAATGGCTCTCAGAGAACAAAGGAAGGGCAAGAAACAGCAAGCAAAATGAAGAGAGATGGTTTGATAATTGTGGGGACAGGGTGTCAATGCCTGTGGCAACTCTTTCATATGTTCCCTGTGCATGTTTTCCTGGGGCCTTAAAGGGGAAAGAATGACGAGCCATGATATCGATTGGCTGGCAAGATGTGGGAAGGTTTGCTTAGTTCATGGACAGATTGAGCAACTGTGTTGACTCTGTAGATTCCATTGTATTGATTCTTTCAAATAAATCGGTAGCCAGTGATCTCTAAAAGAAGGGTTGGTGCCCCTCCTTCCCTGCTATGGGGTCAGAGAATTCTGTTTGCCAACACTGGGTATTTGTAGGGATGAGTGTAATCATTTAGTCTAGGCCTCCTTCCTGGAGGGCACTGTCACACTATTCTGCAGAGAAGCTGTCACACAGCTGCGGTTCAGGGCCGTGCCCAGGGTCACACTGTGCAACAAGGTTACAGTAGGGTTAGCATTTACCGTGCGTGCCCACTCTCGGTTTGGTTCACTGGTTCCCTCTGCTTGTAATCATGGCGGCCCATGGAAACAAAAGCCAGAAAATATGATGCCACACAGTAGCCAGAGAATTCAGAGGTGAGTAATAATCTGTTCTCCTGTATGTCTTAGAAGTAGCATCATGTTTAAATAAAAAACAAAAAACAAGAAAAGAGTGGCGTCATACAATAAAAAGAGGTGGGCCTCGCTGTCTTCTGAACCAAAGACTGCAACTCATAAGCCATGTCAGGTATTCATTTTCTTATGTTTTAAATTTCTGGGACATGGATGCAAAGGGGTCCACATTTCCATGTCTGTTGTAGGGAAATGGGCACTCTTACACCCCCTGGTAAGTGTGGAAACAGGTACCACTTTTCCTGAGGGCCATGTGGTAGTTTTGTTCAAAATCCTTTAAAATGAAATCTGACCCCAGAATTGTACTTTAGGAACAGACCATGTAAGTAATTAAGATGGGCATAAAGTTTTATATACAAAGACATCCAAGCATCATGTTTAATAGTAGGATTGAGAAACAACCTGGATGTCCAACAACACTGTAATGCTTAAATTGGATTTGGTGAAAATTGCAGAATGGAACTCTATGCAGCCATTAAAAATGATGAGGCAGAACAAGGATTGGCAAACTATAGTCTATGGGCTATGTCAGCTTATATTTTAAATAAAGTTTGGTGGGAACAGCCAGCCCTGTTCATTTATGTTTTGTCAATGGCTCCTTTTTGAGCCACAGCAGCAGAGTTCAGTAGTTTGACAGAGATTGTGTGACTGTTTTATTTTTATGTCTCTTACTGTCTTTTAATGTTTATTCAAGTTCTTTCCTTGCCCATGGAAGGTCACCATATTGTTGGTTGCTATGGGGACAATATCTTATGGTGACTTTAGACTGCAATACAGTGTTTACTCAAAAACAAGATCTCATCATATATGCTAATCAATACTTCAGTCTTAAACATAAGACTTCATTATCTTCATGTAGCTAGACTACTAAGAACCACCGTAGGTAAGCTGCCTACAACCAACATTGCGGGTGTTGGAAAGAAGCCCATCTTGCTTCTTTCTTCACTTTTGACTTCCGCCCTTTCTTCCCCATCTTGCTAACCCAGAGGAGGTTTCCAAAAGGTACAAAGCTCAAGGAAGATGGAAAAGAAGGGCGGAAACATGCTTATTTGACTGGTGCTTTCATAAGCTGGCCTCCCCATTTCTGGGAGGTGCAGACTCACTGACTGTCAGGCACTGGTGTGTCTTGTTTCTTTCCAGAGCCCAGTTTTGATCACACATCCATCATACAGCCAGCCTCTTTTCCTCCAGCTCTCACACCCCTGGCTTTGCCCATGATCCTCCACATATATGGTCTCAATCAGGGTCCTATGCCTTTTCTAGGTTGTCCTCCTGGACACGTGTGGCTTAATCCCCCACAGAACATATTCACGCACATTTTAGCTTTACACACTCCAGGAGTGCAGCTGACCCCAGTGTGGCAACAATTCATTTTGCTTCGCTAGCTGAACAGCTGGATGACTCACTCTTGCCTTTCAGATTTTCCAGGTGGATGTCAGACTTTGGTACACGGCCCTCACCAAACTCCTGCATAAACACAGCAGGGCCTGAAGTTTCCTTGAAAACTTTCCTCGCTTACAAACGGTAAGAGGCCTCCACCTCTCTTGTGACGGGGAGATGGTGAGAACAGCCACATGGCCCACTGCAAACGAGTCCTAAAGAATCTCCAACTGTGAGTTCTTTGTGGTAAGTCATGGAAACAGGTTCTTCCTTTGTGGTTTTCCCTGAGTGACGGTCTAATGGGTGTATCCTCTTATCTGGTTTTTCCTAATGGACACATACTAAATCGTTGGGAAGGAAACATACTTAAAAGATCCTGTTTCCATTGTAAGAGTTTATATATATAAACCTATAGCCTATATATAAACATTATAAACATATAACCCAACATAAAAATATAAAAAATATATATAACATTAANTTTTTTCACACCTAGAAAATGGGTTAGAAAGCATCACATTGTGGTTCAAGGGTATAATCGCTATGAGATTATTTAACTTGAGAGTTATGTAGGGCCTACCGAACAGAGAAAGTTTCATTCCGAAACATAGGGTCTTTTATTTCCTACATTTCCTGTGCTGAAGCACAGGATTTTTTCCCCCTGGTGAACAGAAAGATCGGCATGGACTGAGAAAAACCACATATCTCTCTAACTTACTGCTTGCTTCAAACTCCAGCTAATTACTTGAACAGCACCTTTGATGAAGAAAAGCTGACACAGAAACTGGACAGAGTCTGTGTCTCAAGTGCTCTGAGGAGAGAGCAGTAAGTAAGGTGCTCTGCACAGCTCAATAATTTGCACCACAGGAAAACCATACTTCCAAGGGCAGGCAATATGTCTGCAGTATCCTCCTGGCGGAAGGAGGGCCAGGAGCTCATCTTTATGGCTTGAGGCTTGAAAGCTGCTTAACTGGGCGGAACGCCACCTCCTTGCCATCAAAGCTGTCCACCTGGCAGTGAATCTCAATGAGACAGCTGACTGGCTCAGCAGACAAGTTGCCTTGCCAAGGGGATGAGAACTTAACCAGAAGGTCTTTCAGGAAATCTGTTTAGGATGTGGGGGATAAAGAGCAAGAGAAGGAGCAATTCATCCCCTGAATGAGGCAAATGAGAAGGAGTAGCTGTTCCTCCATTACATGAACCATTTTTTGAGCTTTTCTGGGCCCTTGACTCAGTTAGCCCTCCATTCTGTGAGTCTGACTTTAAGTTCTGATATTAACATCACACATTAATTGTGTGTCCTTCGTGAACAGCACATGGAAATTGATTCAGTTCAAAGAACAAAGCTAAGAGGAGAAGACCATAAATATTTTTCATTTGAAAATTATCAGTACAAACAGGAATGTTATAGAGAGGACGTGAAGATGTTAGCTTTTAAAACGTGCATGTGGAAAGTGTCTTGATTGTTACTTTTCAACAAAAGGTAGAACTGTAAACTTGCTAATTGTAATAACTCTTATCTTAGCCCAGTACTTGCTATGTGCCAGGGCCATACATCACACGAATGTTCCATCTAACAGCCTTCAGAACTTTCAGCTTCACTTTGCAGGCAAGAGAGACAAGACTCAGAGGGGTTTTATAAATTACCATGGCCATAAAGTGATTAAGGGACAGAACAAAGATTTAATCCCTTGTTTCTCCCCCTCCAAAGCTCAGAATCATGTCTTCCAGGCCAATTATACCAGATTTGCTATAAACTATAGTGTTTTTATCATGTAATGACCAATCAGGGCCGCAGAGAGAGGATTGTGTGAACATATATGTGGGATATGGGGATATATCCACTAAACCACTCCTCCATTCCGTCCCCTCTCCTGTCGGGGGTGGGGGGTGTGGGAAGGAGACAGGAGGAAATGAAACCTGAACATGATCTTCAGAAAGCCCAGTTTTCTACCTCTGGCTTTGGATTATGACAAGATGACTGTTCCTGTTTTGGGCAACAATGAAAAAGTATTCATTTTGGGTCAAACTGTATATATAGCTTGCCTTTTAAGATGATGCCTCTCCTTTAAAATTGGGTGAGATAAAAACTTTTAAAAATAATAAAGTAAGATGGAATAGTGTATAGGTTTTAGATATAGTCTCCAAAAACAAAGCCTACTCAGGTTAAATGGATATTTGGAAGCAGTATTTGGAAACAGCTTAATGGATCAAAGCAGAGGCTGAATTTGACTCCCAGCCTCACTATTTCTGGCCATGAGTTGGTGGGACAAGTTATAAAAACTAAGTCTCAGTTTGCTCATGTGTAAATAAAGGCAGGAGAACCTACCTCATAGATTTGTTGTAAAATAAAATGCATGAAATGTTCCATATATTGTGCTTAACATAATACTTTTTCCATGGTGAATACTTAAAAACTCATCAGCTATTAACTGGTTTTCTCGATCTGGCATGCTACTCTATTCTTGAAAATGGAGAAAAAAATATGCCTTCTGAGTGGAATGCTTCTTCTCACTTATTTTTGTGGTTTCCACTTAAAAGTTATCTTCAAGAAAGAATTCACTCCATCCAATTCATTTTTGAGGAGTAAATAGGAAGGAATTAGCCCCTTTCCCTCCCAGGACTGGGTTAAGTGTCCATTCTGGTTGCCGCCAAAGCACCTTGTTCTGACTACCATTGCAGTTACTGGCCATGCTGTTATTCCTTTGAAAACAGGGGCTCTGTTTTATCATTTTATCCCCAGAAACTACCACAGTGTTTGAAATACAAGGGTCTATACAGCAAATACCTACTGGGAGAATAAATTAAAATGATGAAGTGGTATATGTGAAAATGTTAGGTTATTAGAAATGTCATTATATTTCTTGGCCATTATATAAAATGCATTAATGACTGTGACATACACTATTCCTGCTAATTCTTTCTTTTCTAATGCTACTAAGAAAGAAAAAACAATCTAATCCTTTGCTAAGTAAAAGGCTACATGATGTTATCTCATACAAAAACTTCACTGAATGGAATTTCATCTGAAAAATATTTTTGCATACCTAATAAAGTAGAAGCTGGTTTTAAAAGAGAAAAACAAGTGGGTAATCTCCATTAATACCACATATAGAAGTCATCTCTGGGGACATCCAGGAAAGTCTCCAGAATATCCATACTCATTTAATCCAGGAAGAGGTGCAATTGTGGTGGAAGTGATGAATACTTTTTTTGCATAAGGATGGTGAACATGGTTTCATTCTCAAATTAATTCTCAAATGCTCAAGCAGGGAGGACCACTTAACCATGGATTCTTTTGCAGTCTGCGGCACAGATCTCTGGGCTTTGGTGAGACTTATGAAGCCTGCCCAGGACTGCAGATGGGTGAGAGAAACAGTCTTGCCCGGAAGTGAAGAGAGGACAGCAAAATGAGCCAAGGCTTTGTGTCTGCTCATGACAGGCGCAACAGTTATGCAAACTAAGAACCCAACATTTTACTAAACTGATGCCAAAAATCTTGTCCCACACTAAAACAAATGTTTGAATCTGCAGAGAGCTGATACAGAATAAAATCAATATGCTATTGTTGGGATTCATGTCTTCTGAAGAAATTGGTGCTTACAAATGCCTTGGACATTTATTTTGAACGAGCCTTATCTAATAGCAAATTGGATATGCATTTTCTCTCTATTAGAGATTGAAGTCTTGAAAATGCTCCCTCCCCTTTGAAAAATGCTGTTGGGAAGGGTGGGAAGGGAACAGGAATGAGCGGTTCTGTCTTGAATACTTTCTTCAGGAGTGAGATGGTTATTTTGTATCTTTGTTTGAAAGGTAAGAAAACTGAGGCCCTACATAAATAACACATTTCCACAAAAGGTGAAACAAGTGTTTGAACTCAGGACTGTATGGCATTGACATCCATGCTCAATTTACTGTATTCAGTTACCTTTCAGGAAAGGTGAGTGGAGCCCAGGATCTGGTGAAGGCACTCTGGTATCTAATTTCCTCATTCTGTTTACATGAGATTCTTAACATGTAAGACATTTCATTGTGGGAAGTAGAGAGTGGTCAAACATTCCCTCAGTCTTACAGTTAAGAATTTTCTCACAATAAAAGAACAACAACAACAAAAAACCTCAGTCTTTAGGTTTGTTTCACATTCCCTGGACCCAGAGAAGGAAAAGAAGGGAATGGTTCTCAGTTGTATCAAAAATCACCAGAATATTCCCGCAAGTCCATGGGACCTTTGACATTGATCTTTTGATTTTTGTTTCTGGGGTTTTTAAAATTTATTTTTATTTATTTGAGAGAGACAGAGAGTATGACCCAGGGAGAGGGACAGAGAGAGAGAAAGAGTGAAAGAATCAGCAGACTTCATGCTCAGCATGGAACTTAACTTGGGGCTTGATCTCATGATTATGACCTGAGTTGAAATCAAGAGTCAGGTGCTCAGCCAACTGAGCCACCAGGTGCCCTTTTATTTATTTATCTTTTTTTTTTTTAAATGATTTTTGTTTCTTTGTTTTTAAAATTGGATGGCAAATCTTTTTATCTTATTTTCTGTTCCTTTTTAATGACTAATCAACAAACTCTCTGGTCGCTTTAAGTTTACCTAACTGCATTGTTTGCAATATCTTGTAAATTGAAATTGTGTGTTGTTATCTTTTGGGGCTTGTTTTGTTTTTTGCCTCTTCTAATCACTTGCTAGGCACAGATGATTTCAGAACACAATTATACAATGGAAACTTAATGTTACAATTCCACTAATTTGTTTGCATTTATTATTCTGTCAAATCTCACTGACCAAATCAGGACACAAATAATACAGCCATGAAGACACATCTGGAAAACAAATTCCTTCTAAGAACATTTCATCCCATTGGAGTGGGGATCTAGAGAATAGTCACATACACCAGAAAGAGCAGGTGTTGGGTGGTGAAGAGAGGGTGAAGCGAGCCAAGTTTAATCTGGATGAGGAAGTCCCACTGGGCCCAGGGAAGCTGGGGACTGAGAGATCCAAGCAGGTGACAGTCAGGGATGTCTAATATAACTTAAAGTATAGAGAATGCATGGCTAAAACATTTACATTATGTTTAAATCCTTTATTTATTGGGCATTTGTTTTTTATTTTGGGATGATGTAGGGATCTAACTTTATTTTCTTCTAGGAGAGCCAACATTCTTAAAGTCATTGATCATGAACTGAGTCTTTCCCCCACAAATTGAAAAGCCATTTACCATGTAATAAAATATACTTAAATTAACTTTTTACTCCCTTCCCTCTCTTTGATTTACCTGCTTACTCATGGGGTTCGAATTTCATCTTTTGATCACATTCGCTAACTTCATTTACATATTAAATTGATAATTATTCTGTGTACACTATGCTCCTGGCAATGTGTGGGTCCTGGGAAAAAACAGACAGGAAGCCTTCGCTCTGGAATCTTACATTCTAAAAAGTTTTAGTGCCTGTTATAGAAAGTTTCCCTGCTCCCCTTATTCTTATTTTTCATAAATTTCTAAGCAATTATACATTTATTTTCCAAATGAAACTCTGAATCACTTTGTCTAGTTCTGAGATAAATAACCTAATGAACTTTTGATCAGAATTCATTAAATTTCTATGTTGGTATGAAAGGAATAGTTTTTAATAAAATGTTTTTCCCAAAATACTGAGATACAATATGCCCTTTGATTTGTTCCTTTTTTATCCAATAACATTATTAAATCTCTTCTTAATATTATTAGCTTCTCTCAGTATTTTGAGTTACCAGGTATCCAATCATATCACATGCATACTATACCCTTGTCTCTTTCTTCCCACTGTTCACATGACTTATCTTACTGTTTTATTATCTTAGAATCCCTCAAACAACATTATTTAAATTATCATCACTGGTTTCCTTTTTAGTGTGATGTTTGCTATGCTGCTAAAATGAAGTCTTTGCAGTTCTATTATACTCTCTTTTGTTTTTAAGCTGGAATATTTATTTCTAAATTTAAAAGGGCAGCTATTTTTGAAAGGTGTTTCTCAGCACCAATAAATGTATTTATATTATGCTTTTAATTTATCCTGTACATTTAGTAAGTTATGTTGCCATATTTTTTAATGTTGAACTATCCCTGAATTCCTGCAATATAGTCAGCTTAGTCATAGGGTTATATTTTTAAATGTGTACCTAGATTTAACTTGATGGTCTGTACATCAGATTTAGTGATTGTATTGCATCCATGTTTAGGAGTGAAATATTTTATAGTTTTCTTTCCATTCTTATCTTCATCAGGACTAGGAAGTAAGGTTATGCTAGCTTCATAAATTGAATTGGGAAGCTTTCCATCTTTTGCTATGGTCAGAAATTTTTTGAATAACATAAGGATTATCTGTTCACTGCAAGTTAGATAGAATTCAGCTGTAAAGCCATCTGGGCCTGGCACATATTTTAGTGAATAGATAATTTTTGAAAAGGGTTTGCGGTACAGTGAGAAGAAGATTGTCTTTGTAGTCAGAGACTTACATTTGAATCTCTGCCCAATCTATTGCTGAATGCGTGACTTGCATGAATGACTTTTCTTTCCTGTGAAATAGTGATCTATCTATCTTTCTATCTATATCTATCTATCTATCTATCTATCTATCTATCTATCTATCTATCTATGTCTATCTTTCCATCTGTATGTATCTATCTATCATCTATCTATATCTATCTTTCCATCTGTATCTATCTACCTATCTACATATCATCTATCTCTCATCTATCTTGGATGGAAGACTATTTCCCAGGGACATTTATTAGTGGAGAAAGTTTAAGAAGCTATAGTATCTGACAAGTAGGTCCCCAATAAATAACTATTTCTCATTAACCCATCTCTGTTTAATCATTCCTCTTTGGCTATATGCATTCTCATACTCTGCCTCAGGTTCGCCAAAAGGACTGCTGCACAGGGGCTCTTCCGACCATGATACTCTTTCTCATTCTGAATGAAGTTCAGAAAAATCTGATGAGGAGGCCTCTTCCGACTTCCAAGCTTTCAATTTAATTTCCTCCGCCAAGTATCCAAGGAAGCTATGAATAGGATAAACATGCTTTGGGATTTCCATTCCGTGAAGAGTGGGGCATCAGACAGATAGCCATTTGGGCCAATCACAAAGCCAAGTTTATTATTCAAAACATTTATTTAGTACATAAGTTATTTATTTCAGCAGCAGATGACAGCCCCACTTATTCATAGCTAATATTTAATTCTGAAATATATAAATGTAGGAGGTTTGGGGGGATTGTTTGTTTGTTTGTTTGTTTTTCAGTGCAAAGTACTATATGAAATGCTTGGGTATCTAAATGAGCACTTTCTCAATGAATTCAAAGGGAAAGGTGACTGATATTCTTGAAGTTCCAACACAGAAAAGAAATCTACAGAAGCTGTGCCTGAATGATGCTAACAGCCTGAACATATAGTAGATCCCATTTGGGTAGATGGAAAACATACATGAATATACACACTAATAGAGGCATTACAGTTTTTCTGAAGAATACATTAAAGACCATTCACTTTATATTTAGGAAGAAGAACTTAGGAGTCGTTTGGATAAGTGAGGAAAGAGAGAGACTTGCATTTCATTTTGTATCATTCTGACAGAATTTTATCATGAATTTTAAGAAAGTTCATTTATCTTACACAATATATGTTTTATTAAATGGCAGCACTGGCCTTTCTCCACCAACTAAATTGACTATTATTTATTTGAATTATAGAATCAAAGGCTTAAATCTAGTTGCAGTGCATATTTGTTTGAATTCCCTCATCCCTCATTTGAGTACCAAGTCTATCTTAGTTCCATTTGTCCTTCATATGGCATTAGGGCCTCCAAGGAAAATTTACTACAAGTCTGGCCCAGAAAACATTTCTGGAACTTAAGCTTTGTTTGAGGGTGTTTTTGAAAAGGAAATTTGCCATCATCAAATACAGTTTCTTGAGCCCACACAGAGTGTGTGGCATGGGTCCAATCGTTCCTTTCTGGTTCCTTTGAGATTTGTTTATTACTTTGAAAATCAGAATTTCCATAAAACAGCATAAGACTTCCCTGCCTTGTAGCTCAATAGAATGGCTGAGCAAAGAGATTTAACTTCATTTTGAGGGTTGGTTTTGCCACATGTATTAACAACGGTAAAAGCAACAAACTAGAGCAAAACAACTGTGACCGAATGAGCACACAGCACAGGAAACTAAGCTTCTTTTCATTTCTTATGCAACCTTTAGGGTCAACATGGTGTTGTTGGTTTTGCTGGGCTGACTCAGACCTGTTCAGATGTTTGGGCGCAGAGTTAACATTGAAATAATCATCCTTGAGGGGGTGGATTAAGAATGAGTTATAAAGCATGACGTTGTTGACAGCTAAAGCAAATTGTCTTTCAGCTCAAGAACAAGAGCCTTTGCTACTGGGACAGGCTTTGAGTTTCAGTGCCCTTCCTTTGCACTGTTGCTCCTGGGATCTGGGTTCTCAGGGTTGTTCACCTTTGGGCACAGGGGCAGAGCTCAGCTAAGCTCACTAGCCATCACTTTATTGTGGGAAGGCAGGTAATAATTTGCTCATACCCCCAAGAAAGTGCCAAATTCCCGAAATAATTTTATTTGGGCTATAAATGCTTCTCTTTCTTTCTCCCTCCTCTCCTCTCATTTCCCCTCTGCATCCCTTCCCTTCTTCGCTCCGCCACTCATCCATCTCCCCCATCGGTTGTTCTCAAATTAAGTGACCAAGTTTTCATGAATCCATACTGAAATGAGAAAATAAGATCATGATGAGCTGTAGCGCTCATCAGCATTGCTCATCAAATACAGGGTGCCTGTTAGATACTGCCAGCTCACCTGGCCACGTGTCTAGTTCTGGCCAATGAGTTGTAAGAGAAGTGCTGTCTGTGTGATACTCCCAGAGCATTTGTTGCCCATGATGCTAGAGTGCCCGGAGCTATCTTTCCTTTCTGTCCCAGCAGTCAGCCACATTGGAGGTGGCTGCTTCGTCAATCTTGATCTCTAAGGGACGACCACTCCTGCTAACCCATGAAAATATGGAGCATGTCGTTTCTAGTGGCTGACATTGGGGGCGGGGTAGGGGACTTATTTGTTACTACAGCATAATTTAGCCTACCCGATACAAAAGCTAATGGGTATTGGTATAAAGACCACCTGTACTTTCTTCGAAATGACTCGATTTAATTTTGTTTTTTTCTACTTTATACAATATTTAAAAGTCTTTTAGTGTCCTGAAATTAAAAGTTGGCACCCCCATGGCAGTTCTCATCCTTTGCTTTTGTTGTTATATTTTAATTTTGCCAATATATGAAGTCCAAAAGTCAGGGAGCCTCTACTTTAAGTCATCGTCCATGACCTAGGAACATAGTGCAAAGACATTCCAAATTATCTATAATAGATGTGATTGGCAGTTATGCATGGCATCTAGCTTTATCCCACAGTCTATGGTTATAAAAAGGCTAAGCTTTTTGATGCCCTGTTCTTTTGAGGCTTCCTACACTTCACTTCCTACCACCAACAATAATATTTTTCAATAGGTTTTGCCAGCCATGCTAGACCAGTCAGCAGCTTAATGCATCTTTCCAGGGGAGGTATGATTTTCAAATCATGGGGGCCATATTGGAGATACAAAAAGCTTCTTTAGGAATGCAAGGTGAAGGGCGTAACTGCCTATGTGTTTATTGACAGGGACTTTAGTTTGATCAAGGCAGAGACATTTTTGCCTCCATTGTTTATTGGTAACTTCAGGGCTTAGAGGAGTATCTGGCACTTAAGAGGTGCTCAGTAAATATTTGCTGAATAAACTAATAAAATTGATGGGTTTCATGTGTGAATGATACACTTAATTTTTAGTTTTTGATTTTAATTATTTTTTTTTTTAGAGAGAGAGAAAGCAAGAGGGAGTGAACAGGGGAAGGGCAGAGGGAGAGAGAGAATCTTAAGCAGACTCTGCGCCTAGCACTGAGCGCCACATGGGGCTTAATCTCAAGACTGTGAGATCATCACTTGAGCAGAAATCAAGAGCTGGATGCTTAACCAACTGAGACACCCAGGTGCCCCAATACACTTAATTTTAAAAGTGCAAGTTCCCCTTACTACTTTTCCAACTGTTGAGTAATGGTAGATTTAGGCTTTAGAGGCCTTCGATCCCAAGACCATGTACAATTATGACAACTCTACCTGAACAGGTTAATTTCCTACTTTCAGGATGGGTTTTCCTTTCATCTCATTCACCTAGTCAGACAGGATTGTCCCCTCTGCTGTCTTAAGGATATTTCAAAACCGCAGGTATGTGTGTGGTTTTAAAGCCTTAAAGCACAAAGCCACATATACTTTTAGAAAGTATTACTGTTTTTCTTTCTATTGTGAAAAGTTGAAACTATTCACATATTTACAGTGGTGCGTGACGGAGGTATGTGCAGTAGAGATTCTTTCCTTGTCCCTTGCTGTCACCCACACTGTTTGGCCCCAAATACAGTTCTTTGTTCACACAGTTAAAGAGTTCTCACACAAGAGAAGACACAAAAGGTTCAAATTTGCAAGGGTTGACAGTTTATACGTGTACACATACCTTAGACTGATTTATCTAAAATTCTTAGGTCTTGCCCAGTCTGTGGGTCCACAACTTTGATGTAGCTGATACCAAGTTTGAAAACAATTATTTGATAATTGTATCTTCATCTGCATAAAAGTTCATACCCCAGATTTGCAAAACAGTGACAGTATTCGGGCAGTAGAATTTTAAGTGTTTTTTAACTTCCTCTTATTTTTGTTTAATTCGTGTTAGTCAGCTTGTCCATAATACCTACTCAGCATACTATCTTCTCAGCCCTGTGACAGGAGCTACAAAATGAGAAGGTAAAAAGACACTTAGGAATCTCATGATCGTATAGCCCTTCTCAAATTGGCAATAAGAATGCATAGAGTTTTATAATGGAGCTGAGACATTCACTAACTTTTAAAGGGATTGAATATATATAGAATCATATATAGAAATCATCCTGGTTCTGAAAAGCAGACCATGTCCCCAGCACTCATTTGCCAGGTCCCCACTGTGTCATTAAATAACCAAGTTTAGCAATGCAAATTTTTTTTTCAAAATGAATTATGTCCCCATGTGTAACAGCATAAAGACTATGTGTCTGACTCAGAGAATGTGCAAACTCACAGCCGTAGTCACACATCCTTGCAGATAGCACCACTGAGGGGGATTTCCTGTTTTTGTATTTTTAGGTGACTCTAAGAAACCTGAGGGTATTTAGGCTGATGAATGATGTGCCTGACTCCAGGCTTCTGCCTGCCCGGCTCCAGAGTTTATCTGCTTTCTGTTTGTTTTCTATGCTCCTATTAGGTTGTTGTTAGTTACATTCTGATGTTTGTAGTTTGGGGAAATCTGTATCTTTGTTATTTATGTTATCAATAATGTGACCTGGGCCTTCCTCAGCAATGTTCCAACTGTTCCCAGGTCCTCAATCACTAATTATGCAGATGAACAGATTGTGGAAACTCTTTCCTTATGGCTGCATTCTGGAGGAGTTGTTTTTATTAAATTGCCGGTGTCTTGAATTATAATTAGGTACTAGTCTGCATTTATAGTATTTCTCCTCTCCCTCCCTCTGTCTCTCTTCCCCTCACTTTCCTCTTTCCCCTCATCTTCTTCTTTGTTACTTACTATGGTCTGAAAACTTTATCAAAAGGGAAATAGAAAGAGAAGTCGCAAGTCATTAGCTCAGAAGTGAGCTTGCTTAACAGTAGATGACAAGGCAGTGTGTTAGTTATCAAGAGGTTCTGTTTCTTGCAGAAAGTCATAAGGATGTGGGGCTGCCTGCCAGACATAGTAGAAGCTGGAGAGCTTAACAAGTTCAAGGGCAAGGAAGGGACTCATTTATGGCCTCGCAATGCAGCCTGGCCAGTCTACTAAGAAAAGAAATTTAACAGTGGACAGAGAAAACAGTGGAAGAAATATGGGGACCGTGGGGACCTCCAGTCTACCTCAGTTAGCCAAATCTTTACATGGTTCATCTACTTGCTCCTTGTGTGAATTATACTGATCTTATTAACCAAAGTTATTAAGCATTCAAAGCATATTCTACACTATAATGAACGTATGAAACATGACCTTCCTCAGCAGCAGTTTGCCTGAAAGGACTTTGGGTTTTTGCTTGAATGAAGTATAGATAATGCAGCCTAATTATGATTTTGTTTAAAGACGGACACACACACAGAGTTTTTGAGTAATTAATAGGTACAGGGGTTTGAGGANAAAAAAAAAAAAAAAAAAAAAAAAAAAAATCCGTCTTGTTGTTTTTATAGCCTGGGTTTAGACCTTTATTTATGGTTTCAAAAGAGATATGTGATTTCACTTCCACTTTTCTAATTTTGTTTAGAGATTTAAACAAAAGAATGTTATATTAGAGATAAGTGTAGATAAGCACTAGGACTCTCATACAATCATGGGGGGAGGAATATTTTTAGAAAAATAAACATGTAAGATTCTACCATCATTTTGGTGCATCTGTATATTTTAGAGAAGAGTCACAAGCACTTTGTAGAAGTCTTAGTGTTAATTTGCCAGCACCTGGAATATAACTAAGTGCTACAAACAGTCATTATAAAATTATTTGGAAGAAACCCATGACAAACAAGCCTGTCTCCTTGCATTATTGGAGAAAGCAAAGCATTTGATATACCTAAATAGGAATAATGCTTTTTTATACTTCTATCATGCAAACATAAGTGTCAACCCAAGTCTGAAAGAAATTCAGCCTCTGTGAGGAGGCTAATAAAAATGGAAATTAGATTTACCCATAGGTAACTGATATCCAATGTTATAAATAAATAATAGACTCATAAAACAATGGAACCAGAGGGGACCATAATTTATTGATTCTAATCTACCCATTTTAAGAAACTGTAGTAGACCTAGACAACTCCGAGAGACAAGATGGCTCAACTTGCCTTTAAAGATTTCCAGAGAAGACCCACAAGTCTGTGGTAAGCTGTTCCAGAGATTCATACCTCCAATATCATACTCCCGTGTACTGCTCTGATGTATACAGCTCCAAAAAAGAGGCCTGCTGTTTGTTTTTCTTTTTTAAAGTAAACATTTATTTTAAAATAGCTTTAGATTTACAGAAACATTTTGAAGAGAGTACAAAATGTCCTGATATACCCAGTGCCCGGTTTCCCATGTTATTAACATCTTATAGTAGTATAATACATTCCTGATTAATGAACCAATATTGATATATTATTTTTAACTAAAGTCCATACTTTATTCAGATTTCCTTAGTTTTTATCTAATGCTCTTTTCTCTGCCCCCAAACTCCATTCAGGCTAGTACATTGCATTCAGTTGTCCTGTCAGCTTCTGCTCTTCCTGTCTACAACAGTTTCTCAGGCTTTCTTTGATTCCAATGAGCTTGAGTTGATGTTTTGAGGAGTACTGCTAAGGCATCTGGTGGAATGTCCCTCAACTGGAATGTCTCTGATGTTTTTCTCATGATTACAACTGGATTATGGGTTTAGGGGTGGCAGACCACTGCGGTAAAGTGCTATTCTCATCACATTGTATCAAGGGTATATGCTATCAATATGAATTATTACTGTTGATATTGACCTTCATCACCTGACTGGGGTAGTGTTGGTCAAGATTCCTCACAGTAAAGTTATTCCCCTTGACCCAGCCCCTTATACTAGCTTCTTTGGAAGGAAGGCTCTAAGCACAACCCACTCAGACATAAAAAGTATAGACTGTTATGGTCCACCTGCCTGAGAGTGGATTGTATACAGAAATTATTTGGAACTCTGTTTTTTTTAGGACAATTCTAGAAAGTTTCTTATTTCTCTAATGTTCTATTTTCTCACCTAAATTCACTAAACTAGTCTACTTATTTCTTGAAAATATGATTTTAAATTTAAAAATTGGACCTAACTAGGTATTTTCTACTTAAAATTTTGAAATACAGTGATTTGAAAAGGTGCTAAAGGAAGAAAAAAGTCCCTAAGTACAATCAGCTAAATCAACTTAACCATTTTAATTCTGTTTTTGTTTTTAAATATTGGCCTAATTACTTTTTTCTCAACTATGGTTGTCCTAGGTCATTTCCAAAGGTATCTAATCTTATCTATTCCAATGTATATTCAGCTGTTGTTTAGAATGCAGATATTAATAACTTCTTTAACACACCATGCCTACTTACTTACTCTGATCACTAAGAGGTCTACAGTTTCCCTAGTTCCTCCCTACTTATAACACCTCCCTTATTTTCTATAGCCCCACACTCCTACCACTGATTTTCTCTCAGGCCTAAAAACCCAAAAAGAATGCACGTATTCCCTTATGTCATTTTCGGTTCCAGGACTAATTTTATCACTTGGAATTTGAATTCCTGAATTAGGAATAGCAAAGAGTTTTCATTTCATGTAGCTACTTCAATAAATTATTAGGAGCTACCTAAAGAGCTATATTGAGGATTCCAAAGAAGTGGACTTGTGAAAGAGGAATTGCAAGATTGAAAATCTAGGGTTTAGGAGAGAGAAAATGTGGAAAGCTACCACTAGATGAGACCTTTATACCATCAGATATTAAGACCTAATTAAATAAATCAAAAGCTAAACCAATTTTTCAAAAGCTTATTAATGGCTGACTTGATTCTTTTATTCGGTCAACTTATCTTATTTATTATATCATGGCGAAAAATCTAGTAACCATTTTCTATTGTATAGCTTAGCAACATATTTGTCTATGGAAGAAACTTGACCTAATTATTATTACATATGGGAAGACAGTAATTGAAGAAGACAAGAAGACTTCTCCATTAGGAGTGAAGTTCTAGTTTGTGTTAGACTTTCACATCCAATTGAAAATGTGGAATGGAAATATGGTAGAGAGAAATCTGATATTTAAGGCAAGAAGTCAACCTTCAGAGTAGGAGAAAGACATAAAATCAAAAAACTTGTTTTCTCTTCTGTTCCTCTAGCCAATGGCCCCATCCAACCCTGGCTAAAAGTATCAACGAAAACTTCAAGTTTTAAAGTCATTTATTATAAAGATTAAATAATCTTAAAGTAAGGAAGTATGTTCTTGTCACTGTTGTTGTTGTTTTAGCTAGTACTCAGTGGACCAGCCCAGTTCAGTTATAAATGCACATGCATGCCAACATCGCGTATTTGAGGTGTCTGGGAAGTTTCTGCTATACCACAATATCTATTTAACTCAAATTATAGTGTCTGAAACTTCTACTCATGTACTGCATTGGAGAGTTCTTTGTACAGAAGTTTATTCAAATGTAAATTTAACCAGGAGGGGTTAGAAATAAAATAAATTCACTATAAAATATTATGATTACTTTTTTCAAAAGAAAAAGTCTAACTTAGCTCAAAAAAAACCTATAAATATGAGATGGGAATGGCAAGATTAAAGCAGAGCACTAGATTTTGGGAGAGTTGTTAAAAAACCCTTTGGCCTCTTAGCAACAATAACAAATTTTAGTACTTCCCACATTCTTCCTAGGGCTGGAGATGAACAGCCTAATATAATATGTTATACTAGACTTAAAAATATTTAATGTTCCAAAATGATTTTTCAGAAGAATGAAGAAACTTATTTTCAAATTTTCAGATAATGGAAACCGAAAAGGGTTGCCAGCTCTATGGAATTCAGAATTGAGATACAAAACAAAATCATCTTATCACATTGGACACATAATCCAAACCAATGGGAAGAAATTGGATAACTACTAATGTGAGCATATTTTACTAGGGAAAATAAGACGATATAATACATATGTTCATCAAAAGGAATGTACATGAATTGGACATCAAGTATACTTGTAATAATGAAAAATCAACACCAACATCCATGTACAATAGAATGCATAAATAAATCATGTCATTCGTGTGGAATACTACACAGAAAATCCTAAATGGAAGTACAGTAATCTATAGCAATTTGGATGATTCTCAGAAACATAATTTTGAGTGACTAAAAAAATATACTCACAAAAGAGTTCATCTAGCATCATTCTATATGTGTAGAGTTCTAGGATGGGCAAAACAAATCCCCATTTAAGAAGTCACAGTAGAATGATTACCCTTGGGCAGAGTATAGGTGAGCAAGTAACAATAATTGCCAGAAGAGGCCTCTGCTCTCTGGTTTGGAATGGTCTGTTTCTTGATCTAGGTGCTAGTGATACAGGGATATTCACTTTGTAAAAATTTATTAAGTGATAAAATTATGGCTGGGTACTTTTCTGTGTGAATGTTATTTTTTAGTAGAGTTTTTTTAAAAAAAATATCAGATAGATAAATCATCAGCAAGGCTAATGTGGCTCATGTGTAAACAATCAAAAAGTTAGAAAAGTTTAAATTGCATTTATAATTCAGCTTTCCTAGGACCTTTTTGACCATTTTGTAGTCAGTCTCTCTTCATATCAGTTTCATTTTGTTTTTTTGGTTTTCGTTTTTAGCTTTAGGTTTTTTGAAGTAGGGGTTGAACCGCCTCTATATCTGTATTATTATCTTCTAAAGTATATCATCTACTTTGCGTCCAATGGCTTTGTTCTGAAACCTCTGAAAGAGAGGGAAATGTGGAGCTTGAGGGGTTTGAGCTAGAGAGAAACAAGACCATCTTGACGGCTGAGTGTTTCCTTTAGTTGATGGGGTGCATCATGTCATGGATATGAGGAATGAAATAAGCACTTTGCTATTTTAGCTGTCATATGAACATGACAGAAACTTTGTGTTCTCAGCTTGAGACCTATTTGGTCATAAATTGTGTTCATGGAGAATGGAGAATTAATTATCAAGACGTGGTAGGGCTCATGCGAGGAAAAAGAAATACCTTTAGATGGTTGGGCTTGGTGCAAGATGACAAAATTCCAATTTCTAGTGCCAATGGGTTCAGGGAAATCTGGAATGATCCAGTTGGCTCCACCTCTGAGAGGAAAGAGCCTGAGACTGGAGCAGGATATGTATGTTCAAGTAGATGATGACTCTATGATTTGGGTTGATTTTTGTAATCCCTTCAGTTTTATCAGCTCCCTGCTCTAACCAACTGAGCTAACTAGCCACTTTGTAATCCCTTCAGTTTTAAAAGATAGAATGACAAATATTTAGATCTTATTGAAAGGAGACCCAGGTAAGGTTGAGTTTCAAACCCTTTGGGGAATTAGTTGAGTTTATAATTTTAAAAATGTGAGTGGGTATGCCTAGTTAAGTGTCTGACTTCAACTCAGGTCATGATCTTATGGTTTGTGGGTTTGAGCCCTTAATTGGGCTCTGTGCTTAGAGCTCAGAGCCTGGAGGCTGCTGCAGATTCTGTGTCTCCCTCTCCCTCTGCTCCTTCCTGCTCACACTCTGTCTCTATCAAAAATGAAAAAACATTTAAAATTTTTTAAATAAAATAAACTATTCGTAAAAAAAAAATTTTTTAAATAAAGAAAATGTGTGCTGGGTGGGATGTCTTGTGGAACATGTGGAACACCCCTTGTGATGGGAACTAGTTCTGGTACTTACTAGCTGAGTGTCCTGGAGCATATTATTTAACCTCTTGGAACCTACTCTCACTCACCAGTAAGAGAGATTGCATTACCTATCATAGAAAACTGTTTGAGATCTAAATAAGATAATGTATACAAAGTATTTAGAAAGAAAACTGGCTCAAGCTCAATGCTGGCTACATTTTAGCCATTTTTATTACTAGCATAGGACAGCCCAGGCAGGCATATCAGATACCCATATTGAAAGCAGGAAAAATTCCAGACACTACTGATTAGGGAGGATAATGCTCTAAAATAATGCTCAGACTTGGGTTGAACGGGCTCAGGCCAGGGCTGAGTGTAAGTGCTGAGCATTTTCAGCATCTGCCCCAGGGTGGGGCTAGGTCAGAAAGAGTCTGACTGTGTAGACACATAATTTGTCTCCATAGTCTTGTTGTCTCCAGCATTTTTGTAGATATGTGTGTGTTACATTTTCTAAAGAGATTATTTCCTGTTGAATTTGGGCTGATTTTGAGTTTTTTCTCCTCATATTTAAATAATACAGTTATACAAAATTTCTCTCAAGAATCTTATTGAGGATATTTAATTTCCTTCTACAGCCCATGAGAAGCATTCCAATTCTCTTATGATTTATCTCTTTCTCTGAAAACTTACAACATTTGCTATTTCCAGAGGGTGCATTATCTCTAACCCATTCACTCATATTTTGGAACGAACATTTATATACTCATCTGTCCTCCTTCATCCCCATTTCCTTACCCTGTAAATTCTCATCCCTATATTTATTTAGAAAATGAATTTTCTTCCCAGTGCTCTAACCAGCAGGTCAGCAACTGGGGTATTGTAAACTTGGGAGTAAATCTGCCTGCATGAATTTGCATGATTATCTTCAAAATCCAAAATTGGATCTTTCCTTCAATGTAAGAGCCAAGTATTCTTCTCTCTTATGCTCACTGTCTGGGAAAGTGTGGAGTATCTTCCCCCTTGACAAGTCTCTAAAAGGTTAATCAGCTCTGCTCTTTGCAGTGTCTCCCTGATCAGAACTAGTAGCCTTTGGCTATGAGTCATCATTTCTACCTTATAGAAGAACAAAGTTTGGTAGGAGGTGCATATGATTTCCTTTCCATGTGGGCTTGGGAATTTATGTTCCTTGGCATATAAAGGGGAAAGAATCTGATTCATTGTTTCCCTAAAGATCAAGGCATTTTTGAGAACCTTGGGATGGGCCAATATGCTTCTTCTGTGTGTAAAGGGAAGTTTATCCCCCAGGTTATTTACAAGGAGTTATAAGATCCAATCTTCAGAATCTTTCCCCAGGAAATCATCACCATTCATATATTTGCATGCCATTTCAAATACATTTATATAATGAACTATGTTATTTCTACAGGAGTTTCATCCAGAACTCCTAACTCCAGGGAAGTAAAACAATGAATGATGTAGTTATGCTCAATTTCACTGCCTGATCAGAGCAAAACAAAGTGTGCATAACAAAGAGACCTATGCAACGTGGTACCATTTCTCCCGCGCTAGCTTTACTTACTCTTTCCATGTATGCTATCACAGGCTTGGGTTAAAAAGTCCTTAAGATGAACAATAGTAACAATGTCTATGTCTGTTTCTATATTTGCATGTATGCTTGTGTGATAGTATTTATGTAACAAGTCTTTCTCAACTCTTAATTTCATTACCTATAACTTAATTGCATTCATTGCTAATAGTTCTTCCTCAAATAAAACTTCAAGCTCCAGATTTCATACTTCTTAGACATGTGACATTGGAAAATAACTTAAATTCCTTTGCTTCAGTTTCCTAATCTATAATTTGGGGGTAATGCTTTATGGTATTTTTATGAAGATTAAATATAAAATACAGGGGAAAGTGTCTGACAAGGAATAGGCAACTCAAAAATTTCTCATCTCCTTTTGCTACTTCTTGTTGTACCTATTCTGCCTTGTGGTAAAAGCATCTACTTTCTATCTAAGCCATGCCTCAACAATTTCAAAACATCTGGCTAAAAAGTGAAAATGAATGCAATTATCCAGGTGTTTGGCCTGCCTGGTGACAGATATCAAACACTTAGAACCATCTGGGTGATTGGCATATTTGTTTCCACTTTTATCCAGGTGTATGTGGATACAGCCTTGTCCAAAGGAAAAAAAATCATAGGGGTTGTGTTTAAATTCTAAATTAATAACATTTTTAAGCACTACTATTTGTATATGTTTTGTTTCCTTTGAAATATGACTTGTTCAAGCCACTTTTGAAAATAGAAGCATTATTTAATTTCATCTGTGGAATCTAGGAACTAATAAAAAAGAACCAGAAAGTGACTTACCATAGATTTCAAACCCCCATGTTTCTACTTAAGAGAATTAAGGATGAGAAAATAAATAATTATTCCAGGACACGGAGTTAAGATAGCAACAGAGCTAGGATAAGAATAAAGTCTCTTGACCTTCATCTGAAAAATCCACTTCAAGCATTACCTGTCTTCTTTCACTCAAGGCACATTTAGTTTGACCTCTATGCACACAGAACCACGTACACACAGCTTGTATATGCACAAACACACAGAGATAACACCACTTTTCTTCTTAGCAGTCATGTTACCCTGCCATGATATTTTCCCAAATAATTTTTTCAAACTTGCTGGTAAGTCAGAGAGAATAAACCAGGCTTCAGTGCACTCAGTAGCACATGCACCCAGTAACCATGCTTCAACATCTGCCATCCAGGGCATTGCTTAAATAGATATTGTATTGAGATCTGGTATCCTGTGCACAGCTGATACAATTTTCCTCAGTCACAGGGATGAAGCTTGGATAACATTTCTGGCTCTGAGAAATTCCCAAGTCGCAAAGAAATGATTCCATTGACCTAGCGGCTTTACACTCCCAATACAACATGTTCTTGAGCAGCTTCCCAAGGGAGAGAATAACGTGAGAGTTTTCAAGAGTGCCGAAAGCCTTCCCTCTAATCATCCTGTGTGGATTCTGCTGGCATTCCAAGTCATCTCAGACAATCCCAAGGAAACTTTGGGAATTCGGTGAGGTTTTCTAAACATTTTTTCTGCCTGAAGACACTAACAATAAGCAGCTTCACATAATAACATCATTATTTGTACATGAACACAGCTTATCTGCTGCTATTTCTGTCACAAAACAATTATACAGCTCAAAAAAGGCCTTCTTGAAAAATACCCAACAGGGAATGTTTTTCCTCATTTTGTTCTTTGGATTTTTTTTAAGGAGGGGAGTCAGACAACTAGCATAGTTAGGGCTGTTCCTTTAAAAATATTCTGCTAAATTCATGTCTAAAAGCAGAAGTAGGTAGCCGGGCTTTGGGGAAAGAAGAACATTCCTGATGAGTGAATTTGTTGGTAAGATGACCAGCTGCAAAACTGTCTGGAATACAGAGGTCGCCAACATTCAAAGTTTGCAGGCGGTGATTGTGTTCTAGCTATTGGTGGGCTCTTCAGCCACCAATACAGGACTAGCAGCTTGGCTAGCAGCCTTAGCTCCACTGAAAATGCCCTACACTTTGCTGTGAAACTAAGGGTGTGCTGAAGCCAGGACACCGCAGCTTCCAAGAGCCTATTGCTAAATTTTGTGAATCTATTGATGTTACCGTGGCAGATAAAAATTGATCATGGTGGGGTACTTATGGCATAGAAATTGGCATATGCCTCAGATCAGGGCTTTTGCTTCCATAGAGCTGTTGTTACCTCTGCCGAGACATCATTGAGACTAACCTGAACTTACATTTCTTTCTCTGCCACCTATGGCATAGGAATATTAAAAGACAACAACACTCTGAGCCTCAGTGTCCTGGTTTATAATTAAGAATGTAATACACATTTCATAATGTTGTGAGGATGAAATTAGACATTGTGCTTAACTAGGTTTAGTGCTCATCAGGTGTGTTATTCATTTAATATATATTAATAGAGTACATACTTTATGCTATCAATCGTGATTAGTGCTGAAGACACAAAGGTAAATAGTTGGCAAAGACAGATTAAATATTAAGTGCAATAGGCTTTGGAAAATACTGTAGTATAAGGCACAAACGATCAAGATTGGAGCAGAAATGAAAGAGCCATCATTGTTAATATTCCTTTAAAGATGTAGTAGTAGCTTGTGATGAGAGCAATACTTGTCCAGCCATTTCTAGACATGATGAATCATGGATATTTTCAGATTTGGACACGTAGAGGATGAAGATTCCTGGGAATGTGTGGAAATCAGGGCAATACTTTAGAGTTGGTGAAATTTTGATTTGTAGGTTGTAAGTACTACCTCAGAATTCAGTCTTCTCTGGCTGCCTTTTTACCATTGAAGTTGATAACTTTGGATCTAAACATTGTGGTCCATTGGAATTTCTCTCTAAAAGGCAATGATTTTTATGAGACTCATGCCTTAATGCGTTATTACTGAAAATCTATAATTCTCAGAAAATGGACAGAAACCAACATTCCTTCAAGGTTAGCTATTAGTGAGGTATTTTACATTGCTATCTTATATTATGATAATAACACTACTGTGAAATAGGTATGGTTCTCTCCACCCTGCCGAAGAAGAAACTGATGTTCAGAGTCTGAGTTGTGAACTCAAGATGGAACTGAGACCCAAACTTTGGGTCTGCTGACTCATGAATATTAGCTTGATCTTAACATTTAATCATTTATAACAGTCTTATGAGATCTTATCATGGACTTTATTTTATAGATGAGAACATTGAGGAGCAGAGAAGTTTAGTGATTTTCCCACTACTACATGATAGAATTGGACTCAAATCCATGTTCCTGTGGATCAACACCATACTTCATATTTTAGTTACCATTTCAGCAGTGTTCAGTTAACAACCTGATCACAAGAATACACATTCTGAGCACAAGAATGACCCTGATGTAGGATGGTCTACTCAATAGAAAGGGATTAAGGGGAGGGATTGGGAGAGATGAAAGAGGTATGCAGGACAGGAAGTCATCAAAGGCAGTTTAGTCTTGTCCCAGTATATGCTGAAGGATTAATACAATAGAGAAGAACTTGTCTTTTTCTGTGAAATCCACAGATATTTGAGACCCAAAAAGGGGTGAGAATATCTGGATCTGGCTGTTCCTTGCAGGATTTTCAATATGGGAGAGTCACCTACAATGATAGATAAGAGTGCAGATTGACTCTAAGTGTGCATCAGTATGATCCATATGTATCATAGGGCTTTTGTAAAATATTTCTTCACAAAACATTATAGTACCATATGAAAACTTATAAGCTACCTTAAATCATTTGATGGATAAAATGGAAAATTAAAAAATATAAAGAAGAGATAAAGATCCACTGTAAAGTGTGGTAAAAATTCAATAATGGCACTACTTGTGAAGTGGTATAGTGTTATTTGAACATAGTCTTGGATTAGTTGTAAATGCATATTACAAAGTCTGAGACAATTTCTTTAAAAAGTTAATATATGTGTATTTGTATATATAAAATTATATATATAAATATATACACAAACACACATACAGTTGATATGCTGAGAAAGAGAAAATGGATTCATTTAATATGCTCAATTAAAACCACAAATGGCAGAGAAAGTATAGAGGAAAAAATAGGAATAAAATCAAGGGCAACAAATAGAAAACAGTAACAAATAGGTTGATAACAATCAACTATATCAATACTCACTTTAAATGGGAGTGCCTAAATACACCAATTAGAAGCCAAGATTGTCAGAATAGATCAAAAAACAAAGATACAAATATATGTTGTTTATAAGAAGCCCTTTAAATGTAAAGACACATATATTAATCATAAAAGGATAGAGAGGTATACACCATGCTAACACTGATCAAAAGAAGGCAGCAGTCACTATATTAATTTCATACAGAACAGACTTCAGAGAATGAATGTTTTCAGGGATAAAGAGAGACATTGCATAATGATACAGGGTCAATACTTCAAGAACATGTAACAATCCTTAATGTGTATATACCTAACAACAGAGCAACAAAATAACAACAACAAAAACCTGAGAGAACAATAAGGAAAAATAGATGAATGCACTATTACAGGGTTTTAGCCTGCCTCTCTCAGAGACTGATAGATACAGCAGGAGAAAATTAGTAAGGACAGAGTTGAATGCAATAGCACCATCAATCAACTAGATATAATGAACATCTATAAACCACTTCATCCAAAAACAGCAGATTACACATTTTTCTCAAGCTCCATGGAACATTCACCAAGATAGACCACATTCTGTGCCATAAAACACATCCTAACAAATTTCAAAGAAGGGAAATCATACTTACTGTGTCTGCTTTCAGACAACCATGGAATTAAACTAGAAATAAATAACAGAAAGAAAGCTGGAAAATCTCCAAATATTTGGAGATTAAACAATGCACTTCTTAATAACATATGGGTCAAAAAAAGAAATCTCAAAATAAATTTAAAAATATTTTTAACTAAATGAAAATGAAAATACAGCTTGTCAAACTTTGTGGGATGTATAAAAGTAGTGCTTAGAAGGAAATTTACAGCATTTAATACATACATTAGAAAAAAAGAAAGTTCTAAAGTTGATAATCTAAGCCTCCATTTTAGAAACCTGAAAAAGAAGCAAATTAAATCCAAAGCAAGCAGAAGAAAATTAATAAAAAACAAGAGCAAAACTCAATGAAATTAAAAATAGGAAATCATTAGAGAAAGAAAAATCAAAAGCTTCAGGCCTAGATGGTTATACAAACTGAACAATGCATAAAATTAATTATAATTACACACCAGGACCAAGTGGAATTTATCCCAAGTTATGAAAAGGGGTTCTGTATTCAAAAATCTATTAATCAATCCATCACATCAATAGGTGTAAAACTACATGATCATATCAATAGATGTAGAAAAATTATTTGACAAAACCCAATACCCTTTCAAGTTAAAAGTTCTCAGCAAACTAGGAATAAAAGGTAAACTCCTCAATTTGATAAAGTGTATCTACAAAAAAAAAACCCATAAACAACAACAACAAAAAACTTACAGCTAACATCATGCTTAATGGTGAAAAATTCAAAGCTTTCCTCCTAATGTCAGGAACAAGGCAAGGATGTACTCTCTTAGCCAACTCTCTTACCACTGTGTTTCAAGATTGTGCTAAAAGTCCTAGATAATGAAATAAGATAAGACAAGAAAATAAATGGTATACAGGTTGAAAGGAAAATACAAACTGTCTCTGTTCTCAGATCACATAGTTGTCTCAAATAGACAACAAAACAAAATAACAAAAACAAAAACAAAAAACCAAAGCAGAAACAAAAGCAAAGCCTCATGGAACTAATAAACAATTATAGCAAGGTTGAAGGATACAAGGTTTAAATGCAAAACTCATTCACTCTCCTATATGGCAGCAATTAACAAGTGGAATTCGAAATTAAAAACACATTACCATTTGCATTAGTATTAAAGAAAATGAAATATTTGGGTACAAACCTAACAAAATATGTACAAAATCCAAGAGGAAAACACGACTATGATGAATGAAATCATAGAACTAAATATATGGAGAAATATTCCATGTTTATAGATGGAAAGACTCAATACTGTCAAAATATCAGTTCTTCCCAACTTGATCAATATGCAGTGTAATCTCAATCGAAATCCCAGGAAGTTATGATGTGGAAATTGACAAGTTAATTATAAAGTTTATAGAGAGGTAAAAGACCCAGAACAGCCAACTCAATATTGAAGAAGAATAAAGTCAGAGAACTGACACTACCTGACTTCAACACACACTATAGAGATACAGTAATCAAGACAATATGGTATTGATGAAAGAACAAATAGACTATGAAACAAAACAGAGAGCCAAGAAATAGACCCACATGTATGTATATAATCAACTGTTCTTTAATAAAGAAGCAAAGGCAATACAATGGAGAAAAGATAGTCTTTTCAACAAAAAGTCCTGGAAAAACTGGACATCTACATACAAAAAAATGAATTTTGACACAGACCTTATGCCCTTTATAAAAATTAATTCAAAATGGATCATAGACTTAAATGTAAAATGAAAACTATAAAACTCCTAGAATGTAACATAAGAGAAAACCTAGACGGCTTTAGGCATGACAACAATTTTAAGAGAGACCAAGAAAGACACAATCTATAAAAGAAAGAACTGAGAAGCTGAACTTAATTAAAATTAAAGCTTCTGCTCTGTGAAAGACTACTGTCAAGAGGATGAAAAGGCAAACCACAGACTGGGAGAAAACATTTGCAAAAGACACATCTGATAAGAGACTGTTATATAAAATATGCAAAGAGTTCTTAAAACTCAACAATAAGAAAATGAATAACTCAATTAAAAAATGGGTGAAAGAGGGGCACCTGGATGGCTTAGTCTGTTAAACATTTGTCTTTGGCTAGGTCATGATCTCACAGTTTGTGGGTTCAAATTTTGCATTAGGCTCTGTGCTGACAGCTTGGAGCCTGAAGCCTGCTTTCGATTCTATGCCTCCCTCCTTTCCCTGCCCCATTTGTGCACTTTCTCTCTCTCTCTCAAAAATAAATAAACATTAAAAATATTTTTAAAAAATGGGCAAAAGATTGCAGCTACATGACGTTCTGGAAAAGGTAAAACTACAGAGACAGAAGATCAGTGGTTGTCTGAAGTTGGGAGCATAGTAGGTGGGATGAATAGATCCAGTAAGACAAGACAGGGCAGCGATACTATAATGATAGATACATGTCATTATACATTTGTCAAACCAATAACATATACAACACAAAGAGTGAACCATATGTAAACTTTGGACTTTGGATGATTATGATGTGTCAATGTAAACACATCAAATTGTAACAAATGTACCACTGGTACAGGAATGTTAATGAGGGAGGCAATGTTTGTGGGTGGCAAGGAATTGTGGCAAGGAATGTATGGAAAATCTCTGTGTCATCCTCTTAATTTTGTTATGACCTTAAAACTGCTCTTAAAAAGGTAAAGTTCTTTAAAAAATGGGCAAAGACCTTGGGCAAACATCTGATCAGAGAAGATAAAAAAGATGGCAAGTAGCATATGCAAAGATACTCAATATTATATGTCATTAGGAAATGCAAACTAAAATAAGATTACACTACACACCTAGGAGGATGGCCAAATTCCAGAATACTGACAACACCAAGTGCTGATGAGAAGATGGAGTAACAGGAATGCTCATTTATTGCTGACGGGAATGCAAGACGATATGGCCAATTACAAAGGTAGTTTAGCAGTTTCTTAACAAAACTAAACATATTTTACTATGGGATCCAGGAATTAATTGTACTCCATGGTACTTTTCAAGAATTTACCAAGAAAGAATTGAAAACTTTTGTCCATAAAAAGCCTGCTCATGATGTTTATAGTAGCTTTATTCATAATTGCCAAAACTTGGAAGTGACCAAGATGTCCTTCACTATGTTAGTGGATGTATAAACTGTGGCACATACACTCTATAGAATACAGTTCAGCAATGAAAAGAAATGAGCAAGGAGTTCATGCAAAAATATGGAGGAAACTTAAAGGTCTAGTACTAAG
The DNA here is from genome assembly GCF_008692635.1 of Crocuta crocuta. NCBI lineage: Eukaryota > Metazoa > Chordata > Mammalia > Carnivora > Hyaenidae > Crocuta > Crocuta crocuta. The sequence continues at coordinate 730,555 of NW_027531010.1, read as the reverse complement.
TTTGGAAAACCAGTCTCAAAAGGATACATGCTGTATGTTTCCAATCATATGATATTCTGGAAAAAGAAGAACTATGGCAATGGTAAAAAGATCAGTGATTGCCAGGGAGTTGTGGGGAGGAAGGGATGAAGAGGCAGAGACCATAGGATTTTTAATGCAGTGAAACTATTCTACATGATACTACAATGATGGATATATGTCATTATAAATTTGTCCACATCCATAAAATGTAAAACAACACCAAAAGAGAACCCCAATGTAAACTGTGGACTCTGAGTGATAATGAGAAGCTAAAGACGCTCTAAAAAATTACAATTTATTAATTAAAAAACTTAATAATGTACACTCAGCACATTATATTACTGAAATATTAATATATTACTTACAGCTATATTATTTCATTTATAAGTGTATAATGTATATTTTATGTGTTACAAAATTATATTATCATAGTATATATGTATATATAATTCGTATAAAAAAGCTAATTATATTCATATTAAACCATCCTAAAACATAGTCTTTATTTCAGGCTTTTTAAAATTCTAATTAACTGATAATAATTAAAAGCATTTATAAGAGTTATAAATTGGCAAAGTATGTTCTCCTCCTGCCAACACTACCCTAGAGCCCATTTAAGGTAGGATCGTTTTCCATTTCTATTTTTAAATGAGTAAACAAAGTCATGGGAAGGTGAATAACTATCTCAGAGCTACCCGAAGCCTCATAAGTTCAGCTAAGTTTAGACCTTGCCATCTGTGAGCTGGAGAACTTAGCCCATTGGCTAACTGTGTAAATTTGAATGAGACCCTGAGATATGAAGCTGCTCTTTGTTCATCTTTCACATGTGAGGGTTGCCTTATGTAATCTCCAGACTCCCCTCCAGACCTCAGATCTATGTGGCTGGCAGGATGGAAAAGAGCCAGTGCATAAATGGAAGAGAATAGAGCCCCTTTCAACATATACCTTACACAGGATGTAAAGTTCAGAAGGAGAGCACTTTATCAGCAAAGTGCCCAGCTCCTTCATTCCCACCAGCTCCCAAACTCACAGAGGCAGAGTAGTACAATTATCTAAGGATGAGGTGGGAGCCAGGTCACACTGAGAGTATAATTTTTAAAATCTCCTATTATTGACAAAGATCCAACACCCCATAGAAATTACCTTAACATGAAACCTTCCCTCAATCTCTTCTCAGCAAATCTCCATTAAGCTAAAAACTCCAGTTTGTTTTCACAGAGCATTATGGTTATAAAGTCCTTCATGTCTCTCATGCTCTCCATTCAAGTCTCAATGCCAACCTTTAAAATAGAGAAGAAAAGAGCTATAATTCCTATTTTACGGATGAAAAAAAACCCAGAAAAAGTCCAAGAAAAGTAAGTATTTGCCCAATGTCATTGTATAAGCAAATGGTAGAGTTGGGATTCAGGTTTTTTGACTCACAGCCAAGTTCCCTTTCCATGGCACCAGAAGTACTTGACCTACAGCCTATTTCCCTAGATGGAGAACTAGTGGTGAAATCAAGCATGTCCATGAACACGATGGCGTGACATTGTCTCTCAAAGCCACCAATGAGAGAACTTGGGCCAGGAAGATAGAAGTGGGTATAATTTCCAGTTTGAGATGAAGAGTCTCAGCCTTTTGGAAGCCTTCTAGGCCAGCAGGTGGAGCCTCTTGTCATACTCAGTTCCAAATATAAGAACAGCTTTTTTTTCTCTAAAAAAATACGTGCATGTATACACACAGACACACACACACACAATTAGTCAACCAGCACAGGGCAGAAGCGAGGTTCTTCTGCCTTTGCTTTCATTTAACCTTTTCTCAGGTACTGAATGGGAGGCTCCTGATCATTGGCCCAGAGGTTCAAGTACACACAGAGACACAAAGACATTTCAAAAAGGAATCTGAGGGTTTTGTTCAAGGTATAGAACAGTGAATGTGCTCGGTGAGGCATGCCAGCTTTGCAAACACAGCAAAGGAATGAAGGAGCTGCCCATGGGGTGGTATGTGCCTCCAAACTGCTGTCAGCAGGCATTGGATCCAGAAACAGCAGGAGACAGGCTTTCTCTTAAAAGAAAAGACAGTTGGAGCCCCTAAGTGTTCCCCTGTAAATAGCAGCTCTAGCCATGTGAGGGAGCGATACCCCCTTTATACAGATCTGTGAAACATCTTTCCTTTCTAGCCTGAGGGGGGTGTGGGGGCAGGGAGGCAGCCCTGCTCTCAGGATTTAAGCTTAAACATTCCTTCCCTATATGCATTAAGTGCTCTAAGCGGGTCATATTTTCCACTCCCTTCTAAAATATTTTGTTTTCCATCTCTCTCTTCTTTTCCATGTTGCTTTGAGAAAGATCCAAAACTTCCTCCCTGGTTTCCTTAGCTGCTTTTTGTTGTTGTTCCAAACCACAGCCTAAATTTAACATGGCCCAGGAGAGGGAAGTAACTGGTGGTTACGGGGGTGGCTTCATTGTCACCTTGGGGACAATTACCTTAAGCGAATCCTTCAACTTTGTGTACAGGTAAAAATGAGGCTAAGTCTGTTACATCACAGAGGCTCTTATCCAGAGGCTCTTGGGGAAGAACCTTCCAACTATTTTTTTTCTTGCACTTCTAATTTATCCAGCTAAAGGCAGCCAGATTAATCTTCCTAAATAATAGCTTTATCATAACATTCCATTTTCCAGAAACTTGGAATACTTCAATGTTCAACCCTTTGTCTCTAAGATAAAGAATTAAGCTTTTAGTCTGACTTCTGGTGCCTCCAATGTCTGGCCTCCACTTACTTTTTTGCTGGTCTTGCTCACTCTTTCATCATAAACCAAGATGGCTTAATTATTTCCTTAAATGTTCCTGTTACATTGGTTTGCATTAATCCTTTACTACTAGGATTGACCTCCTCATTCCTGCCAACTTAACTGATCTCTTCTGATTTTTGTTCAAGACTCAGTTGAATATACCCTTCTCTGGGAAGCCTTTCTGAATCTCTCCAGACCACATTACTGCTCCTGGCCTTGAAACTATGAGAATATCTATTCTACTTGTATGACACTTCTAAGCCTGGTTTCTATCATTTTGGCCCTTATATGATTGCTTTTATTGAACTGTGCTCTGTCATTATACCACTGGCCCACATAAAAAAAAAAAAAACTTTGTAAAAAACCACCCAACACAAAGTGATATCAAATTTACTGTATGGTTGTTGTTAAGGACATGGTTTGCTATGTTTCACAGTGTCCTTTCCATGTTGACCCATGGGAAAAATGTTTCTCAGTCCTCAAAACCAGGAATAGCTGGATTCTCCTGAGTTGCTGTTTTGTTTTTATCTTGTGGTCATCATGAGTCATGTCTCCCTCTTTTCATAGGCTTAGAGCCAGAAATGCAGCCCCCCACAAGAAACAAGAAAGAATGGCATGCATTCGAGGGGTAATAGTATTAATTCCCTCTTATTTTCATTTCCTGTCTTTATTTTTCTTTCCTCCAGTTTTCTCCCTTATTTATTTTGTAATCTGGTAATTGTGTCTATCTTTGTAAGAAGGTTCAAGTCATATTTGGAATTTGATGAGGACATATATATAAATGTAAAGCAAATAATGCCTTGCATTTTTTTAAAATCTTAAAATAGTACACAAATCTTGAGTATATAGCTTGATGAGTTTTTACATTTTTATACCCTTGTGTAACCCACATCTAGAACAAGCTATGGGACATACCAGAATCCCAAAAGGCACCACTTACTTTCATTATTAATTTATCATTTTATGTCTTTCTATGTATCTTGGCTCTCTACTTATGCTGAAAACTGTTTGAGGATGAGGACTCTATGTATTTGTATCTCTATAAAGTCTAATATGGTTCCCTGGACACAGCAGGTAATTAAGAGGCAATTATTGATGTAAGGAAGGGACTTGTTATAAGAAGGGAAGGCTCTAACACCCTAGCCGATCTAAAGCACCTCATGTAGTATCCAGGTTGAGATCATAAGCCATCTGTCCTGGATGTCACTGGGTCTCTAGTCTCTAGCACAGGGCCTGACACAATGTGGGCCCTAAATGTATATCTATTAACTGATTAACTGAAGCCTTTTCATACCTGTTACTGTCTCAGTTTGAGAGAATGTTAGTTTCTTAATTCTGGAAATCAGGGTGCAGAATTTCCCATGATACCATTGGCCATAATTTTTTTGGATGGCACATCACTGCTGCTTACTCTCCTGCTTTCTAAATACATGGAAAGAATAGGATACCTTACAGAGTACCTGCTAACTAGCATTAATAAACTCTGTCACAGTTCCATAGCTTCCTGCCCCAAGATTTTTTGTGGCTTACTCTTTGATTCTTGGCGTTGTGTAGAAGAATCTCTCTCTAGATCTAGGTGGTGAACCAGGTGAAGAATTTCAGTTGACAGCCTCAGGCATCACCAGCTCATTCTTGTCTGACTTTTAGGCCTTGGCAAAGAGAAATCTGCAGAGGGGGATAAGAATACTCTTTCCCTCTTTGTGCCCAAAGGCTGCTTATTCCTGGACACTGGGAGGAGAATAGCCTTGATTGAGAATTTATTTTGGAGTGAACATTTCTACAGCGTGTGTGTGTGGGGGGAGGGGGAGATAAGCACATATTATTAGCAATAATGGAAATAAACAATATAAATTTTTCAAGAATGATTTTAATTTATTTTAGTCTCCAATCTCTGGGCCATCTGGCAAAGAATATTGTCCCAGAGCAAAAGCTGAATGGCAAGAAGGTTGGGAACAGTTATTCTAATGGAAAACTAGGCCAAGGGGAAGAAAAGAAATTATGGAAGTAGAAGACAAGTGGACCTGCTGACTTGAATGGTGAGTGTTGCTCACTTCTACCTAGAATTTCATCTAATTTCTTGGTGTTTAGTTTCCTCAATTGTAAATCAGAGATTTTATAATAATCCATTTCATTTCTTTTTACTTTGCAAAAGGAAAAAAATCTCCAGTTCTACATTTATTTCTCTGAGGATGTCAAAACTACTCAGTTAACAAATATGGTAGCTTATTTTTACTAATTTCTTTATCCTTAAGTTAAAATGACTAACTTTTGTTTGTGGAAGGTGACCAAGGAAGAAAGTGTTGTTTAGTAGCTAATCCTGCAATTCTTGTAGCCAACAGAGTGACAATAGCTTTGTCTCTGAGGATCTCAGTCAGGATTTCTTTTCTGTAAAGACAGAACTTTTGTTGGTGGAGGGTGGAGAACCCCTGCTTCCTGAAAGGAGGTAAGGAGAGTGGCATTTCTGTATTTTAGCCCCAATGAAATATACTTCAATCTTTGTAAAGTGAGTTGCTTTTTTTCATTGAAAAAAAAAAACCCACAATAATTAGTTGAGATCAGAGATTCAGAAGTCTGGCTCTAACTCATAGATTGTGAAATACCATGGTTAATATTTCTTAGCACAATATATCTTATATTTCTAGCTTTCTATTACTAATCTGTTTTAAAAATTAAGAGGGCAGATAGAAAAGGGTAATAATACCAACTTTGGATTTTAGAGTGTTTTGAGGTACATGTTTATTATTTGTTATTTGTTGACTATGTTACTTATTACATGTTTTTATGTTTGTAGGTAATATTCCCCTTCTTTCAGAAAGTTTCAAAACATCAATGGTAATCTTTTGGCTACTGGTAATGTTTACATTTTACTCGCAAACCAAGTGTGGGAAATAAGTTACCCTTCTCATTTGTTCAGCAAATAGGAACACTCATGTGAGCCAGAAACTACAGAGCGAAAGGTGCATGATGTGAACAATATAAAGTCCCTGTCTTCATGGACACTAAATGGGTAGTGGGTAGTTGGGAAGATAAACTAGTGAGGAATCAATCAGCAAAACAAATATACGTATAAATTGTGATGTCTTATAAAGCAAATGTCAAAGGGTATTATGAGATGGAACCAGATGGGGAGATAATCTAGAATCAGTGGTTAGAGAATGCCTCTTTGAAGACTGAAGATGTGAAAGATGGTAAGTAACCAGCCATGTGTCTAGGTATTAAGAGTATTCCTGGTTGAAGAAACAACACATGAGAAGGCCATAAAATGGGAAAGAACATAATGAGTTTAGGTCACTGAAAGGAGATCTGTGTCAAGAATCCTAAGTGAGGAACAAAAAGGTGGCACTAGACAGGAAACAGAGGCTCAGAGAGGTCTCATAAAATCTCCAAAACTAAGCAGGTACCAAGCAGCAGAGCCAAGAATAAAAGTAACCTGCCTAATTCTACTGCACCATGTCATGGAATAAATATATGGAAACTATTAAGCTATTTCTTTCTGTTGTTAATTTTGTTAATCTTTAAAATGAATATCCAGTTCTTCACAATTCTCTGGCTTTTGGAGTCAGAGTCATCAGTTGGACATGGTAGGCTAAGAAGTCTACAAAACTTAAGACTTGCTTGCTTCCTGGATGTCTTAGTTGCTCATGACTCAATTGTACTTCAGTATTAGAAGAATGAGTATTTCTAGCAGTGGGCCAGCCTTTGGGTACCAGAGAAAGCCAGGGTGTCTCTCAGAAAAGCCTATGAAGCATGCACGATGTGTAGAGAGAGAGAAACATTGTTCAGGCTTTCTACAGGGTAAATGTCTTGCTTGGCTTCTCTATTTTGGTCTCTAGAATCCTGATGACGGCTGATAAAGCTTAACATTTATTTGAAGTCACCTGGCATGGTCATTTTGGGGGATCTTATAAAATGGAATGATTATTTGGCAATGAAAGGGGATAATTTTTTAAACAATCTCTATACACTTTATTAAGTAATTAATCATGAACTCATTTGACAAGACAATAGATCTCTTATTAACCCCAGTGTTCTTACTTGGGAACTGGTACAGTGCTTAGCCAAGAACAGCAAAGGGAAATGCCTCTTTCCAGGTCCTGGTTCCTTTCTCTTGTCATCCATGGTCTCCCTCAAGTAGAAGCAGTGAGTTATATTCCCCATGACTGCAATTGCTTAAAGTTCAGATTTTTCAAGTACAAAGTCTGTGTTTATGTAATTTTGGCTATTTCTGTTCCTCACTGCTAGAGTTCAGATCCATGTGTTCTGGAACTTAAAGAGAGGTGATTCTTTGCCAGTGACTAAAGCTGCCTGCTAATAGTCTAGAGTTTTTTGTTCAATCAGGGAAGGCTGCTGTGGTGAGAGTTTTATATACCACCCTGAATTGAAGTGAATAGAAAACAACTTCCAGTGTTAGTAAAACAAAGCTCCTGGTCAGATAGAACATCAAGAAGTACTTTCCTTGACCCTGTTCCTTTAATTCAGGCCTATGTAACAATAGGGTGTGACCTAATTTAATGGAACTTTGTACCTTTTGCTTGTTTATGATAGAAGCCTGTGATCTAGTCACTTAATTTCTACTTTTGCATCTTATTCTTTCTATCTGTTTCCTAACTCTTCATGCTTTAGCTTCAGGTTGCCGCTCTTTAAACATATTTGGCTTATGTGGCTTTCAGCTTTGGCTCCATTTCTTGGCCAAGATACACTTCCCATATCTGTATGTTTTTGCTGATGAAGATTAGCAGCCCATGTCACCTGGACCCCAAGAACTATTACAGATGCATTAGTTTAACCAGTACTATGGCCTACTTTCCCACAAGGAATAATTAATTAAAAATGTTCCCACATTTGTTTTCCAGAAGCATCGCCAAAATGTGTTTTCTTAGCTATTAGTACTACATAAGATAATCCATAGACACATGATTTTAAAATACTACAATGAGACCTGGTGAATTCTTGGTAATTCACAAAGCACATTACAAAAATAAAGGCCTCATGGATTTTGGGAGAAAAAATATTGTATTTGACCACCGAATTTTCAAGTTTATCTGACGTGGATCCTATTTTGAAATTATCACAATAATGCTCTCAGATAATTACTCTTCCAAGGAAATGCTACTGCACAGTAAATTCCTTTGTGGTACTATCATATATATTAAATGCCCCTTCTATGTGCAAAAGCTCAATGGTTTGTATTTAAGCTATTCCATCCCTGTTTATGTGTTGTGCTGCATTCTCCAGGAATCTAAAACTTAAGCAAAAACATTTAGATAGAAGGAAAATCAAAGGGCATGTTGAAAATTTTAAATGGCTATAGAATATAGACTGGATTGCACATCTCAAGATCTTCCCTCTGCACTGTTGAGGGGTATAGAATGTCTTCTCTACAACCCATTTTACTAAAAAGAACTTCAAACTCCTACCTTTTAGAACTAATGTTTACATTTAGCATTGGAGATAGAGTGATCACTTTCATTCCTAATTTCCTCTCTGATAGCAAATAAATATCCCAAATTGAAGATTGTACAACAGTATTGCTAAGGAGAAGAATGTAATGGCATTGAAACTTCTTCTGCCTCTTGTGACTATGGAAATAGGAGAGTAAAATGTCTAAGAAGAAGGGACCTATGCCAGGGAGAAGTTGTATCACTTTTTTTCTAATTAAAACCATTCTGTTATAGGAAAATCAACTCTAAAACAATTTTAGATGAGTAAGTGAATGAATGGATGAGCAAATAAATAAATGTATTGATGTTTTTAGAAGCCAGGTTCTCACTGAGGAAGAAGAGCCATTAAATTTATGGAATGGGAATGGCAATAAAGTACCCCGTGATGATGAGTTGGAATTGGAGGTACTGATATGTACACACAATTTCTAAAATTTGGGTATATGTATGTATGTGTGCATGTATATGTGTATGTATGTATGTGTATATGTGCACATATTGGTGTATGTGTTTGTCTGTATACATGCATGTTTTTCCCAGCTTTTTCTTCTCAAAGCACCAAGAATAAAGGCATCCCAACTGGGCATACCGCATGCCCAGATCTTGGTTTCTAATGCTATGCACCACTAAAATGACTCCAACTTGATGGAAAAGAAGCTGACCCCAGGCCTGAGATAAGGTATGTATAAGATGAACCTAGAACATCTTCTTATTCCAGAGTGTAGGGAAGAAGTCAAAAAGAATAGTAGGACTATACCAAAAGAACAGAGAACTAGACTAATAGGATCCTTCTGGCTAAATTTGGGGCAAATTGATCATCAACATTATTTAGAAACATAACATTATAAATCACTACAAAATAGGAAGTCCTGAGTGCATACAATAAGCAAACAAACAAATAAAAAAATACATTTTGACTGGGAAAGAATGGGGACCCCAACTTAAAGTATATTGCTGAGAGCCAACTAACTGGTAAATGTGGAAGGTGTGTTGGAGTTGTAAAGTTAGTATTTTGTAAATATTAATGAATGGTAAATTTGAATGAGGAGATGGATATATGCATCATCTTAATCATTTCCCCACAAACTGCTTTTAAGTTTCAGGAAAAATAATAATAATAATACAATGGAGAAATCAGACAACACTTGGGGTAATCAAAATTGATATCACCAATAAGAAGCAGAATGCCATTGTGTGTCTCCAAATATGATATTACCTGTGTTGTACTCTAGTTGAGAATATGTAGCCTGATCCAGTCCTGAGAAAACAGCAAAATATCAGTTAGAAGAATTTTTTTTAATTTATAAAAGAGGGAAGGAACCATATTCTTCTAAAATGGCAAGGTCATTAAAGACAGAAAACCCAGAAATATTCCAGACTAAGAGAGCCTAAGAGACATGACAATGAAATACAAAATGTGAATTTATACAAGATCCTGAATTGGGGGTGAGGGGTTGGGGGCAGGAGGTTGGGAAGGATGTCCTAGGAAGGATATTATTGGATTGATTGAAAAATTTCAATTGAAAAATTGAACTACAGAGGACAGATTCAATCCACCTTAGAGTTATTAGATACATCATTGTTAAGTTAACTGAATTTGATAACTGTATTATGATTATTCTTAGAAAAATTAACACTGGTGCCCCTGTGTGGCTCAGTCAGTTAAGTACCTGACTCTTGATATTGGCTCAGGTCATGATCTCAGGGTTTGTGTGATTGAGCCCTGTGTTGGGCGTTGTGCTGTCAGCATGAAGCCCACTTGGGGTTCTCTCTTTCCCTCTCTCTGCCCCTCCTCCCAGCAATCATGGGTTCTCTCCCTCTCTCTCAAAATAAACAAATAAACACCAAAAAAAAAAAAAGTCACACCAAAGTATTTAGGAGCAAAGACGATGGTATATGTAGTGTAAGTACAAATTGTTCAGGAAAAAAAAATTATACACTCAATCTAGCACATGATGAATCAAATGGAATGAGATATTAAAAATAGGTGAATGTAGATTGGAAGGTATATGGCTGTTACTTATATTATTCTTATTCTTGCAACTATTTTTTAAGTTTGAAACTATTTGAAGCCTTTTTTAATTAAAAAAATCACCAAAAATTGTTATAACCAATTACTCTATCATATAGATTATATTTGTGCTACATATAAAGGTAGTATGTATACTTAGGATTTAAGAATGGAGAAAAATAACATGAATGAGAAATTGTAAGAAAATATGTCAAAATGATACTCTCAGGACTCATGATAAGCTTTTTATTTTATTTTATTTTATTAAGTTTACTTATTTTGAGAGGCAGAGAGAGTACAAGCGGGGAAGGGGCATAAGGAGAGGGAGAGAGAGAACCCCAGGCAGACTCCACACTGTCAGTGCAGAGCCCAACACAGGGCTCATGCTCATGAACCATAAGATCATGACCTGAGCCGAAATCAAGAATCAGGCACTTAACTAACTGAGCCACCTAGGTGCCTCAAGCCTTTTTTTAAAAGAGAGAAAACTCATTCCTCAGAAAGCATAATAACTGGTTAGAGCTCACTGGGAGGTAGAAAGAATATGATGTCTGATTTTAATTTCTGGATATAGGTTGACCATGGACTGGGAAGTATGTTTCCACATAAGACACTGTCTAGTCAAATATCCTCCAATTAGAATATGCTTTAATCTAGTCCTTAGAAAATTTATCTTAGATTCCTAGAGACAGGGACTCTATAAAATGGGATCATCAGGTGACTCTTTTTTTAAGTTCAAGAAGGATTAACCTTTATAATATTTGTAGGAGCAAAGCCCCATTTCATCCAAGGCATTGATAGCAGCTCAATAAAGCAACGGAATTAGTGTGGGCAGCCATGTGGTCAGTGCTGGCAGTGATGAGATTGACCCCACTACATCATGGCTGTAGCAATGCGGGTAGAGGGAATGCAGCAAATAGAGAGTGGTAGAAGCAGCAGAATGGTCGGTCATCCACCCTGGAGAAGCTGTCAACTAAGCCCTATCTGGCAAAGGGACAATTTCTGTGACCTGTGGGGTAAAAATCAGAGCCAAAGACTGTTGTCAATATCAGTGCTGTTGTTTTTTGCCCACACATTCTTTGAATGCTATCACAACCTTCCACCAACCCTGAACTCAATTTGCTGTGGCCTTGGTAGGCAAGGTTCCATCTGTGCTTAACAGGTGGCCTTACGACCAACTTATTTCACAACCTCATTGCAAATTAAGCAATGGCTCAAATAAAGTTGTTCTAGATTCAGAATTTCTTGCTCTCAGAACCTCTTGGGAGCATTACTGGGTTGTGTTCAGGGGAATGCATAGAAAAAGCTTTTCTGAATGGCAGCCTCACTGAAGTTGATAAAGTCTGTTCTTTTTCTTTCAACACCCCCCTTTATTTTGCAGATGCTGCCACAAATAGAATACACCTGTGCTTATGAAACATATTCTGACACTGGTCCCCAAAATATACACAGACTGACACAGCAATGGGCAAACTTGCTGGGTGCGGTCTTAGAAAAGAATGAGCTTCAAGGCCTTGCACTTTTGCCTAAAGGATTAATTTCCCCTCTCCAAGTACATAATATTGTGTGTACGGTATGTTGGAAAGAAATATTCTCCAACCAACTTCACAAGCATTAATAGATCATAGAGCCTTTAAGTGTGACTGAGTCTATTTATACATTCTCTATATTATTGCTGGCTCTGAACTAAATAGAAAGATGCAGAGGTGTGCAATGTACAGACAACACCTGTTTTATATATTGGAGATGGAATTAGGAACTGTAATCCTGGAACATTATAGCTGAAGACACCTGGAGATTACTGTGGTAATTTAGGAACATGCATTCAGACATCTTTGTCTTAGGTGTGTGGCTGTGTAGAAGCACTGTCGTCCGTAGGTGGGGTGAAGTTGTACTTGGGTTCAGGTGGAGGGTGAAGTGATGGGAACAAGGTCCTGTGAGTATTGTAATTCAAAATGTCTAGCATTGTTTGCAGCAGAGTGAGTGGGTACGGTGGGGCCTTGGAGTCCCACCAGTTACTGGCATAGAAGGGAGGTTTTGAGCAAGAAGGAAAGAGAAGGGTTAGAGTAAAATAGTTGTGGGAGAGTCTCAAACTCAAGAAGCTTATTTCTTTATATTTTATTTTTTACTTTATTTATTTTGAGAGAGAGTGGAGAAGAGGAGAGGCAGAGAGAGAGAGAGAGAGAGAGAGAGAGAATCCCAAACAAGCTCCTTGCTGTCAGCACAGAGCCCAATGAAGAGCTTGAACTCATGAACCATGAGATCATGACCTGAGCCAAAACCAAGAGTTGGACATTTAACCTACTGAGCCACCCAGGCTCCCCAGGAAGCTTATTTCTTAACCATATCTTAGGAAGTGCTATTCATCTACATGCTCAGCAGAAGACTGATAAACATCTACTAGGTTGCAGAAACTGCACTGAATATGTACAAAGGTGAAGAAAGCATTTGCCCTGAAGTTGTTCTCAGGGAGACAACCCACAAAGAGACCATAACCGAGCAATGTGCTGGAGTCAGGGATAGGGACCTGCACATGGGAGCTCCAGGGCCATGTAGTTTGGACAAGAAGTTTTGGGAAAGCATTATCAGCTAGTTGTTAAAGGATTCATAACACGTCACCAAAACTAACATAGACCAAAGCAACAACCGGAGCACAGACTAGAGGTGAAAAACAACAAAATAAGGAAAAGGATTGCAACAAGCATTGGTGGTACTTGAAGTCGATGCAAGGATGGCAGATGATTGGCCTGAATTGGGAACAGAGTCCACAGCATGGTCATCCTCATAGATGAAGCCTTCTACGGTCATGCTGTGCAAGGTGCAGATTCAGCAGAGGGCGTTAAACTGATCAGACTCAGTTGTCTGTCCTCTCTTGCTGGAATATGAAGGGTGAATTTTAGGATGGGACTGGAGGTGGGAAGGCTACTGCAGGATCCCCACAGTAAAGAGGCCAGAATCTGATCAACATGAATACGAGTGAGGACAGAACAGAAGGCAGACGTGACCAAGAGAAATTAGTAACTGATCAGTGGAGGGGACGAAGACACACTGGTGCAGGAAAAGTGGGTCCAATCCTAAAACTCTCTTTCCTTGCCATATAAATTAGGAATTATTACATTCTCTATTAAATGGGTATAGCAAAATCAAAACATTTTATGTCTCTCAGATCTTAAAATAGGCCAAACTTTTTCTTGCCTCAGGACCTTTGTATACTATTTCCTCTCCCTGGAATAGAAAAATATCTGTTTTTCATCTTCTGATTTTTTTTTCTTAACCTTCAGGTCTAAGTGAAAAGGTCTCTCAGGATAGCTTTTCATGACTATATTACATAGGTGAGTCCCCACTTCATTATTCTATTTTCCTCCCTGCCCATAACCTTCAAAACAGATAACATTATCTCTAGTTCTACTATCATATGCTTATGTGTCAGCAACAACCATTTCTTTTTTGTGTCCTATTGTATTTTCAGTGTTAGCACACAATAGTCATTCAACTAATGACTGCCATTGAATGGAGCTGTCATCTAAGTAGAGTGTTAAACCCTATGGCCCAGAATGTGGGGAATAGCAGTGGGGCAGTGACCTTGGGCAGCTGTCATGTGGGTATTCCCAATGATGCTAAAGTAAGAAATCACAGGCTATGAGTTGGATTGTGCACCACCCCCCCCCCCAACACACAAAATGATATGCTGAAGCTCTAATCCCCAGTGCCTTGGAATGTGACCTTATTTGGGAATAGGGTTTTTATGAAAGTAACCAAGTTGAAATAAGGTCATTAGGGTGGGCTTTTATCCCTGCATCATGGTAAGAAGGGAAAATGGACACAGAGGTAGACGTGAAGGGAAGATAGCATGAAAAGCCACAGTGAGAAGATGACTACCTACACATCAAGGAAGGCTTGGAGAGATCCTTGGGACAAACCCTTCCACAGTGCATTCAGAAGGACAGTGACTCTGCTGACACATTCACTTTACGGTTCTTGCCTCCAGAACTATGAGACCATAAATATTGTCTTTTGAATATGTTCAGTTTGTGGCACTTTGTTACAGAAGCCTTAGGAAACTCATAATAGCGCACTTCAGAGGGTGAGTCACATCCTGGGATTAGAAGGTAGGTCTAAATGAGCCTGTGATGCTCACTCACCTCTAGAGATCTAGAGGTTAATTTGACTCTATTTTTTTTTAACCCACTAGTTGAGGCTTAAAGATGTGCTTTCCATATAAACCTTGCTTGTCCCTCAATCCTGCAGAGTCCATATTCTGAACAATGTGTGCTGAGGAGTAGTCTGTGGGAAAATGTTATTAACTGAATTGCTAATCCTCAAAAATCTGGGCAGAAATGATTGCTGTGTCAGACCAAGAGAAATGAAGTTATACAAAGCAGAATGGAGTAATTGTGCTACAAATAGTTGACTGCTTTTATACTAAACAAGGTAAACGAGTATCTACTGAGAACTTTTAAGAAGTGCATTCTCTGAAAACTGCTTCAAGATTCAAATACCTAAATCACACTTTCTGCAACAACAACAAAAAAAGAGAGCCAATCAATGATTCTTATTTTGTTTTTAGACTTACCTCCATTTCTTCCCTTATGCTAACAATTAGTCTTTTAACTGGTACACCCACAGCATATTAAAATACACTCAGAGTCCAATCATGTACTAAAAGACATTCGCTAACCACCTCCGCTCTTGTTCCTTCACACTTTCTTCCAACTGGCTATGTAGCTAGTTCTAAATATGCTATTAATATTTTGTGAAATGAAGAAGATTATTTGTAAAATTTAACTTACTGTAAGGGCAGTTTCATATCTGTTAATACTTTTTTAAAGTCCCTGAAAACCCAAGTTATAATACTTACTACCAGCATCTAGATTCAAGATATATTGTTAGCTCTAAGTAAAAGCAAAAAACAAGGAACGAATAAATTTAATCAAATCAAATGATTTTGAACCACTTTCATATTTACATTTAATGTCTACATAATTTGAGGGAAGAAACTTTAAAAAATCCTTGTGTTGTATATATATGATAGTTTCAGAAGTTGATGAAGCCTCAAATACTTACCTGAGAAATTGACCCTTCTCAGATATTAACCGTTCATGGATCTTTGGTACATAGATTTTTCTAGTGTATGCTGTGTATTTTTCAGGAAACTGAGTTTAGTCAATATGGTTGTCGAGAGGTCTGACATCCAATTCTTCCTTCCTAACTCTGCCTTAGTTTTGTTCCAATACTCATCCATCCTTCAGTTTCAGGGGATTGCTGATGGGAGTAAACCAATCTACTTGTATTTCTCTTTTACTTAAGAGTGGACTTTACCTAAAATGGCCCAATTAAAATAAAAGAAAAGACATTTGCGTGCTGGGAGACAAGTCTCTCTCTCTCTCTCTCTCTCTCTCTCTCCTACAGATCACAAACCTAAGTATACTGCTCTGTCTTTCTGCTTCTTACAGCCATTCTATGACCATTAGGAGAACCAACATGAACACAAAGATAGAGGGGTGATGGATAAAACATAGCCAAACACAAAAGTAGACATGTGTCTTCATTAAATTGCCAAGGAAGTCTCAGAAACTGCCCTATCTCATTTCTTTTTATGTGGCATAATAAATGTCAGGATTTTTAAAGACTCTTTTTGCTTATGAAAGCCTCCTAAGTGATATGTCAACTTTGCTACTGAGTCACACTAGATTAGGCCTTGTATTGATTAGAGCATGAGCCAAAGTCAAATGATTTATAGGAAGAGCATGAGGAAAAATTCATGCTTTGATGCTGGCTTAGTACACACTCTGCCCCTCAGTAGTACTCCAACTAGGTCAAAGCAAGCTGAGTTCATCACACTGTACCTTTGGGGAAATATGAATATAAGTATCATTTATTGAGTGCTTATTATGGGCCATAGCCTTCTTGAATATATTTATAAGGACTAGTCTCATTAAATGTGTCTAATATCTCCCATGAAATATGGACAATTAACTATTTTACATATCAGGAAATTGAGGCTTAGAGAGACTAAGAAAACTAACCTGGGTCATCCAGTTGGTAGGTAAGGGAGCAAAATGTCCTAAGACATTTGTCCAAAGACATTTGTGAATTCAAACACCATGTTTTCAAAATAAGTGTTTCCATGAGATACGGAAAAACTGAGAATCAGTATGTGATACTCACATTAATAATGATATTTTTCCTACAAGAAAAGGTAATAAAAATTATTTGTAGAGTGTTATGTGAACATATGTATAACCTAAGATAGCTGAGGGGGAAAAAATCCTTGCTTGTGGATTATATCAAGCTTTGACTCAGTATACTTTTTTCCCTATTAACATGAGCACTATCATTAATAAACTTTCTTATACGTTTTTAAAATTGTCTTAAAAAGCACATGACATGAGATTTCCTTCTTAAATTATTAAGTGTAGAGTACGGTATTGTTAACCGTAAGCACAATGTTGTGTAGCAGATCTCTAGAACTTTCTCGTCTTGCATGACTGAACCTTTATAACCAGGAAATAGCAACTCCTTATTCCCCAACTCCTGGACCCACCCAGCTCCAGGCAACCAACATTCTACTTTCTGCTTCAATAAATTTAAGTACTTTAGATACTTCTAACAAGTAAAATCATGCGGTATTTGCCCTCTGTGACTGGCTTTTGTCACTGAGAACAGTGTCTTCAGAGTTTGTCCATATTAAGCCATAAGACAGGATTTATTTCCTTTTTATGGCTGCATAATATTCCATTATATGTACATAGCACATTTTCTTTATCCATTCATCTATTGAGGGATATTTAAGTTGTTTCTACCTTTTGGGTATTATGAACAATGGTGCCATAAACATGGGAGTGCAGACATATCTTTTTGAGATCCTGATTTCAATGATCCTGATCTCAGAACTGAGATCATTGGAGCATATGGTAGCTCTGTTTTTTATTTGTTTTGAAGACTGTCCATAGTGTTCTCCATAACATCCCCAACAACTATGCACAAGTTTCCAATTTGTCCACATCCTTGTCAACACATTATTGTTATTTTTTTAAATACATGTGAGATGATATTTGCTTGTGATTTTGCTTTGTCTTTCCCTAATGATTAGTGATGCTGGTCATCTTTTCATATACCTGTTAGCCATTTGTATGTCTCCAAGGGAAAAATGCTTATTCAACTGTTTTGTCCGTTGTTTCTTTTTTATTACTAAATTGTAGGAGTTCCTTTACATTTTGGATATTAAACCCATGTAAGATACATGGTTTGTAAATATATTTTCTCACTCTTAGGTTGCCTTTCACTTTGCTGATGTCTCTCTGCTGAATTTTACTCTGATTCTTTTGCTGAGCATGAACTTTTTAATTTTTTTTCAATTTTTATTATTTGCTATATTTTAATACAATAAATATTACTTCAGAGACTTCATTATACACAGTTTTTGATATATCTGATTATATATATTAATTTTTATTTAGCTTTGAATATATTAATTTATCTGTAATTGTGGAATCAGAAGTTTACTTACTGCTTATTTCATCTTGGCTCTCTGTTTTATTTTTGTTAAGTTTTTATTTGTTATTTGTTTAAGTTTATTTTGAGAGAGACAGAAAAAGTGCAAGCAGGCAAGAGGCAGAAAGAGAGGGAAAATCTCAGGCAGGGGTTCTCAACATGAGGCTTGAACTCACGAAATTGTAAGATCATGGCCTGGAATCAATATTCAGACGTTCAACTGACTGAGCCACCCTGGCACCCAAGTTTTTATTTAAATTCCCATTAGTTAACATACAGTGTAATATTAGCATCAGTGTACAATGTAGTGAATCAACACTTCCATACAACAAAGGGTGCTTACCAGGAAACTAAGTTTTTTAATTTGATGTAGTTCCACTTGTTTATTTTTTGCTTTGATTACTTATGCTTTTGATTACTTTGTGTTTGGATATGATGTCATGGCCAAGAATTCATTTCCAAGACCAATATCATCAAGAATTTCCCTCATGTTTTCTTCTAAGAGGTTTACAGTTTCATTCAGGTCCTACACTGAAGTCTTTAATTCATTTTGAGTTGATTTTTGTGTATAGTGTAATAGCCCAATTTCCTTTTTCCTTTTTTTTTTTTTTTTTGGCATGTGTGTATCCAGTTTTCCCAGCACCATTATCTAAGAAACGATCCTTTGCTTATTTCCTCATTGTGAATTCTTGGCATCCTTGTCAAATATCAGTTGACTATAAGTGTGTGTGTGTGTGTGTGTGTGTGTGTGTGTGTGTTTCCACTCACTATGCGGTTCTTTTGGTCTATGTCTTTCTTTGTGCCAGTATTGTGCTATTTTGATTACTGTGGCTTTATACGTTTTAAAATCATAAGTGTGAAGGAATACCTGGGTGGCTCAGTTGGGTAAGTGTCTGACTTTGGCTCACCATGGAGCCAAATCATTGACTACTGATTCAGTCTCCTTCTAATTATGATCTGTTTATTTCCTATTTCTTTATGGTTAAGTATTGGTAGATTGTGTGTTTCTAGAAATTTATCCATTTCTTCTATATACAACTTATTATCACATAATTGCTCATAGTAGTTTCATGATTATTTACATATCTGTCTCATCAGTTGTATGTGTCCTATATTATTTCTGATTTTGCTTATTTGAATCTTCTCTCCTTTTTCCTTAGTCTAGCTAAATGTTTATCAAACTTGTTGATCTTTTTAAAAAACCAACTCTTACTTTCATTCATTTTTTCTAGTGTTTCTCCTCTATTTTTATTATTGTTCTTTTTATTATTTTTATTATTCTCCTGCAAACTTTGTGCTTAATTTGTTCTCTTTTTTCTAGTCCCTTGAGGTGTAGAGTTAGGTTATTTGAGATATTTTCTCATTTTTGATGTGCTTATCACTATAAACTTTCTTCTAACTACTGTTTTTGCTACATCCCTAAGTTGTATTGGTATGTTGTGTTTCTATTTTTGTTCATTTCAAGATATTTTGAATTACCCTGTTGATTTCTTCTTTGATCCACTGGTTGTTCAAAACTGTATTGTTTAATTTCCACATGTTTGTGAATTTTCCAATCTTCCTTCTCCTGTTGATTTCCAGTTTCACTGTGTTATGGTTAGAAAAAAAAATACTTGATATTACTGTAACCTTCTTAAATTTCTTAAGACTTATTTTGCAACCCAATGTGATCTATTCTGGAGAATGTTGCATGTGTACTTGAAGAATATGTATTATGCTGTTGGGTGGAATGTTCTGTAGATGTCCGTTAGGTCCATTTAGTCTATACTGTCATTAAAATATTCTTTTTCCTTGTCAGTCTTCTGGCAGATGTTCTGTCCCTTATTAAAAATGGAGTATTGAGATCTATTACTACTAGTAGGTTTCTGTCTGTTTCTTCTTTACTTCTACCAATGTTTGTTTCATATGTATAGGCATTCTTATATTGGCTACATACATATTTATATATATCTTCCTGATGAATTAATTTTTGTCATGATTATCTTTGTCTCTTGTGACAGTTTTTAACTTTAAATCAATTTGTCTGATACAATAATGGCTACACCTGTTCTCTTTTAGTTATCATTTTTATGGATATCATTTTTTCCTTATGTTTTCACTTTTAGTTTAAGTGTGTCCTTAAATAAATCCAAAGTGAGGGGTGCCTGGGTGATGCTGTCCATTAAGAATTCAACTCTTCTTGCCAGCTCAGGTCATGATCTCACTGTGAGTTCAAGTCCCACATTGGGTTCTTCGCTGGTGGCATAGAGCCTGCTTGGGATTCTGTCTCTCCTCTCTGCCCCTCCCCTCTTGTGCACTCTAGTTCTTTTTTGCTCTCTCTCAAAATAAAATAAATAAATAAGTCCAAAGTGAATTTCTTATAGATAGCAAAAGGTTGCATCTTGTCTTTTTTGTTTTTTTTTATAATCCATTTAGTTACTCTATGTGTTTTGAATGAGGAGTTCAAACTGTTTAGTTTTAAAGTACTTATTGATAGAAAAAATCTTATTCTTGACATTTTGTTCATTGTTTTTTGCCTTATAGCTCTTTTGTTCTTATTTTTCTTTCTTGCTGTCTTTCTTTGTGTTTCATTGACTTTTTTTTTGTGGTGACATGTTTTGATTCATTTCTCATTTTCTTTTGTGTATCTTCTACAGGTATTTTCTTCGTGGTTACCATGGGGCTTACATAAAATATCTTATAACAATCTATTTTAAGTTGATCACATTTAAGTTCAATTGCATACAAAAAAAGAATCACATTTGTACTTCTCCCTCCCCCATGCTTCATATTGCTGGTGTCACAAACTATATATTTTTATATTATATATCCATTGACATACTTTTATAGTTATAGGTAGTTTTTTTACACTTTTATCTTTTAACTTCTATATCAGAATTAAAAGTGACTTATGCACCACAATTTACAGTATTATGCATTTGTCTATATATTTATTTTTGTCAGTAAGCTTTATACTTTTCTGTGCTTTTTGTATTGCTGTTTAGCGAAGACCTTCTCATTTCAATGTAAAGTACTCCCTTTAGCATTTCTTATAAGGTTGATCTAGTAGTGATGACCTCCCTCAGCTCTTGTTTATCGGGGAAATTTCTTATCTTTCCTTCATTATTGAGACTTTTTTTTAGAGCAGTTTAAGGTTTGTTGCAAAATTGAGGGTGAAAGTACAGATATTTCTTTTATGCTCCTTCCCCCACACATGGATAGCTTCCCCATTATTAACACCCCCCAACAGAGTGGTACATTTTTTTATAGTTGATGAGCCTGCATTTACACATAATCACCAGAAGTCTGTAGTTCCCATTACAGTTCACTTTTAATATTATCCATTCTATGGGTTTTGACAAATATATAATAACATGTATTTACTGTTATAATATCATATATCATATCATATAATATCACATCTCTGCTCTAAAAGTCCTCTGTGCTTTGCCTACTAATCTCTACCTCCCAACTAACTCCTGGCAACCACTGATAATTTTCTATTTCCTCTGAAGTAATAGCACACTGTTCAGTTATTTTTTGTTCTCAACCATACCCAGGTATCTAGAGTATGCTGGGTCCCCTCAGCAGTCTTAGACAGCTGAGACAGAACCTACCTCCCTTCCCCAATACCAATAGTGCATTATATGCATAGTTTAGTCTTTTCTTTCTCTGCCCAGGAGGAAGCCAGAACTGGGGATTTCCTCCAGATCATGTGAAACTGCCAGGGGGAGTGACTATGGTGAGATGGTATCTTGAATTTTGCTACTGGATTTGGTACAGTTAATTTTGTACTCACTTGGAGAGCCTCTTGATTGCTTTCTGGATTTCTCACAAAGGGAATTGGTCCATGAAGGGTTATTGAATTCATGTCTTCATAAGTCAGTGTGTCTGGGGCTTCCTATTCCACCAACTTGTTGATATCACTACCTTCTCATACAAATGTAACTTATTCTGGTGGTAAAGAATATTATCATCCAAAGAACTTGTGTTGCTTTGAAGTGCTTTTTCTTTCCCTTTTCTCTTTCCTAAGTTTTATGTACTGGAGTATGGGTATTATAATCAATTATAATATTTGTAATAGACCCTAAGAATTAGACATAAATATGTAAGTAACAAAAATTTAATAGTGCATTTGTAGCATAATCAACTGATAGAGGAAGAGAATTCACCACAAAAAAATACCAAAATAGCTCAAAATATAGATTGCAAATCAATGGAAAAAATGAATAGTGGGTGCAGAGCTCAGAAGAAAACATAAAAGCAAAATCAATTTATTACAAAGATGTAAACCACATGCAAAACCAAAAACATAGAGTAAAATATGACTTAAAGAAACACAATGGAGAAACTTCCTCTAGGAAGATGGAGTAAACCAGTTTTTCCTTATTCCTATCATTGAGTACAAGAGTGAAACTAAAAACCTTGAGTATCATATGTAAAACAAAAATTTTAAACCTTGAAAAGAAGAGAGAATGCTCTCACTCCTTGGTAAATCTTCACCTAGGTGATATTAGAGAAGACTAAACATGGAGCTAGACTATAATCCTCACTCAGTACAAACAAGTCTCCACTCTCTTCTCTGTGGTGATTAGTGGAGATAGCGTGGGAGCCTAGACTTCCATCTCCACTTGGATTAACAAGGACACTCCTTTGTGTGTTGATAGAAGCCAAGTGGAGAAACTGAACTTCCAATTATCAATAATGCAGCAACCCCTCTTCTCTTGATGGAGCAATGCCACAGAAAGAGAGATAAAACATGTTTAAACAATATTTAGAGTCTCATAGCATATTAAAATATTTCCTTCAATTCAAAATCACTCACACAATGAGCAGCAAGAAGTTCTAAACTGAATGAAAAAAGGTAGTCAATGCATGTAAACCTTGTGATGACAGAATGCTAGAATTACCTAATACAGATTTTAAAGCAGCTGTGATAAGAATGCTTCAGTGAGCAATTACAAATACACTTGAAACAAATGAAAATAGGAAGTTTCAGCAAATATATGGAAGACATACAAAAATAAAGAAGAACCAAAGAGAAATTTTGGACTAAATAATACAATAGCCAAAAAAAAAAAAAATTAGTGAATGGGCACAACAGAATGAATGGCACAATGGAGGACACAAAAGAAAGAAGTTACAAATTTGAATATAGAACAATGGAAATCATACAGCCTGAATAAAAGAGGAAAAGATATATTAAAAATAATAATAACATCAAGAGCCTGTAAAATTATAACAAAATATCTAACATTTGTTTCATCAGAGTTCTGCATGGAGAAAAGAAAGAGAGCAGCCTGAAATGGTACTTGAGGAATAACTGTTTTAAACTTTTGAATTAAGCAGATGACACAAACCTATGAATTGAAAACCCTGTGTAAACCCCCAAAATGATAAAGCCAGAAACTTCTACACAGAGTAACAGTAGTACCAAACATATGGAAAGTAGGCAAAGAATAAAATCTTGAAAGTAGTGGGGGAGAAATGACACTTTATCTATAAAGAAAAATTATTTGAATAATAGTGGGCTTCCATCAGAACTCATGGAAGTCAGAAGCAATGAAAAATTATTCAAGTGTTAAAATACCAACTCCGAATTTTATATATAATGAAATTGCTCTTCAGAAATGGAGGATAAATTTAACACATTCCGGGTGAAGAAAATGTAAGATAATTTTGCACTTTTAAAGAAGAGGAATATTTCTAAACAGAAAGGAAATGATATAAGAAGTTATCTTGGGATATTAGCAAGAAAGAAATTACATAATAAGCAAAATATGAGTAAATACAATAGACTTCTTTTTTCTATTGAGTTTTCTAAATTATGTTTGATAGTCGAAGCAAAAAATATAACATCATAATGTAGTTCTGAATGTATGCAGGGGAAATATTTAAGGTAATTATATTAAAACCACTAGAGGATAAAGAGAAGTAAGGTCTCTATATTTCAATTGAACTGATAAAATGACAACACAAGTAAACTGTAAGGTTTTTTTTTTTAATTTTTTTTTTATTTACTTCTAGGAGAGAGAGAGAGACAGCGTGAGCAGGGGAGGGTCAGAGAGAGAGGGAGTCACAGACTCTGAAACAGGCTCCAGTCTCTGAGCTGGCAGTCAGCACAGAGCCCGACGCGGGGCTCGAACCCACGAACCGCGAGATCATGACCTAAGCGAAAGTCGGACGCTTAACCGACTAAGCCACCCAGGTGCCCCTAAACTGTAAATTTTGTATGTATTATTTAGCACATCAGGCAAGCATTCCCAAAGTATAAGATATAAAAAGAGATATACCCTAAGGGCTCCTGAGTGGCTCAGTCGATTGAGCATCCAACTTTGGCTCAGGTCATGGTCTCACAGTTCACGAGTTCAAGCTCCATATCAAGCTCTGTGCTGACAGATCAGAGCCTGGAGCCTGCTTTGGATTCTGTATCTCCCTCTCTCTCTCTGCCCTTCCTCTGCTCTTGCTGTGTGTGTCTCTCTCTCACAAATAAATAAATATTAAAATTTTTAAAAAGAGAGAGACATACTTTTTATATGTGGAAACACTACAATGTATCAAAAATGGGATTCTAAAATATATTCAAGACGAAGAAAGCCAAGAAAAAAAGCATAGAAATAATAAACAGTGAGTAGAATAAATATAAATACATAAATAATAAATGATAAATAAACAAATGCAGAATTGAACCCTAATATGTCAATAATTGCATTAAATGCGAATGATCTAAACATGCTAATTAAAAGACAAGTTGGTAGAGTGTGTTAAAACATGACCCCACTCTATGCTGTCTACAGAAACTCAATATAACAATATAGACAGTTTAAAAGCAAAATAATGGAAAAGGATATATCATGCAAACATGAAACAAAGGAAAGCAAGAATAATTATATTAGTATCAGATAAAATAGTCATTAAAACAGAAAATTACCAGAGACAGAGAGGGACATTACATAAACACCAAAGGACCTTACAATCCACCAAGAAAACATACTGCCTACTCAACCTCTAGCTGATCACAGATATATGAGACAGTAAGTGCTCACCTGACCCCTAGACTCATGAACAGTAATAAATGCTGGTTGTTTGAAGCCACAAGTTTAGGGTTGGCTTGTAGCACAACAGTAACTAACCAGTGCATCAACTAGATTAGGTTCTGAGCAATGAGTAGAAGTAACTACAGGAAGTATTGTGGTATGTTTTCAGTGGTGATCACAAAAGAAAGGAGTTCAACATTTTAGAGAGAAAGAAAAGAAAAAAATCACTACATAACTCAATTTTAGGAAAGAGAACTTTAACAAAACTTTAGGCATTAGTTTGAAAAAAAAATAAAAGAAACACACATACGTATATACATATATAATTCAAGCACTTACAGAAAGCCTCCTGACCTATAAAAATACCAAATACCATGGCATATGGGTGACTCAGTCAGTTGAGCATCTGACTCTTGATTTTAGTTCAAGCTGTGATCCCAGCTCATGGGATTAAGCCCCTAGTTGGGCTCCTCTGCACTGGGTGTGGAGCCTGCTTGAGATTCTCTCTCTCTCTCTCTCTCTCTATCCTTCTGCCCCTCTCTCCTGGTTGCACTCTCTCTCTCTCTGAAAAATGAAAAAATAAAAAATAAAAATAAAAATACCAATTAGAACTTGAGGAAAGATATATGCCAGATGTGTAAACAAAATTGTGCCTGCTTTATTGACAATTTACTGGCAATAAATATGCAAGAAACTCTTCTGGAGGACAGCATCTTTTAAAAAGTAATAAAGAAGCAATAAAAGAGCCCAGGAAACATGGGAAGTCAAATGCAAACTTAAGAGTAAACAGACCCCTCCAAAAACATTTATAGAGGTTTCTGCAAGCAACAGCAAAGCCCATAATATGCAGTTCTTTAAATAAATTAGAGGGAGCAAGCCAGACAAAAACAGTGAGATGGACACAGCGCAAGAGGACCACTGAAAAAATAGGAAAGGAGAAGGCATAAACGCTCAATTAATTCTTGGCATCAGTTATTCTTGGGGAAGGCTTTAAAGAGTTTCCTACTCTGATTGTCTTTTGACAGAGCCAGGTCATAGGTAAAAGGAAAAAAAAAACGATGCTAAAAACACAAGGTGTGCTAAAATGAATTGGCTAACTGAAGGTAGATTGTACTTTGGTTGGCATCCTAGCACCCAGCCAAGTATTTTGAAGAATGTGAAGGGCGCAAAGAGCTCTCCCCTACCAAACTGTGCAACTGTGACAGAGGACTTTCCCCAAAAGGCATTTGGTTTTATATCTGGACAGTTGGGAGAAACTACATAAAAGAGTGGGATCATATGATATTTATGCAAAACATGCTAGAATTATCTGTTGAGACTTTTGTTCTGACTGCTGTAGAAGCTGACATGAGGGGTACTGTGTCTTTGAGATTTCACAAGGAAAAAAAAAGCCAATTGTGTGCTGTGAATTCTGAGCTTTTTGCCCCCAAGGAATTATTAGCAGCTTTTGCAAGTCAGGAATAAAAATGAAAATTGAACTCAAACCACGACTCCAACCCAAACTTCTCTTTGTGGGAAGTATAGGCATATTTGGTGTGAGTTAAACTGAATGGTTCCTAGGAGGAAGGAGAAAAAAGCTGAAGGTAAAAGAGAGGGGGAGAAATGTGGTCTGCCTGAGGTTGGTGAAATCCCACAAGACTGAGAGGAACAAGAGGGTTTGGGTGGTTTCCAGAAATGGGAGACAGGACCTAGAGTGGGAAGAGGAGAGGAAAATGGCTGCAAGGGACAGATGTAGGTTAGCTGTTGAACTAAGAGACGTTGAGAACAGTAGTGAAGATTTGAATGATTAGATCTGGGGGTTGGCAAACTGGGCCATTGGGGCAGACGACTCTGAGTCCTCACATAGTGTCATGCCTGAGTGACGGCGAGGGCAGGCTTGGCAGCAACATCAGCTAATGAGAGGAGGGATAGAACTAATGGTAATTGCCACAGACGGAGAGCTTGGCTCACGCCTCTGTTTTTGGTTGTCCAATAATCATTAAGATCGAACGCCTCAACTGTCTTGAGTGGGATTCAAAATTTAGATCTGTGACATTTATTGGATATGAGTATTCTCAGAAAATGCTGAACCTACTCCTACAACTTATCAAAGTGAAATCTTTTTAAAAATAGATATCATCGCTGATTAATCCACTTGAATTATTTGGAAAAATAGCCTGAGAAAAATCAGCAAATTTAATTTATTTAGCTGTTTAAAAGACCTTTGCCAAAATTCTCTGACAAGAGCTATTTAACATTTTTCTCTCTATTTTGAATTATGAAACATTTCATGTGTTCTGAAAAGGTCAGAACATGGAATAACAGACACCCAAATACTGACCACCCAGATTTAATAGATGTTAACATTCTATTGAATTTACTTCATATCCTATTTTTAAAAGTAAAAATAAAATATTGTACATGGAGCTAACATCCCAACTTCATTTTTTTTCTCTCATTCCCAAGAGGAAATCCCTAGTCTGAACCTGAGTATAATATTATTTAATATTTGATTCTGTATACATACTTCCACAAGAAATACAATAGTATTATTTGGTGTTATACAATTTTTACCTAACTGGTATCATTGTAATAGATTTTTTATATAATATTCATTTATAATTTTTAATTTCTTCCATACCTGTGGATCTATGTTCTTATTTAAATTACTAATGTAGTTTCTTTCTTTCTTCTCTCTTTTCTACACACTTTCCTTCATTTAAATACTTTTTGTGAGCCTGCAGGTATTTGTATATTTCACAAGTCTTTCAACTATCTAGCTTTTTCTTTATTTAACAAATTCATTTGTTTTATATTTTTCCTTTTTGATTAACTAATTTGTTTGTTCTGACTTTTATCATATTATATTTTTTTTGTTTTCTATATTTATATCTTTTCTGTTTACTTCTATTCTCAGTTCTTAGCCCTCTGGACTATGTGTGATATTCTTTTATCCCTAAATGCATAAATATATAAAATATATATAAAAATATACAAGCATATGTATGCGGGATTATAAACTACATTTAGTTGAAACCATTCTTGTGTAAATCAACTTCCAATTGAAAACATCTCTTTACTATTCTCTCTTTCAAATGAAATACATAGCAACAATAACAATATGGACATTTGGGGCTGTATAATTCTTTGTTGGTTATTCTTTGGGCTATTGCATGTTGTGAGGTCTCCTTGGCTTCTACTTGGTAGATGCCAGTATCATGCCCCCTGCCCTGAGTTGTACCAGCTAAAAATGTCTCCAGAGGCTGCCAAATTGTCCCCTGGGGGACAAAATTGCCCCTGACTAAAAACCAAAGATCTAGCACATTGAACTCTGTCCACCAGTTGGCCCATCCTATTGTACATCTTTCAGAATCTTGGAAGTGATTGTCTTCTCTAGGTCAAACTAACATTTTATGCTTATAATTTAAAAGTGAGGCCAGAGGTCCCTGGGTGGCTCAGATCAGATCAGATCAGATCAGATCATGATCTTGCAGTTTGTGGTTCAAGCCCCACCTCGGGCTTTGTGCTGACAGCTCAGCTCGGAGCCTGGAGCCTGCTAGATTCTGTGTCTCCCTCTCTGTCCTTCCTCTGCTCACACTCTGTGTCTCTCTCTCAAAAATAAACATTATTTTTTTTTAAATAAGGCCAATACTGAAATCATTCAAGAATGTCAAGGACTAGTCAAAAGTGGTTTCCCTATTGTTCTTTTATTGTGTACTCAAAACATTATACATTATACCGTTCAGATATTACTAAATGTTTTTTAACTTTCTTTTTTTTTTCTTTCTTAAATTTTCATTCCAGAAGAGTTACATACAGTGTTATATTAGTTTCAGGTGTATGATAGTGATTCAACACTTCCATACATCACCCAGTGCTCATTACAAGTGCACTCCTTAATCCCCATCACCTATTTCACCCATCACCCCATCAACCTCCTCTCTGGTAGCCATCAATTTGCTCTCTATAGTTAAGAGTCTATTTCTTGGTAGCTCTCTCTCTTTCCTTTGCCAGTTTGTTTGTTTCTTAAATTCCACGTATGAGTGAAATCATATGGTATTTGTGTTTCTCTGACTGACTTATTTCACTTAGCATTCTATTCTCTAGCTCTATCCATGTTGTTGCAAATGCAAGATTTCATTCTTTTTTTATATGACAGAATGATATTCCATTATATATGTTCATATACACTATATATGTGTGTATATATATATATGTATGTATATACCACGTCTTCTTCATCCATTCATCTATCAATGGATACTTGGGCTATTTCCATAATTTGGCTATTGTAAATAATGCTGCTATAAAGCTAAGGATACAGGTATCCCTTTGAATTACTGATTTTTGTATTGGGGGGGTGTAAATACCCAGGATGCAATTACTGAATCATGGAGTGGTTCCATTTTTAAATTTCTGAGGCACCTCCATACTGTTATACACAGCGACTGCACAAATTTGCATTCTTACCAACAGTGCAAGAGGGTTCCCTTTTTCTCCACATTCTCATCAAAACTTGTTGTTTCTTGAATTTTTTATTTTAGCCATTCGGACAGGTGTGAGGTGATCTCTTAGGTGGCTATGATTTGGATTTCCCTGATGATGAATGATGTTGAGAATCTCTTCGGTTGCCTGTTGACCTTCTGGATGTCTTCTTTGGAGAAATGTCTGTTCATGTGTTCTGCCCATTTCTTAACTGAATTATTTATTTTTGGCTGTTGCATTGTGTCAGTATTTTTAGATATTTTGGATACTAACCTTTAATCAGATATGTCATTCTCAAGTATCTTCTCCAATCCAGTATTCTGCCTTTTAGTTCTGTTGATTGTTTCCTTCACTGTGCAGAAGCTTTTTATTTTGATGTAGTAGTAATACTTTATTTTTGCTTTCATTTCTCTTGCCTCAGGAGAAAAATGTTGCTACAGCCTATTACATGGATTTTCACACAGAGGTTAAGTGATCATTATTTTTCACAAGTCTACATATCAAAATGTGCTCCATTCTGAAGACAGTAACAAAAGTTACCCAATAGTTAAGTTTCTGCTGTATATGAAGGTGATCTGGATAGTATATATTATCTTCTGTCATAAAAGTAATTTGCCATGATGTTTTCATTTCACACCTCCATTACTTCATTTGAGCTAATTTTAATAAATAGATTCCATGGCTTTTAATGACATCATTATGACAGGCTGGCAAAATTGTTGGACAAAAATTGTCTCTAATCTTGTTACTCCTGAATGTTTTCTACTCAGTAAAGTGTTTTCTTTTATATGAAAACATATTTCTATACTTATGTCATTTTTTGTGGTTTCTCCAGAAATACTATTTTTAAGTGGAAACTTTGTTCGTAATCATTCACTTGCTACATTATCTATCATTTTTATGCTCACTTTCCTTTTACTCTGTAGTCTTTGTGAATATCAAAATTTATTTGATTTATTAGCAAATTTTCAGTTATGTTCATTAGTTGTTTTACTCTGCACATATTTGAGCAATATTACTGATGCTCTAGTAGTTTTATTTCTTTTCAATATGTTAAATAATTTTTAATTATATAAGCAGTATGTCTATTTTTAGTTTATAAATATTTGCGGATTTTTCAGATATCTTCCTGTTCTGGTTTCTAATTTGATTCCATTGTGTTTAGTGAACTATTTTTGTATAACTTTAATTATTTTAAATTTGTTGACATGAAATATGGCTTATATAGGTAAATATTTTAAGTGTACTTTAAAAGGATAAAATTTCTTCTATTGTGGGGTGGAGCTTATTATAAATGTCAAGAAGTGACTTGGTTGATAGTACTGTTCAGAATTTCAGCATCTTTCTAAATCTCTATTTGCTTGTTCTCTCAATTATGGAGAGAGGAATACTAAATCTTTGACTATAATTGTAGATTTTTCTGTTTTTCATGAAGTTCTATCACTTTGGCACTTAAAGGATACTGTAATAAATTAAAGATGTATATTATAACCACTAAAATGACAGAGTTATAGCTAATAAGCTCCAAAATAGATACAAAAGAATGGAAAAAAAAATAAAAACATTTTGAATATGTATTTTGAAACTTTGTTATTAGGTAAATAAACTTTAATAATTTATTATGCCTCCTTGATGAACTATGCCTTTTATCATTATAAAATCCCTTTTTTATCCTTGGTAATATTTTTTGTTTTGAAATCTACTGTGTCTAATATTAACATATCTACTCCAGCTTTGATTTAATTAATATTAGCATTTATATAATATATGTACATATATCTATATGTGTGTATGTCTATATGTCTATATGTATATACATATATCCATCCTTTTACATTTATCTAGTTTTGTCTATCTTAAAGTGCATTTATTGCAGGGAAAATACAACTGGATCTTTGCTATTTTTACCCACCTTGAAACCTTCTGCCTTTTAATTGGGGTATTTAGACCATTTACATTTATTTTATTTTATTTTTTAATATTTTTAATGTTTTATTTATTTTTGAGAGAGAGATAGAGACAACGTGAGCAGGGGAGGATTGAGAGAGGGAGACACAGAATCTGAAGCAGGCTCCAGGCTCTGAGCTAGCTGTCAGCACAGAGCCTGATGCGGGGCTCCAACCCACAAACCGTGAGATCATGACCTGAGCCAAGGTTGGACGCTTAACAGACTGAGCCAACCAGGCGCCCCAGACCATTTACATTTAATGTGACTATTAACTATCTTGTTATTTGTTTTCTATATGTCCCATTTGTTATTTCTTCCAGTTTTCTTCATTTTCTGCCTTTTAAAATTTTTGAAATTTATTCATAATTTTTATCATTCTTTTATATCTACTTTGTAGCTTATAAGCTATAACTCTATCTTTTTAGTAGTTTATAATATACATCTTTAATTTATTACAGGATCGTTTAAGTGATGTTGCACTATTTCTGATATTATATACAAGTCTTACATTCATAACTTCCATTTCTTTCTTTTTGACTTTCCTGCATTATTGTCATATATTTACTTTTACATATTCTCTCATACTGAATATTATGATTCCTCAGTAAATTGTTATTTTTGTTTAAATGGTCAATTATCTCATAAAGAGTTTGAAATAATAGGAGAAAAACTATAGATTTACCCATGCCATTAACATTTCCAGTGCTCCTAATCCCTTTCTGTAGATCTAATTTCCCTGGTTTCATTTTTTTTTCTGTCCAAAGGACTTCCTTTAATATTTATATTTATATTTAAAGATTTTTTGTTTTAAGTAATCTCTGCAACCAACATGGAGCTCCAACTCTCAACCCCAAGATAAAGAGTCTCATGCTTGACCAACCATGCCAGCCAGGGGCCTCAATATTTTTTTGTAGTATGAATCTCTGGAGATCAAGTCTGAAGAATGTCTCTATCTGACTGTTTTTGAAAGTTTTTTGTTTTGTTTAGGATTTTGTTGTTGTTGTTTTGCTAAATAAGGAATTCTATGTTGACATTGGGTGGGGTATTTTTTTCCCATTACTTAATAGATGTTGCTCCACTGTCATCTCATTTACATTGTTTCTGAATGGAAAGTTCATTATCATTCTTGTCTTTGTTCCCTAATATATAACTTAAAAAAAAACAAAACATGTACTCTGGTTGCTTTAAAAATTTTTTTCTTTACCACTAGCTTTGCAATGTGATATGATGTGCCTTGATCTAGTATATGTTTCCTATGCTTGGGATTTGTAGATCTTCCTAGATCCATGAATTTATCATTTTTATCATATTTGGAAAACTTTGGCCATTATTTACTCAAATATTTTTTTCTGTCACTAATCCTGCCTTCTCCAGGACAACAATACAATATATGTTAAATTGTGTGAAGTTTTCCCACAGCTCACAGATGTACCATACTCTTTTCTCTCTCTCTGACTCTTTCCCTCTCTTTTATTCCACCCCTGTGATCCTTTTTTTAGTAGTTTCCATTGTATGTCTCTAGGTTCATTGATCCTTTCCAGTATGCTTAAAATCACAAATTGTAGTTTACATCTATAAAATTTCCCTTTGGGTCTTTTAACAATATTTTCATGTGACTTCTTAAGGTTTTATTTTGATTTTTTAAAAATTTTTTACTATTAAAAATAATTTTTTAATTCTTTTTTTATTTTTAAAGTTTGTTTCTGAGAGAGAGAGAGAGAGAGAAACAGAGCATGAGTGGGGGAGGGACAGAGAGAGAGGGAGACACAGAATCTGAAGCAGGCTCCAGGCTCTGAGCTGTTAGCCCAGAGCCCGACCTGGAGCTCCAACTCATGAACTGTGAGATCATGACCTGAACTGAAGTCAGTCGCTTAACCAACTGAGCCACCTAGAAGTCCCTAAATTTTTTTTAAATTTTTTAATGTTTTATTTATTTCTGAGAGAGAGAGAGAGACGGCGTGAACAGGGGAGGGTCAGAGAGAAAGGGAGACACAGAATTGGATACAGGCTCCAGGCTCTGAGCTGGCTGTCAGCAGAAAGCCTGATGCAGGGTTTGAACACACGAACTGTGAGATAATGACCTGAGCCAAAGTCGGACGATTAACCAACTGAGCCATCCAGGCAACTCCCCTAAAAATTTTTTTTAATGATTATTCTTGAGAAGAATAGAGAGAGTTCCAACAGGGGAGGGACAGAGAGAGATGGAGGCACAGAATCCAAAGCAGGCTCCAGGCTCTGAGCTGTCAGTAGAGAGCCTGATGTAGGGCTCAAACCCATGAACAATGCTAGCTCTTGTGAATTTTATCACTTGAGGTGTGGGATATTTTTGTATTCTCATAAGTATACCTGATTTTTGTTCTGGGGTGTGAATAAGTTCCTTGAAATAGTTTTATTCTTTTGAATCTTGCTTTTAAGATTTGTTAGGAATAATCAAAATACCACTCAGTCTGAGGCTGATTATTCCCAACTACTGAGGCAAGACTCTCAAGTGTATTCTAACCACTGCTCCATGAATCTTGAGGTTTTCCACTCTGGTTGGTGAGAATAGGCACTATTTCAGTCCTATATGATGGCTGGGCATAGTTACTGTTAATCTTTTGTGTGGTTCTTTTACCAAACTCTGGTAGTTTTCTCATGTGCTTGCACTTAGCAGCAAGCTGGGTACTGAAGAGACACCCTTTTTAGATGTCTAGAGCTCTGTCTTTGTGCAGCTCTCTCCTTTCCAGTACTCTGTCCTACAAACGCTAACCACATGGTCTTCCTAGACTCTCAGCTCTATCTCCTCAACAGTCTACCAGACTTTACCTGCCTTCTTTTGCTGTATCTTGGAAACTTTCCAAGACAGTGATGTGAGACAATGATGGTGCTCATCTCATTTGTACCCAATCGCTCAAGGATTAGTATCATTCATTTCCTGATGTCCAGGATTTTGAAACTACTGTTCCATGCATTTTGTTACAGTTTTTGGATTGTTTTAGGATGCAGTGTAAATCCATTTGCTGAAATTCCATGTTGGACACAACTAGAAATTCCATTAATTCATTTTTAATTTCATCATAAAACATTCATACTATACATGGTAAAATTAAAAAGATCTTTTTAATCACTCTCATATGCTCATTCCAGTTACCCTTCCCACAGTATCATCTGTCAGAGATTCAGAATGTCTCCTACTTCCATATATATATATATATACACAGATTTTTAAAAATTAAGTCTTCAATCTGGATTTATCTTTCCAGTGTCATTTTGTTTCCTGAAAGTCTGTGGATATTCTTACATTTATGTCTTCCACCTGAACATTACGCAAAGCTTTTCAGTTCCATAATAAATCAAGGTAAATATTTTTATAGTTTATTGTATAAAACCATGAAGAGAAGTGTTATGTTTACATAGTCAGTAATAATATGCAAAACTCTGAATTTAAAATGGAGATATCATCACTTTTATTTATTTAGATTGTTCTAAAGACTTAAACTCTCTCTTTAGCTATCTATGTATCTCTGCATATCTATATATATCATTTATTCATATATATTTATATCTATAAAGATCAGAGATATATATCTCTAAGTATTTATACTACCTATAGATAGATATAACAAATGTGCAGGATCTATCCTTCTATATTTATAGAAATAGATATTTCTATCAATATCTCCAGATTAGATAGATACATACATACATACATACACACATACATACATAGATCCTGAACATTTATTGCTTGATCATTCCTAATTACATTATTTGTGGCTAATTGCATATAAGACCCATTGGTCTTTTGAAATTCTACATCCAGGAATCAGGCTGGGAAAGCTTATCAGTCTCTAATGAGCTTTCATAAACTTTCCACACGTGGCCAAAAATGATAATGTAAAAAGAATGACATCACAGAGGGTCCTCAGGAGTCAAGAACTTGGAAACTATTTCAGGGAATCAATCAAGTGCTAATGAAGGAACGTTCTCTTCCTTCAGAGTAGAATATCCTTGTAGTATCCTAGAGGAATTTCAGAGTTGTATTGGGCCAGGAACTACAGAATCTCCCCACACCTCTTTTCTAAATTGGAATGTTTATTTGGATAACCTGATCCATTCGGCAGTTTCATATCAGGAGCATGAAGGACATACAACTTGCCATTTTAGTTCATGGGTTTCCAGACCAAGAGGAGATACATATAGTTTTATCCCAAGTTGGTGACTGGATAGGTCTTGGGAAGGAAGCAAGTATAATGTAATTGGATAGGACTTGGGTTGGGGACAAGTATAATTTGCTGACTGAAAGAAAAATCAACCATATATTTGTGACTAAAAGGGTTGATTGTGATAATCGTTAGAGAAATTTTTAACACATATCAGTTTTCTCATTTTGAGCACAAAGTAGGATTGTTCTAAACGAACCTGATCTCAGGCCTGGTTCTGTGACATGCTTTACAAATGCAGTGTGAGTGAAAGTGACGCATGTCATCTCTGGGTAAAAGCTTAATTTAAGGGTCAATGTTTAGTTTTCCATGCTCCTTTTTCCTGGCTTTGCAGTCAAGGAAGCCAAAAGAGAAAAGGAAGTTCTCTCAGCCTGGGCCACACAAGGCACAAAGATAAGCAGAACTTTCCAACTGACCTGTAATAGACAGACAGTGTGAACAGGAACTACACTTGTTAGTTGTAAGCCACTAGTATTTGATGGTTGGTTTTTACCTCATATCATCTAGCTTATAAATGTGATAAGTACATTTTCCCATCTTGATGTTGGCAGTTAACAATTTTCAGAAATCTCATTTTTTGCATCTTCACAGGTTTCTTTTCTGTGCGTGGTTCAAATTTCCCATGTCTTAGATAAGTTTTGTGTTTTCTTATTCTTTCGCTGAATACAAGTCTATATAGATCTAGGTTTTGCACATAGACATTATTTATGGATTGCCCCAATACTTTCCATTTACCATGCCCAGATAAGTAGAATGAATCTGTCATCATAAGATCCAGAAATATGTCCACTGTCTGCACTAAACAGGCATCTCCTCAGAAAGTGTGTCTTTTGCTGCGGAGGTGGGAGTTTATTTCTACTGCCCAGTGTTCTTAATATCATGTTAAAACACACTTTTCAAAATTTGAAGCCCATGTGTTGTTCTTTTATTGACCCAAACAAAAAAAAAACAAACAACCCACTCTGCACGAAATACTGCTGACAGGTGTTTTGCTGCTCTCAATCCTACCTATGTGATTTGTAGGCCCTTTTCCTAGTGTATATATTAAGGCAAAATCGACCTTGCAGGTTGCAAAGACTGACTAAAATAACAAAGGGCTATAATGTGTGTGATATGGTTCCCATTTTATTGGTTCAATTTATTATTTTTCTCAAGGTCTTTAACATTCAGAATTTCTGCAATTCCATTTATTTTTCCTGTTTAGTATTGGCAAAATTATTTCACTAGACTTTCTTGGAGTCTTTTTCTTTTTGTTGCAAGAGTAACCTGAGTGATCCTGGGGATCAAATCATTAAGGAGTAAAATGGTATGTTCAGTCATTTTCAATCAATCCTCTTGTTGCCTTAATAACTAACTGAATATAATAGCTCTTAAGATATTGTTCTAGAAAAAATAGTGCTTGCACATATGAACCCACCAGATTTTTACACCAAAATTCTGGGGTCCAGAATGAATAGAGCA
Source organism: Crocuta crocuta (assembly GCF_008692635.1). Taxonomy (NCBI): domain Eukaryota; kingdom Metazoa; phylum Chordata; class Mammalia; order Carnivora; family Hyaenidae; genus Crocuta; species Crocuta crocuta. The sequence goes on along the minus strand of NW_027531010.1, from coordinate 693,723 downwards.
GGTAGCTGCCTCCGTTGAGAACTGAGCCTTAACAAGATTTATTCCTGTCTGGGTTCGTTACTCATTGCACAAGGACATCCAAGGAAATGTCAAATGAGATCTTTTCGTTTTCATTGGGATAAAATTAGACTAGGTCTGCTGAGCCAGAAGAGTGCGATTGAGGGCCCTGGGCACCAGCTTCATAATGTGGCTATGCCCACAGACTTACCCGCAGAGGCTTTCTCCTGGGATGCTGAAGCCAGCTGCCAACTTTACCACTCAGTTCCTGTGCTGTGTTCCATGTGACTTTCTGCTTATCCTGGCTTTGCTTTTGGTCCTTTTGCACTCAGCTGGTTATCTTGGCGCCCCTGCCCCCAACTTCCCTAATAATCTGATTCTCTGGCTCCCACTCACTCCCCTTTATTGGACTACAACCTTTATTTGACACTCTCCTGAACTTGGTCACTGGTTTCCTCCCTGAGAGAAAGGCCTTTTTCCCAGGCAACAGCCGCCAGAATCTTAACCCAGCTAACTCCTCTTGGCTGGAAATTATTAATTGCTGTAGACTGGTTCTCTTCCTTTCTCTCTCTCTCCCTCTCCCTCCCATCTTCCCTTCTTCTATAACAGTTGTTATACTAGTTCTCATTCCTATTCAAATTAACTCTTTGAAAATTGTTAACCCCTTAAAGACAGAAGAGTCTACATTTGGTTTGCTATCACTCTTCTATTTTTTTTATTTTTTTCTTTCATAGTTTATTGTCAAGTTGGTTTCCATATAACACCCAGTGCTCATCCCAACAAGTGCCCTCCTCCATGCCCATCACCACTATTCCCCTCTCCCCCACATCCATCAGCCCTCAGTTTGTTCTCAGTATTCAAGAGTCTGTCATGGTTTGTCTCCCTCCCTCTCCCCAGCTATTTTTCCCCTTCTCCTCCCACATGGTCCTCTGTTAAGTTTCTCCTGTTACACTTATAAGTGAAAACATATGTATCTGTCCTTCTCTGCCTGACTTCTTTCACTCAGCCTAACACCCTCAAGTTCCATCCACATTGCTACAAAGAGCCAGATTTCATTCTTTCTCATTGTCATGTGGTACTTCATTGTATAGATAAACCACATCTTCTTGCTCCATTCATCAGTTGATGAACATTTAGGCTGGTCCCATGATTTGGCTATTGTTGAAAGTGCTGCTAAGAACATTGAGGTACAAGTGCCCCTATGCATCAGCACTCTTATATCCCTTGAGTAAATTCCTAGCAGTGCTATTGCTGGGTCATAGGGGAGTTCTATTGTTAATTTTTTGAGGAACCTCACACTGTTTTCCAGGGGAGCTGCATCAGTTTCCAGTCCCATCAACGGTGTAGGAGGGTGCCTGTTTCTCCACATCCTCGCCAGCACCTATACTTTCCTAATTTGTTTATTTTAGCCACTCTGACCAGCGTGAGGTGGTATCTCAGTGTGGTTTTGATTTGTACTTCTCTGGTGAGGAGGGACGTTGAGCATTGTTTCATGTGTCTGTCGGCCATCTGGATGTCCTCTTTGGAGATGTGTCTCTTCATGTCTTCTGATCATTTCATCACTGGATTATTTGTGTTTCAGGTGTGGAGTTTGGTGAGTCTCTTATATATTTTGGATACTAGCCCTTTATCTGACATGACATTTGCAACTATCTTTTCCCATTCTGTCCATTGCTTATTAGTTTTATCGATTGTTTCCTTTGCCATTCAGAAGCTTTTCATCTTGATGAGGTCCCAATAGTTCATTTTTGCTCTTGATTCCTTTGCCTTTGGGTATGTGTCAAGTAAGAAATTGTTGCGGTTGAGGTCAAGGAGGTTGTTTCCTGCTTTCTCCTCCAGGGTTTTGATAGTTTTCTATCTCACATTCATGTCCTTCATCCATTTTGAGTTTATTTTTGTGTACGGTATAAGAAAATGATCTAGTTTCATTCTTTTGCATGTTGCTGTCAAGTTCTCCCAGCACCTTCTGTTAAAGAGGCTGTCTTTTTTCCATTGGATACTCTTTCCTCCATTGTCAAAGATTAATTGGCCATACATTTGTGAGCCCTTTCTGAGTTCTCTATTCTATTCCATTGGTCTATGTGTCTGTTTTCGTGACAATACCATACTGTCTTGATGATTACAGCTTTGTAGTAGAGGCTAAAGTCTGGGATTGTGATGCCTCCCATTTTGGTTTTCTTCTTCAATATTACTCTGGCTCTTCAGGGTCTTCTGTGGTTCCATACAAATTTGAGGATAGTTTGTTCTAGCTTTGAGAAGAATGCTGGTTAAATTTTGATTGGGATTACATTGAATGTGTAGATTGCTTTTGATAGTAATGACATTTTAACAATATTTATTCATCTAACCCATGCGCATGGAATGTTTTTCCATTTCTTTGTGGCTTCTTAAATTTCCTTCATAAATTTTCTATGGTTTTCATCATACAGATTTTTTATATCTTTGGTTAGGTTTATTCCTAGGTATTTCATGGTTCTCTGTGCAATTGTGAATGGGATCAGCTTCTTGATTTCTCTTTCTGTTGCTTCATTACTGGTGTAAAAAATGCAACCGATTTCTGTACATTGATTTTGTACCCTGCAACTTTGCTGAATTCATGAATCAGTTCTAGTAGGCTTCTGATCAAGCTGTCAGGTTTTCCACGTAGAGTACCATGTCATCCGCAAAAAGTGAAAGTTTGACTTCAATTTGCCAATTCTGATGCCTTTTATTTCCTTTTGTTGTCTGATTGCTGATGCTAGGATTTCTAGCACTACGTTAAACAACAGAGGTGAGAGTGGACATCCCTATCATATTCCTGATCTCAAGGGGAAAGCTCTCAGTTTTTCCCCATTGAGGATGATATTAGCTGTGGGCTTCTCATAAATGGCTTTTATGATGTTATGTAAGTTTCTTCTATCCCGACTTTCTCTAGGGTCTTTATTAAGAAAGGATGCTGTATTTTGTCAAATGCTTTTTCTGCATCTATCAACAGGATCATATGGTTTTTATCTTTTCTTTTGTTAATGCAATGTATCACACTGATTGATTTGTGAATATTGGACCAGCCCTGTAACCCAGGAATGAATCCCACCTGATCATGGTGGATAATCCTTTCTATATGCTGTTGCATTCTATTTGCAAGTATTTTGTTGAGGATTTTGCATCTGTGTTCATCAAGGATATTGACCTTTAGTTCTCTTTTTTGCTGGATCTCTGTCTGGTTTGGGAATCAAAGTGATACTCACTTTGTAGAATGAGTCCGGAAGTTTTCCTGCCATTTCTGTTTTTTGGAATAGCTTCAGAAGAATGAGTGTTAACTCCGATTTAAATGTCTCATAGAATTCCCCATGGAAGCCATCTGACCTAGGGCTCTTATTTATTGGGAGATTTTTGATAACTGATTAAATTTCTTCACTAGTTATGGGTCTGTTCAGATTTTCTCTCTCTTCCTATTTGAATTTTGTGAGTGTGGGTTTAGGAATTTGTCCATTTCTTCTAGGTTGCCCAGTTTGTTGGCATATACTTTTTCATAGTATTCCCTGATAATTGCTTGTATGTCTGAGAGATTGGTTGTAATAGATCCATTTTCATTTATGATTTTGTCTATTTGGGTGCTCTCTCTTTCTTTTTGAGAAGGCTGGCTATAGGTTTGTCAATTTTGTTTATTTTTTCAAAAAACCAACTCTTGGTTTCATTGATCTGTTCAACTGTTTTTTTTTGTTTGTTTGTTTGGAGTCTATGTTTTTAATTTCTGCCCTCATCTTTATTATTTCTCTTTTGTTGGTTTGGGGTGCTCCTGCTTCTCTGTTTTGACTTACTTTAGGTGCGCTGTTAGATTTTGTGTTTGTGCTTTCTCTAGTTTTTTGAAATAGGCCTGGAGTGCAATGCACTTTCCTCTTAGGACTACCTTTGCTGCATCCCAAAGAATTTGGATTGTTGTATTTTCATTTTCATTTGTTTCCGCTTACTTTTTAATTTCTTTTCTAATTGCCTGTTGGCCCATTTGTTCTCTAGTAGGATATTCTTTAACCTCCATGTTTTTGGAGGTTTTCCAGACTTTTTCCTGTGACGGATTTCAAGTTTCATATCATTGTGATCTGAAAGTGTGCATGTATGATCTCAATTCTTTTATATTTATTGAAGGCTGCTTTATAACCCAGTATCTGATCTATCTTGAAAAGTGTGTCATGTGACTTGAGAAGAAAGTGAATTCCAGAGCCTCAGGATATAGAGTTCTAAATATATCTGTCAAATCCATCTGGCCAATGTGCCATTCAGGTACATTGTCTCTTTAGTGATTTTCTATCGAGTCGATCTATCCATTGCTCTCAGTAAAGTATTAAAGTCACCTGCCATTAACACATTCTTATCAATAAGATATTTTCTGTTTGTGATTAATTGTTTTATGTATTTGGGTGCTTTCGAAATCGGTGCGTAGACATTTATAATTGTTAGCTCTTCCTGAATGGAGGGACCCTGTTATTATCATAGAATGCCCTTCTTTATCCCTTTTTAATATCTTTACTTTAAAGTCCAGTTTGTCTGATATAAGTATGGAGACTCCAACTTTTTAAGACCAACTTTTCTTTACACCAGTAGCATGATAGATATTTCTTCATCCCCTTATGTTCAATCTGAAGGTGTCCTCAGGTCTAAAATGAGTGCTTTGTAGACAGCAAATAGATGGATTTTGTTTTCTTAGCCATTCTAATACCCTATGTCTTTTGATTGGAGCATTTAGTCCATTTACATTCAGTATTATTATTGAAAAAATAAGGGTTTAGAGTCATTGTGTTCTCTGTAGGACGCATGCTTATAGTGGTGTCCCTGGTACCTTGTGTTCCTTGCAACATTTCCCTCATAGAGTCCCCCTTAGGATTTCTTGTGGGGCTGGTTTAGTGGTGATGCATTCTTTCAATTTTTGTTCATTTGGGAAAACCTTTATCTCTCCTATTCTGAATGACAGACTTGCTGGTTAGAGGATTCTTGACTACATATATTTTCTGTTTATCACATTGAGGATTTCCTGCCATTCCTTTCTGGCCTGGCAAGTTTAAGCAGATAAGTCTGGAACTACTCTGACAGGACTCCTTTTGTATGCTAGGGCCCTTTTCTCCCTAGCTGCTTTCAGAATTCTCTCTTTGTCCTTATATTTTTCCAGTTTCACTATGATACGTCGTGCAGAAGATCGATTCAAGTTACGTCTGAGGGGAGTTCTCTGTGCCTCTTGGGTTTCAATGTCTGTCTCCTTCCCCAGATTGGGGAAGTTCTCAGCTATAATTTGTTCAAGTACCCCTTCAGTTCCTTTTTCTCTCTCTCCTTCTGGAATTCCTATGATATGGGTATCATTCCATTTGATTGCATCACTCATTTTTCTAATTCTCCTTTCGTGCTCCTGGATCAGTTGATCTCTCTATTTCTCAGCTTCCTCTTTTTCTATAATTGTGTCTTCTAATTCACCTATTCTCCTCTCTGCCTCTTGAATCCGTGCAGTGGCCACCTCCATTTTATTATGCACCTCATTTATAGCATTTTTTAAGTCATCACAACTATTTTTAAGGTCCATAATCTTTGCAGCAATAGCTTCTCTCATGTCTTCCATGCCTTTTTCAAGACTAGTGATTAATTTTATGACTGTTTTTCTAAATTCTTGGTCAGTTATGTTGCTTATGTCTGTTTTGAGCAATTCTTTAGTTGTCATTTCTTCCTGGAATTTCTTTAGAGGAGAGTTCTTCCGTTTTGTCATTTTGGCTAGCTAGAAGTCCCTTCCATCCTGGGTTGAAGGTTTTCTCTTCTCCAGGGACAGTTCTATGAGCAGTTTCAGCTGCCCTTTCTCTTCCCCTTGTCTTTCCAGGGCTCTCCAAGGAGGGGGCTCCCTCCCCTCCGTGCCTTTGGGACCTGGCCCATTTAATTCTTCCCCAGTTCTTAATCACGCTACTATGAGGCTGTCTTCTTAGTGGACTCTATCTCTTTCCTCCTGTATTCTTGTGGTTCATTGTCCTATGGCTTCAGTTCTTCTTTGAGAGATGTGGGTGGGCAAAAACTATGGAGTTCCCTACTTTTCTGCCAACTTGCCTCCCCAGGTAGTTGTTAATTTACATAGTTTTAATGAAAGAACTGGGAACTAGTTCTGTGATATGTATCACCACGATTTTTGTAGTACAGTCTGTTTATTTTCAAGCATGTACAACTATCAATGAAAATATGTGCATTCAATTACCCCCCCGTTACTTAATATGATACTTTACAAAAGCCCCTCAAAGTAGAGATAAAATTATTAATATCCTTACTTTATGATTATGATCTCACTTTGCTCAAAGTTACATGATAATTTTGTTGTAAATGTCTGAGTCCATCCTCCCTAGAAACCCTTGACATGAATAAAACCCACAAAAATACTTTCAGCATCCAATGATGCCTATACTACAGACTTTTTTATGGGCCATCCATTTTAATGAAGAATTGACCTTCATTGCACAAGCAAAAGCATATGAAGTTTTGTCCTCTATTAATAGTAGTAATGGAAAAAGTGGGCTCTAGCATCCTCAGGTTGGTTTGAGACCATCTTATCTGCATTATGGGGATTGAGATGTTTAGCCAGGATATGTTTCTCTGCACCTTAGAAGTCCCAGAATATATAGTGATATATATTAAAACAGATAAGTGACATTTGGGTAATATGAGTCCTTCAGCATGATTTTTCCAGAAGCCTTGCCATAAAATGAAAATTGTTTGGACATTTTCAGCTGTGAAGAATTTGTTCGGATCTTAATTTTTATGGTAAGTGAAATGGGCTTGTTTTCATCTCTCTTGCCTCCCATAGACCTTTCTCCAACCTCTGTTTTGTGTTTGGAAAGACTTTTAGAAATGAAAACTCAAGACAAAAACTAAATGACAACATAGATGTTACCTGGGATATTTTGTTGACTTACATGAACATGCAGAATTAAATATGACCTAATTCAAATGTTTATTTTATTTTAATGCTGTATCTTGGCGTGGAACCCCCAAAGTGCTGGGAAACGGGAACTCACTTATCCTTTGTGTAACTGCAGCCCATACACACCTTCAACTACTCCTGTTGCTCTTCCTGTAGAATCATCTTCAAGTACCACTGCTTTCTATGTATCTAGTATATATCTGACTTAGTTTTAAGAATTTTCCAAATTCAGGGCACCTGGGTGGGTCACCGGGTTAAGCGTATGACTTTGGCTCAGGTCATGATCTCACAGTCCGTGGTTTCAAACCCCACATCAGGCTCTGTTCTGACAGCTCAGAACGTGGAGCCTGCTTCAGATTCTATGTCTCCCTCCCTCTCTGCCTTCCCCTACTTGTGCTCTGTCTTTCTCAAAAATGAATAACTGTTAAATTTTTTTTTGAAAAAAGAAAAAAAAACACAATTTTTCAGATTCTTCTTAATATGCAGTGTTCAAATTCCAATCTTGCCAAGTCCTGCACCAGTTACATATAACACAGGAATTTTATTTCTCTGTTTTGTTCAAAACCCAATTAAAGAACAATGGAGTGGGATCGATGATATCAGGGTTCTGATCCCACATCTGCCATAATGTAATTGTGTCCCCTTGGGAAAATCATAGTTATTTTGGACCCCTTTCCTTTTCTTTATTTTGACAGAGTTTTGTCCTAGATGATTAAAAAAAGCATGTGTACTCTTTGAGTAATAGTTTAAATGTTACTGGTACTCTAAACAAATGAAGACAACTGTGTGCATAAAACTGCACATCGTTTCTGCGACTGTGGTTTTCAAGCTGCCCTCATTTTATAGATGATAAGAAGACAGAGCACAGAAGAAGCAGATAATTTAACCAGAGACTCCAAAGTAGATGGAACTTTTTTTTAAAAGCTCTTTTAGCCAAAACATAGGCTGCTGAATATTAAGCTGTGAAGCATATTATCAGTGTGTTTAAGGGAGGCTGTTCTTATGGGATTGCCAATTAATAGCAGGAAGGTTTGAATCTCTTACAAGATCATGTAATCTTGTGAGATTTACAGCTCTGTTTTCATATCAAGCAAGTCCTTCCAGTGTCAGGTAATCATCTGAACTTCTGGTTGCCGCTCTGAACTAAACTTCTGAATCTCTTCAGGTTTCTTCTTGCTACTTGAAATTTATGCCAAAATAGCCTTTTTTTAGAGAATGCATTCAGGTTTCTAGATTCCACATAAGAAAGAGAGATTCAGTGAGTCAGGATAGAGGTTAAGCCCTCCTTCTCAGAGTGGTATTTTATTTTTGAGTGAGAGAGAGAAAAAGTGTGAGTGGGAGAGGTGCATAGGAAAAGGGAGACAGGGTAGACACAGAATCCAAAGCAGGCTCCTGGCTCTGAGCTGTCAGCAAAGAACCTGACACAAGGCTCGAACCCACGAACTGTGAGGTCATGACCTGAGCTGAAGTCAGACACTTCACTGACCGAGCCACCCAGGTGCCTGAGCATGCCAGAATTTAAATTGCCACTCTGAAATATCATAAGACCTTGGGACAAACTACTTCCCTAAACTTTTTTCCTGTATCTTAGAAAACTAATACCTTGCCCAAAATGTCCATGTCCCAATTCCCAGAACCTGAGAATGTCACCTTAAAGGGCAAAAGGGATCTTGTAGGTGGAATTCTTAAGGATCTTAAGATGGATACATTATTTTGGATTATCTGTGATGGGCCCCAAAAGTAATCCCAAGGGTTCTACGAGAAAGGTGGAAGGAGATTTTACTACAATGAAGGAGAATGTGTTCATGAAACAGAGATTAGATTAATGTGGCCAAAAGCAAAGAATGTTAGCAGCCACCAGAAGCTAGAAAAGGTAAGGAAATGGAGCTTCTAGAGGGAGCACAGCCTTGCCAATTCCTGATTTCAGCCTAGCAAAAATGGTTTTGGACCTCTGACTTCAATAATTATAAGAGAATAAGTGTTTTTTAAACCACCAAGTTTGTGGTGACTTGTTATAGCAGCCATAGGCAACTCATACCTCACAGAACTGTTAACTCCAGATAAAATGTGTGATTGGTGGTTCATAAGTTCAAGCCCTGCACTCATTACTAGAAATTTCTGAACGTAGCTCCTCCTCAGTTTCTGCTGTCATTCGTTTTCTCATTTCTCCCTTCTGCTTTTAGTTCATTCTTAACAAAGTAGTCTTTTCCCAAAACACAGCTTTTAATAAGGTAACACAGCAAAGTGACAAAAAGTCTAGATGGCCTGTTTTCAACTCTTGGGTTTTGCTATCTACTTACTGTGTGACATTGGACAAACTATTTAACCTCTCTGGTTTCCCCCAGAAGTGGCTACTACAAGTGATACCTACTGCTATTATGAAGATAAGTGAGTTGATATTTGCTAGCTCCTTAGAATAGGGCTAGTCACAGTGCAAACACTACAAATGTGCTTGCCAGCAATGATAAATGCAAAGTTCAAACATACAACTTTCTCAGCTCTCTGTCATAACTTCGAGATATGTATTTGGTGAAATCAATATAAGCCTTTTCGAGGGAAACACAAAGATATTTCTTTCCAGGAAAATAGTTTTCAATGAGTGTCTATGTGGCTAGTTTAGGTGTTTCACCTCAGTGTTTCCAAATTTCTATACGACATAACCTGGGTTTAGTCCAGTGAAAAATTAAAAACATGAACTTCTGTTTGAAAACCTCTCGCTTAAGGCCCCCATCCTCATCGCTTTTCCCATTAACCTTCATTTGTCTTCCATGCTATGAAAATCTACTTCTAAGAAAGTCTCTGATGTCCAGCTTAGCATGGATTTAAGACAAAGGCACTGTTTACATGAGAGAGACGAGTTTTCAAGACTGGCTTTGTCTTGCTTTGTTTGGTTGCCTTCCTCAGAGTGGCGGCCTCGGACCATATCCAGAGATCCATGTCGTGGCTCTAATTCTTAGCACCTGTTTGATTATGCGAGCCCCAGTTCTCCTACCTGGAAGGGGTATCTGAGGGCAACGCTCTGTTTTTGGGACTGCTAAAAAGAACATTTCCAGCTCAGGTATGAACTGCTGCCAGGAAACCTGGTTATATCACATCACCCCGGGATCCTAGCAGGAATTGCATCAGGAAGGCCCTGAGCAGGCTTATCACAGTCAGGTAGTTTCTAGATCTCGAAAATGAATGTGTTTAGGGCAAGAAAGACATGCATCTGAGAGTCTGAACTACTGGAAATTTTCACAAGCTGACTTTTGGTTCTTGAGAAATAGATGTAGGGAAAATGTCCTTATTGCTAAGAGTTTTAACCCAAAATGCTATACAAAAATTTTAATCTTATGTTTCGGGCTTTTGGTGAGCTCTCACTTAAGGCCTAGTCCAGTGTTTGGTACAACATGGAATGTGGACTACATGGAGTACTGGCTGAAATCCATATTGCCGTTTCTGCTACAAAGCAACAAAATTAAGAAGATGGGTGCAGAATTATGCATTTTTCATAATTAGCCATTAGTGAGCATTCCTGGCCTAGCCTAACGGCAGTCTGAGGAATCCCTCCAGCCACCTTTCTTCTTGGACCATATTTTTCAGTGTTCTAGCTTCCAAACTGAGAAGGAAAGGTGAAAGCATTCTAGAAAGAAAGGGGCCTAGCTAAGTAAATAAAAGAATATCAAGTTTGAAAATAAAAATTTTTAATGTGCAAATAGAACAAGAATTAAAAGAAGGAAATAGTTCAAATGTTAGGAAAAATAATTTAAAATATATGAGAAGCATAAACCAAACTAAAATGTAGCATGATTTTGAACAACTGATGTTAAAGACAAGAAGGTGTGCTATACTGGCAGAGTAGGAAATACGATCTGATCACACTATTTTCCCCAGGACTAAGCGATACTTTATCAATACAGTTGACTGGTTTTCAACCCTTAGAACCAATGTGTGGATAAAACACAGAACACTTTGCTACAGCTGTATGGCAAAATGTAAATGCTAACAACACAAGTAAAAGCAAGCACGTATTCACAAAAGGTGATTTGTACGAGGGGAAAGGAAAGACAGAGGGGCTACAGAGCACAGCCTCATGCACTGTGAGAATCATGAGATTAAGGTGAAAGTTAATAACACAAGATATAAATAATAGTTAATGTTTCTTGAGCTCTCCTGTGTGTTAGACACTAAAGGCTAAAAACGCATTATTAGTTGCATTATCATGAGCAACCCCCTAAGGTAGCAAGGAATCCTTTCCCTTGGTTTATGGATGAGAAAACAATGGGCACGGGTAGGATGTGGACATTTCACAGGGGTACAGAGCTAATAAAAGTTGAAGAACAAGGATTCTAACTCAAGAAGTCCATCTCCAGGACTAGTGCTTTTAGCCCTCTGCTACCACTTCCCTCACCAATAGAGTCAAAATTACATGAAGTTACAAGACAGAAGCAGCCAAATTCATTAAATATGACCTATTGGAAAGGAAGAGGGAGGGAAAACAGGGGGAGTGGAGTTTAGTCTTCCTCCATCATGGCAGAGTGGTAAAAATATTGTTTAAAATGAGTGTGTCATGATACACCAAGATAAGCATAATGTTTAGAATTAAGGGGATGACATCAAAGTAGCAAAAACTGTCTCTAGAGAGGGGAGAAAAGGGCTCAGGAGAAAAAGGCTACATTTCAATATGATTCAAGTTGCTATTATGCTTATGTATTATTTTCATACCAATAAAATATTTGTTTATTTAGAAATTGCTTCTAAGGTGCGCCTGGGTGGGTCAGTAGATTAAGCGTCCACCTTCAGCTAAGGTCATGATCTCATGGTTTGTGGGTTTGAGACCCATGTTGAGTTCTATGCTGATGGCTCTGGGCCTGGAGCCTTCTTCATATTATGTGTCCATCTCTCTCTGTGCACCTCCTCCCACCAAAATAAACATTAAATAAATTAAAAAAAATAGAAATTGCTTCTACTGTGTAAATGCATGAAAACATGAAATTCAAGGGGCACTTGAGTGGCTCAGTTGGTTGAGTGTCCAACTACAGCTCAGGTCATGACTTCATGGTTTGAGTTGAAGCTCCACATCACGCTGTCTGCTGTCAGCTCAGAGCCAACTTCAGATCCTCTGTGTCCCTGTCTCTCGGCCCCTCCCAAATCGTGCTCTCTTGCAAAAATACATATTTAAACAGACAGAAATTCAGAAATCTTCCTTACATCTATCACATATTTGTTAAATGCTTGTCTCATCAGGATATTACTTTTAGCTTCAAAGCTTTAAAAAATCAACAGGTATGAATGTTTAAAAGTTGTCTCTGGTAATATCACCAGACATGGCTGAGAGAGGATTCAGGACTATTAGAAGCAAATTGGATTTCAACCCTGCTTTTGAGAGGCAGCTCTGACTACAAAGGGTAGGTGATTCTCTGCAATCATAGAGCAGGAGCAGTGCCGTCCATTTTTAGGCTCAGTTATCATAGTTGTCCACCTGTTTACTTCATAAAAGTAGGCTCTTTTATGCTATTAAAATGGGATCTCCTATTCAAATTGCCTGGTGAAGGCAACTGAAGCATTATTGCCTAAGGAACTCATTAAGTGTAGATATATAGATCTCCTATCTCCATCCATGTATGTAAGTATGTATGTATGTATCTTTCTATCTACTATGCATCTATTCTTATTTACAGAACAAAACAACAACAATTTAAATTAATTCCTTAATGGGGCGCCTGGGTGGCTCAGTAGATTAAGCATCTAACTTCACTCAGGTCATGATCTCGTGGTTCGTGGGCTCGAGCCCTGCATCAGGTTCTGTGCTGACAGCTCGGAGCCTGGAGCCTGTTTCAGATTCTGTGTCTCCCTCTCTCTCTGCCCCTCCCCCACTAGTGGTCTGTGTCTCTCTGTCTCAAAAGTAAACAAAAATTTTTTTTTTATTTTTTAAAAAATAATAAATTAATTAATTCCTTACCTTATTTTATTTTAGCCTTTCCACAATCTTGCAAGGTAAATAGGCCATGGAAAAAGAATAGAGTTCACCGGNTTTTTAGGCTCAGTTATCATAGTTGTCCACCTGTTTACTTCATAAAAGTAGGCTCTTTTATGCTATTAAAATGGGATCTCCTATTCAAATTGCCTGGTGAAGGCAACTGAAGCATTATTGCCTAAGGAACTCATTAAGTGTAGATATATAGATCTCCTATCTCCATCCATGTATGTAAGTATGTATGTATGTATCTTTCTATCTACTATGCATCTATTCTTATTTACAGAACAAAACAACAACAATTTAAATTAATTCCTTAATGGGGCGCCTGGGTGGCTCAGTAGATTAAGCATCTAACTTCACTCAGGTCATGATCTCGTGGTTCGTGGGCTCGAGCCCTGCATCAGGTTCTGTGCTGACAGCTCGGAGCCTGGAGCCTGTTTCAGATTCTGTGTCTCCCTCTCTCTCTGCCCCTCCCCCACTAGTGGTCTGTGTCTCTCTGTCTCAAAAGTAAACAAAAATTTTTTTTTTATTTTTTAAAAAATAATAAATTAATTAATTCCTTACCTTATTTTATTTTAGCCTTTCCACAATCTTGCAAGGTAAATAGGCCATGGAAAAAGAATAGAGTTCACCGGGACACTTGAAAGATGGCTCTACTGTTTGTCATTGTGCAACCAATAAATGGTGCAAGGAGTTCAACCCACATGTTCTCTTACCTCCCTTTGCTAACTCTATTCCAGGCATATTAGTTTATAATTGCTCCCTGAGGATATCAGGTACTTTTCCTCTGAGCTTTTGCAGTGATTATTCCCATTATCTGGAATGCACTTCCCTCAGACATTTGTTTCATTCACCTCCCTCTGGCCTGTTCACATCCCACCTTCCTAGTGAGGCTTATCCTGTCCACCGTTTAAATTGAACACTGTGGTTCTGCCTATAATCTCAATGCTCCATATGCTGCTTTATTCTCCATAACATTAGTCACTGGCTAACCTAGTAGATAATTTGCATGTTTGTATTTTTGTTCCCCTGCACCTAGAATGTAGGCTTCACACAGTCAAGAATTTTGCCTTTTTTAAGTCTAATGGAGATCCAGCCAAAAAAAAGTCTAGGGACAACCAGAACTGGGCACAATTCTAACTCGCGTGATTTGAAACTTTAGTGACTTAGATCAGAGCTGGGCCAGTTACTGAAGAGGATCTCTTCCACTGCATTTAAGCAGCACAATAAATTCAAAGAAACTGAAATTTCCAGCAATTACATAGCAGGCATGTGCTCTTTCTCCCTTCGTTCCTCCAGGCTCAAATCTATCCTCCCTGGGTGATAAGGGAATGTGTAAGAATGACTGGCCTAAGTCTAAATTAAATATGAAGACATACAAGAAAATATGTAACCATTTCTTTAAAAAATCATTGAGTGGTTTCCTTTGAAACACCAGGGGTTATCTAGCCTCTAGTAAGGTCAGAGTGGGTTGAGGGAACAACAAAACACAGAGGGAAGGGGCAAGGGTGAGTCCCCTCATCTCTCCCTCCTTTGTACCTTACTTCCTCCTGGACTGTCATCCCTTACACTCAAAATGCAGACTGCAGACGTCAGCACATGCAGGTAGAACATGTAGCCACTTCAACATCCCAGTCACTGTGACATGGGAAATTCTGCATCCTTAAGTGTGGCTCAACCATCACCATTCACACAGGTTAATTCTTTCTCTACTGCTGAGTCAGAAAGACACAAGAGTGAAGGAAGATTAATAAGAACAAAGTTTTATACACATATGTGTATAAGTACACAATGTGGGAAGGAGAAAAGCCCACTGAGGCAAATAGGTTGGGGAAACCACTACAGACAGCAGGGGTGTCCTGCCGGTTCCAAGACCAGAGAAAACTGGCCAGGAGCTTGGGTCAGCCGCATTCACGGTCACGCCAGGGATGGCACAGCTGATGATTTATGCAGCTGTCTTCTATTTTCCACTGTTGGAACATCTTGAATCTGATGTTCTGACATAATTCTAAACTGGGGCTCATGCGCCCCTCGCCCTCCAAAACACACACATGCACAGAAATAACAAAGTCCACATGTGCACACAATGTACCCACATGCTCTATGAAGAGATCAGGTTAAGTTTCACTTAAAGGGGTTGGGCCCCTTTCTGGTGCAACAAAGTCCATTTCCACTTATATACAATCTGCAGAGGAATATTTGGTCCTTATTTGTTGAGATTCATGACAAAAGTAAGGAATTGTTTGGTGGCTCTGATGAAGCCCTAGGCAGGCTATGAAGGTGTCTAGTCATGCCCGGAGCACAGGCACAGGTGACCAGGATAAACACAGTGCTGACTCCTCCAGAGGAGTACCTGACTAGGGCGAGCCCAAGTGCTGTTTAAAATTTCATGGTGGTATCCCCCATCGCAAGACCTGCACGTGCGCTGTGTGCAGATGAGGGACCGCAAGTGTATCTGGTAATAGCAGGCGTGGGGTTCTTCCCTGGAGCACCACCTGTGTTAGGGGTAAGTGCGCTCCCAGTGTTCTTAGGAGGGGTGCTGGCATAGAGGCCTGCCATCATAGATGTGATAGTGTCTACATCTGCGACAGCTCTTGCTGGATCTGCCTTGGGTCCTCCACAATTATTCTTCTGTGAAGCAAGAGTACCAGGACCTACCATCGTGAGAATGACTTTGTCCCCTCCATGCTTACTGACTGTCTGCTGGGCAGGTAAACCGCCATTACTGGGAAGGAATGTGGAACTACAAGTGGGTCCAAGCACAGTTTGTGCTGCCACTTGCAACTGCGACAGAGGCAGTGTGGCCTGGCAAGCTGCAGGGGCTCTGTGGGGAGTGAACACACACGTCTCTTGACATGCGTGTCTTCTCCAACATAGTGGCTCTTTCACATGGAGCAATTTGTTTTTGTGTAGATGGGTCCTGCTTACAGGTACCAGGAACAGCTGAGTCTCCATCTCTGGGAGGACCGTGGCCGTCTCCCACTGCTCCACCACCTGAGTTGCTGACAGTTGGCCTCCTGCTGCTCAGATTTGAGAAGGAGACTGCCATGTCTGCTGACATACCTCTCTTGTCCAGAGTGGTGGCTCTTTCATGTGGGTCAGGTTTACTTTGTGTAGATGGGTTGCAGGTACGTTTATGGCTGCCAGGAACAGCTGAGTCTCCATTCCTGGGAGGAGCGTCCCCGTCTCCCACTACTCTACCACCTGAGTTTTTGATGGTTGGCCCCTTGCTGCTCGGATTAAAGAAGGATGCTGCCTGGTCTCCTGACTGACACCTCTTCTCCAGGATGGCAACACTTTCACATGCAGGATGTTTTCTTTGCCTGGATGGGCCTCCAGGACACTTACAGGTCATGCAGACTGTAGAGTCTCCACCTGTGGGCATGCTGCTGTCCTGGCCCACTGCTCCACTAACTGGATGTATGGGTGGACCCCCAGTGCCTGGATTTAAGCTGGAACTAGCATGGTGTCCAAATGCTACGTGGGCCACAACAGTCCTGCTACTGGATGGTGTCTTCCCAGAACCCGGAAGCACTATGTAAGGTGGCACATGGGTGTCCCCGGACACAGGGGAGGAATAGATGATGGAAGTCTGAGATGGAAATGTAGTGTCCATGGCTTCACTGTCAGAAGCTGAGTGGCAGTTTGCAGGGGGCTTGCCTACTGGAGTGAAGGTGACACCAGAACCCCCAAGGGGCAAGCTAGTGGAAACTGCAACACTTGGAGGTAAAGATGGAGGAACAGATAGGATTGGGAGGAGGGGCTGGCAGATTGGTCAGCCAAGTCCGCTGTAGCAATAGGGACTTGCACAGTGTTAATGCTGGACGGGAGACAGTTAGCAGTCCCTGTTGCAAGTATGGAGAATGCAGGGGCAGGCAGAGGGTCCGAGCAGTCTGCTTTGATCTCTCTTCTGTTCTCTCAGATCTTATTCCTCTGACGTTTGGTATTTGTCAAGGTGTCCAGGTTTTTGTCCAGAGCTATGCAAGGAAGCTTAGGACTTGGGGGCAACTCCCCATGGCCCCACAACAGTGGCTGTGGTGGTGGCAGCGGCAGAGAAGGTGGCATGGATCTCTTCCATTTGCAGGGCCTGCTGCTGGCAGCTACAGGGGACAAGGAGCTCCTTGATGAGATGCGTGAAGGCTCCTTAGCCTGTTTCTCTTTCCTGCCAACAGGCTGATGGTTTTCACCTGACACTTCCTTTGTTAATGTCTCCTGCAGTGAGAGGCAGCATGGGGCTGGGTGGCAGAGCACGGATGTATCTGTATGAGGCACGACATCTCTGGCAGGGCCATGCGAGGAGGTAACTACATGGCCTTCATGGGAGGAGTTAATCAGAGCCTTGTGGGTGTTCTTCATCAAACTGTCTTCTAGAGGATTAGGATGGAGATCCAAAGGTGCAGGGCTACACTGCTGGGAGCTGAGAAGTCCGCTGGTTTCCAGGGGACTAGATCTTAACTACATAAACCCGTAGCTATGGGGGAGGGGGGCTCCTTTCCCACCATCCTGCCCATTGGTCTCTACAGGATCCTCCATCTTTTCTCTGATATCTTTTTGGGCCTTCACCTCCATCCCATTTGGACACAAAAGTGGGAGGTACCTGGATGGGACCGGCTCCGCAGCCCCCTCTCCAGTCTCAGATGGCGAACGCTGGAGAGTTAATTTGTGCCTTGGAGGAGGGATTCTGATGGCTCTGGAGTGCGCAAACATCACTGAATTACAAGAAGACAGCACAGTTTTTCTCAGAGGGTTACTCCAGTTCACCAAGGGGAGGATGCCCAGAGAGGTCCATACGGGATGCGGTACAGCCTCTGGGACTCCACATGAAGGCTAGCTGGTAAAGGCCTACGATCCCGGTGGAAGAGCCTGCGCCCAAGGTCCACGGCAGGTGAAGGAGCAGCAGGGTGGTCCCTGCCAGGTGGTGGATGGCGTTCAGGGGCAGGGCAGACCAGGGGCCGATCAGGGCCAGGCAGGGGACGGCGGTGGCATAGCGGGAAACGAAGCTTACTAAGCAGATTGCCCATATTGAGCTGGTTGTGCGCCAAACGATCGCGACGTTGGAGTCTAAAAGCTGAAGAGCCCTTTTGGAGCTTCTGACTCCTCTCGAGGTCAAACACGCGCTGAGCCTGAGAGGCCCAGCCTGTCCCTAGGGATGCATCCCTGGGACACGTCACAAAGGACATGTCACAAAGAAGGGCGCGCAAGCGCAGCGCGACAAGAGACCTCAGCACAGGGCAAAGGGGAGGCCCCAGAGCCCCGCTGCCGTTAGGCTCCAGGGCCTGGGTCTTCAGGTCTCTGGAAACTGTGTATACGCTGCCTGCTGTCCTTGGCGGGTGCGCCGGTTGACATGTGTATACAACCAGCAAGGCCACTGCTGGAGACTGTAGGGGAGTACAGTGGATGTCAGGCCCCTCTGTGCCTTGACGTGTGTCGCCAGCCTTTCCCCCAAGAAAGACAAGCACTGGGGGGCTCCCAAGGCTGTGAGGGAGTGGCAGGCTGCCCCCAGGACCCTCTTTGCTTCCCTGCGAGGCTTCAAGCCAGCTCCACCTTCGCTAGGGCTGCCCAGGCTTTCAGCATCACCCTCCAGATGGCAACAGTTTCTAAGCAGTTGTCAAACCCTGACCTGACTGGATGCTGCACCCCAAGACCTCCCTTCCTGGAAGGCAGGGTCTTGCTTTCTTCCTTTTGAGGAATTTGGCAAAACAACACTTACAATTTAGACCGCCCCTCAGGTCACACAGGTGGTGGTGGCTTAACTGGGATTCAAGCCCGGCTTAGTGACTCCCAGAGCTCTTACTCTGGACTGTGATGCCTCCTTACCATATATGCATCACGTGTTACCATGTTTTCTGTTTCTTTTTCCTGGTTCTTAGGGTATTTAGCATGGTGTCATATTTACACTGAGCACAGGCACTGCCCAGACCAGGCCTTCATTGAACAAAAGCACAATTCATAAATTAATCAGGGACCACAATGAGTTCTGGTCTCAGAAGATGTAGGTTATGGACCACCAGTGGTAAGCATAGTACCATCCCACATTTGTAACTGAGCCTTTCAGTCCAGATTTTCTCTTCGGTCTACTCTGACGAATCTAAATATGTAAGATTATATGTAAAGACTATATGTAAATATATAAAGATTACATTCTAGATACATTGTGGTCTACCTGGAAGAAATTCGCCAGTGGATTATTCCATATGGATTAAAAGCCAGTTTCTCTGGCCTTCTAGGAATATGTCTAGTAAGGCATCTCACTAATGTCTACAAAACAAATATGTCATATATTATAGGTTAAGAGTGGAGCAATGTATTGGATTAAAGAAAGGTCAACACAATTTGATTGTTGTGAGCATGCCAGCTAGATTCATTCTTCACCTCACATTGTTGGCACTTAAACAGAATTCTAGAGATTCTTATGACCAAGACGGGAGAAAGATGCTTGGGTGTTTGGCAAGAGAAACATGTATTATTGTCTAGGAGCTGGAAGCTTCAGCATGAGGAAGAAGGTTTGAAAAATCTTGGCCTACATGTGGCTTTACCTAGTTTGAATCTCGTTTCTGTGGTTTACTTCATTGAAATGTTTTCTCTCTCATGGGACTGATGTTGCATATCCGGGACATGACATGCATAAGTTTCAGAACCAAGAATCCTAGAGAACAGTAAAATATACATATTAATTTTTTTTCTATATAATATACATGTTATATACACATCTATAGACAACAATAAAATCTTGGATTGTGAGTAACTTGTTCTGCAAGTGTTCCGCAAGACGAGTAGGCATTTCTGATAAATTTTAACTTGATAAACTAGTGATGTCTTGCAATACAAGGAGTACATGATGCCAAATGTCACATGACAATTGAGCCAATGGTTCACCCTCTCTCTTTCTCTCTCTGTCAGTCTCTCTCTCTATTTCTCTATGGAATTGTGGGTGATCATCCTCCATGCTCCAATGCTTTGTCTCAGGCCATGGTGTTTGGCCAAAATCAGTGATTTTTCAGAACATTGGAAGGTGTCCACAACTGGCACTGGTGTATTTTTTGTCACTTCAAAGCACCTATGCGCAGTCCTTTGTCTTTCCATACAAGAGTAAGCTTAGGAATGCTTTGCTTCATTCTAGATCAGGCTGCCTGCAGATATAAACCCTTTCCTCTGCTGCCTTTTTGCCAATTAACATTACATAGAGCATATGACAAGAGCTTATTAATACTGTAGGGTAGTCAACATCCATTAGCGATAATGAAATTCATCCTACAGAATAACCCTTTCCTCTCTTGTCTCCTTCACACCAACAACAAGAGCTTTCAAAGGTAAGTACAGGTAATTTGTTTATATTTCTTTATATTTTGTATTTTTTTTATTATTTTGTATTATAGTGTAGTATTGTAATGATTTTTATATGAATATTTTTGGGTTGTGGAAGAAATCACCTGAGTTTCCATTATTTATTATGGGGAAATTGGCTTTGATAGACAAGCATGTTTCTGGAACAAAGTATGCTCGTGAACCAAGGCTTTACTGTCTTTATTTTTCATATTTAAAATAGTACTGGGAATAATTCTTATATGACAAAATTAGCTTTAGTGCTCTGGTTATGGTGGCTTTTATACTGTTAGAGAAAATTCGGACTTCCATCTCCAACAAACTTGGGGGCTGGTAGGACACAAAAGGTTTTGCTCAGACCCTAATTTTGTTTGGAAAAAAAAAAGGAGAAATATTAAAAACCATTTCTAATCTCTCTAAGAACAAAATGTTTTCCAGATAAGACATTTTCCCACCAGTCTTTTGATATCATTTGAGTTCAATAAGGAATAGTTTCTTGGTGGTGTTTGAAAAGAAATAGCAAGCTTGTACAAATTGTGGGCACAGATTTCTTATCAGAACTCTGAAAGAAATGATGATGTCAGATATATTTGAAAACAATAAATGACAGTCATGTTATTTGCATCATTTTATTTCTCAGGGAGGAAAAATTAAATATATGATGCATGTTGGGGCTTCAGGACAATACAAGGAAATTTGGGTAAGGATATCCCAGAAAAATCTCCCTCTTGACTTCTCTTGTCAAATGGGAGTAGACAGATAGGATGCTTTTTTGAAATATACACCATCCTTTTACTTGTCCTTACAGGCAAAATATATTAGATGGCAAGTGGTTATTCCGAGATAATTTGCCTTGGCAGAAGCAAACATGTTGAGACAGAATTTGTTAAGAGAAAATATTTTTAAATGATTAATTTAATCATTAATAAAAATATTTTGATAATAACCACAAATTATAGTTGCCAGGAAGATTCCTTCTCATTTGACAATTATGAAGCCGCAATCTCCAGTTATAGTCCATGAAACCATGAGTGTGTAGTCTTGAATGGAGTTGGCACTAGTGACAATGAACCAGAGCTGACACCCTGTGGTTCAGCACTCCCTCCCTGTTCCCTTGTCTTGCTCACCAATAATCTGTTGTAATTTCTACAGAGTTACTATGGAGGGAAGACTGAGTGACCCATGGAACTCATTAAATGAATTTTTTCCCTAAAATAACTTTTGTCTCCTTGTTTTCAACCCCTATTTCCTCTTCTCTTCACTATAAATAGGGCTCAGCAGAAGCAGACTGGCGTTGTGCAGCCCCTTCTTTGGACAGTCTTTTCTTGATCATTCTATTCATCAGTCCTGCATTTCACTTTTTGTCTTCTTGAAATGTATCAAAATCTTTCTGTGGTTGATGACTTCCACATTCTCTTGGCTTTGGTTGGTATTAATTTTGGTATTTCTACATTTGTGTTAAATATGGTTTCAGGAGGAACAGAAAATAAATGTGTTTTTCTGGTCTGCCGCCTTGAACTGAAAATACCTGTTGATTTTAGCGTCCACCATTCTCATATAAAAATAAAACCCAACCTCAGCATTCACATTCAACTTTTCTTGAGAAATAACTAAGGATTTAGGATGTGGTCATTTCTAATGGGAAAATAATACCTATCTCATGGAGTTGATATGAGGACTAAATGAGATAATGAACATGAAAATGATTTGTAGAGTTTAAAGTTGTCCAAGAGTCTTGTGTGAGAGGCAAGATGGCAGAGAAGTAGGGAACTCCATACTTTTTGCCTGCCTGCATCACTCAAAGAAGGCCTTAGGCTAAAGGACACTGAACAACAAGAGTCTGGGAGGAAAAGACACAGAGTCCACTAAGAAAACAGCCTCATAGGTGCGTGATTGTGAACTGAGGAATATAAAAATGGGCCAGGACCTAGAGGCATGGAGGGGAGGGAGCCCCCTCCTTGGAGAGCCCTGGAAAGACAAGGGGAAGAGGAAGGGCAGCTGAAACTGTTCATAGAACTGTCCCTGGAGAAGAGAAAACCTTCAACCCAGGATTGAGGGGGATTCTATCACCCCATTACTAACCCCAGGGCATTTGGAGAGAGATCCTATCTCTAGGTGTGGCGCTTTTTTTGGTCTGGGTGCCCCGGTCCAAGGAGGCGCTAGGAGAAACTGCTCCCCTACTCCCCCTACTCGATCCCTGGCTAGGAAGCGGCCTGGCCTGTGGGATTACATTTCGGGAGGTATCATTAAAGCATATGGACTAAGATCTGGAAATGATGCAGGGCTTAGGACATAGAAGAAGGGAGATCAGACCCAAAAGAGTGATTTGCAAGGTTTGGTTCAAGAAGGGAATGGGGCACTGCCAGTTTTCTCCCCACAACCACCATGGCAGGGCCTCAGGGAGCAGCCTGCAGACCTGCAGTGGAGGCGAGAGCTGCCTACACCAAACCATGCCCATCCACACTGGAGAACTGCTTTTTTTTTTTTTTTTTTTTTTTTAACAGGAGCCCTGGGCAAGACCCACATTGATGCATTGTCGTGACTAACTGTAGATCAATTCTTGCTATTCAGATATATATTCCCTTATCTCATTCTCATCTCTCCCCTTGCTGGACTGGGCACTCTGGTCATTGGTTTGCTTAGACAGTCACATTTCATCTATTCTCTTGATGCATATTCTACACCTCCCCCATTACCTTCCTTTCTCTCTCTCTTTGAAATAATCAGACTATATAGTTTCTTTGGGCAACATTTTCATCGTTTCTTTCTCCTAGCCTCCTACTATATACTCCTCTTTCTCTCTCTGAATTAAGCATTTTAGTCTCCCTGCCTGGTCAATGTTCAATTTCCATTTCTCCCCACCCCTGTCATTTCTCTTTTGTATATGCTCTTCCATCAGCACTGCCTCCACTCTGCTCTTTATTTGTAGCTAAGGTTTTTGGTTTTATGCTTTAGGCTCTCCTTTGTCTTTTGTTGTTGTCTTCCCTTTCAGTTTGCTTTTTTGTTTGATTTGTCTGTGTGTTTGTGTGCTTTTTTTAAAATATTTTTTAATTTTATTTCTAGGAGAGAGAGAGAGAGAGACACAGCGTGAGCAGGGGAGGGTCAGAGAGAGGGAGATTCAGACTCTGAAATTGGCTCCGGGCTCTGAGCGGGCAGTCAGCACAGAGCCCGACACGGGACTCGAACCCACGAACCGTGAGATCATGACCTAAGCGAAAGTCAGACGCTTAACCGACTAAGCCACCCAGGCGCCCCTGTGTTTGTGTGCTTTTGTTCCCTGTGTGTTTGTCTGTCCATTTTCCTTTTCAGAGCTACCTCAAGAAACAAGCCAAAGTACACATGGTGGAGAGTCCCAAATATCACTACGAGTAGGGAAATAAAATAAACAAAGGCACAACATTAGAGACCAAGGGACACCATTAAAAGAACACTTGCTGAATGGACAGGCCCTGGACAGCCAATGAGCCTCCTTTAATATTGCAGAACTCGCAGGTGCAGAGCACATAACAAGCTTTTAAAACTGACAAGAGACAGAAAGCTAGCCAAAATGACAAAATGGAAGGACTCTCCTCTAAAGAAATTCCAGGAAGAAATGACAACTAAAGAATTGCTCAAAACAGACATAAGCAACATAACTGACCAAGAATTTAGAAAAACAGTCATAAAATTAATCACTAGGCTTGAAAAAGGCATGGAAGACACGAGAGAAGCTTTTGCTGCAAAGATTATGGACCTTAAAAATAGTTGTGATGACTTAAAAAATGCTATAAATGAGGTGCATAGTAAAATGGAGGTGGCCACTGCACGGATTCAGGAGGCAGAGAGGAGAATAGGTGAATTAGAAGACACAATTATAGAAAAAGAGGAAGCCGAGAAATAGAGAGATCAACTGATCCAGGAGCACGAAAGGAGAATTAGAGAAATGAGTGATGCAATCAAATAGAATGATATCCATACCATAGGAATTCTAGAAAGAGAGAGAGAGAAAAAGGAACTGAAGGGGTACTTGAACAAATTATAGCTGAGAACTTCCCCAATCTGGGGAAGGAGACAGACATTGAAACCCAAGAGGCACAGAGAACTCCCCTCAGACGTAACTTGAATCGATCTTCTGCACGACATATCATAGTGAAAATGGCAAAAAATAAGGACAAAGAGAGAATTCTGAAAGCAGCTAGGGAGAAAAGGGCTCTAACATACAAAGGGAGTCCTGTCAGAGTAGTTGCAGACCTATCTATTTAAACTTGCCAGGCCAGAAAGGAATGGCAGGAAATCCTCAATGTGATAAACAGAAAATATATGTAGTCAAGAATCCTCTATCCAACAAGTGTGTCATTCAGAATAGAAGGAGAGATAAAGGTTTCCCCCCAAAATTGAAAGAATGCATCACCACTAAACCAGCCCCACAAGAAATCCTAAGGGGGACTCTATGAGGGAAATGTTGCAAGGAACACAAGGTACCAGGGACACCACTATAAGCATGCGTCCTACAGAGAACACAATGACTCTAAACCCTTATTTTTTCAATAATAATACTGAATGTAAATGGACTAAATGCTCCAATCAAAAGACATAGGGTATTAGAATGGCTAAGAAAACAAAATCCATCTATTTGCTGTCTACAAAGCACTCATTTTAGACCTGAGGACACCTTCAGATTGAACATAAGGGGATGGAGAAATATCTATCATGCTACTGGAGGTCTAAAGAAAGGTGGAGTAGCCATACTTGTATCACTCTTATAAGTTTTAGCTTGAGCTTGGAGAACATCATTTGCATAACACTTTTCTTGGTAAAGCCTTGAAAAATATATAAGATCTTTTATCATTCCTTTCTAGTCATTCCCACCCACTTCACATACTTACCCAGTCCAGCTTTGACACTGCCATCATTAAGATACTACCATTCAAATTTTAGTTCTGTGTTTCTCAACCTTGGCACTATGGATAGTTTGGGCTGAATAATTCTTTGTTGTAAGGAACTATCCTATGCATTACACAATATTTAGCAGCATTCTTGCCCTCTGTCAACTGCATATCAGTGTCAATCCTCCCCCTCTACCCTAGTCCTGATAATTAAAAGTGTCTCCAGACATTGCCAAGTACCCCAGAGGAGGCTTGTGGAGGGCAAACTTCCTTCGATTTAAAAATACTTTAGTTGATGAACTTTCACTTGGTACACTTAGAGAAAACATTTTAGGTGCCCATGGATTGTCTGCAACAGGCTTCTCAAACCCTTAATTGGCTTTTATCCCTTTTTGAGGCCCACATATAAAGCTTTTAATCACCAGTTGGATTCAGCATTTCCTTACCTATGCCCACAAGTGAACAAGTTGAGATTTAAATGCTGTCACCCCATCAGCAAGAACTGGTGCCCTCAAGTTAACATCTAGTTTCTGTCAATTGTTGACCTAACAATTTATCCCCTCCTGCTTCTCCACTGCTCTCTGCCACATTTCTAGGAAAACGGATTCAGTCATGAAGTTAATTCTACCATATGCATTTTTTGTAATAAAAAATAGATACTTGTCTATTTTTAAAGCAATGTTTCAGACCAAATTGATTGTGAGCACAATACGAAATTTTATTTCAAACTTGCCTAGAGGGAGAAGACTTAGGTTTCTCTGTGGGTGGATTTTATAGGAAACTAAAAGTTCACAGAAAATATTGTTAGCTATGTATAAGAAAGAAATGTCTAGTTTAAAGTCATCCACCTCACTGAAAGAATGATGATTAGCTGGGTGAGGAAAATTTAACTTCCCAGAAAAAACGTAAACTCATCAAAATCGATCAGAAATGCTATTTTCCAGAAGAGTCTATTAATAACATCATAAAACAAATTTCTTCTTCTAACGTCATTTTCTAAGGTTTGAAAGCATGTTATTTTTCTTCATACTTATCAACTTTTAAAAAATGAGTATATGCAGGGGGTAGGGGAAACATGAGAGTAAAATATGAATGTGGCCTTTTACTGGAAGATATTAATTCCTAAACCTCCTTACCTATCAATTGAACTACCTCTTTACCTGAACAATCATCTTCTGTAAACCTTCCCCATATGATTTTCCACTCACCTTTTTAAATTTTTTTAATGTTTTATTTATTTTTGAGAGAGAGATAGAGACAGAATGAGCAGGGGAGGGTCAGTGAGAGAGGGAGGCACAGAATATGAAGACAGGCTCCAGGCTCTGAGCTAGCTGTCAGCACAGAGCCCAATGTAGGGCTTGAACCCACGAAC
The DNA here is from genome assembly GCF_008692635.1 of Crocuta crocuta. Lineage (NCBI taxonomy): Eukaryota > Metazoa > Chordata > Mammalia > Carnivora > Hyaenidae > Crocuta > Crocuta crocuta. Next base: position 667,285 of record NW_027531010.1, on the reverse strand, counting down.
CATGAGATCATGACCTGAGCCAAAGTCAGACGCTTAACCAACTGAGCCACCTAGGTGCCCTTCCACTCACCTTTTTAAACACCTCCACCTACAGCATCTAATTTTGCTCCAGGGCTCCTCGATCCCCTTCATCAAGTTGCTCTTAAGGCCTAAATATTTAATGATGAAGCTCCAGGTCCTACAGCAGGAGAATACATTTGGGCTTTGACCCACACAGTGCAGGTTCTTATGAGGCAATGCCTCTGGTATGGAAGTACATAACCCATGGTGTCTAATCAGTGTGGACCTTCCCCTTTGCCCCCCACCCTCCTGCAGAAACACAGAAATATACATACATAGGTGCACATGTTCCTTGAAGGTCAAACATCAATTCTTAGAGACTATACCACTTTTTTAACTGCTGTATTACCAACAATAGAAGTACACCCTTCATTACAATGCCTTTTCATTTCCACCTGCTTTCGTTCAAATCTTACTCTCTCAGATCTACCAGAAGTAAGAACTAGACATATTACTGAGTAATATGATCTTTCTCATAACTACACAAAGACTGCTAATGCTTGGGTATTATCACCCTCATGGCTTAGCTGAGTTCTTAGGCAAGGCAATGATTGTGATAGAAAGCTAAACATAAGGGCCAATGTTATGTGCTGCCTCAACATCTGGGAGAAAACAGAAAGCTTTAAATAGCCTAATGGTGAATTCCCTTCCCCAATCTGCTCCCATAGGTGAGGCCCCCTAGCCAAGAAATACTCTTTATTAAAAGGACCCAGTGCAATTCCTGCTCATTCCCGAGATGTGAGTTGTGGTTCCTTGCCAGTCCACAGGATTATTAACAAGTCAATCATCATACCCTCCCATGGGAACCAGAGGGCACCCCGAAGTCATGATCCTACAAACAAAGTCTTCCTACCAAAGCCCTCTCTTTCACGCCAGCATGCAATGCCTGTGTGGCATGCTGTGTCCTCCCTCCCTGGGCTATGGGCATATGTAACTAATAAACCATGTTTTTCTCATCTGTCCTATTCAGGTGTTGTGCATTAAGCCATTCTCCTAACCCTAGGGTGGGCATCCATCCCTTACCAATAGGGTGAATAGGAAGCCATCAAACAATGATGACCCTTATCTTTGCATTATTGGTGGTGGGAGAAGAGGTCTGTTATTCAAGGAGAATTTTAAAAATCTAATGTGGTATACACAGTGACATGTATAAATATTAAGCATATAGTTCAATGAATTTTTATATGAGCTCTCTGGTATTTGAGTTTATTTTTCCAACACCGCAAAATCATTTTTATCAGAGTTACTATTTTGTAAATCTTTTTTATATTTGCCTCTATTTGTATCTATCTCCTAGTTCTATATTGATTCTTTAATTCCCTTTTATCTTTTATCTACTTTTTTTAAGTAATCTCTATTTCCAACGTGGGGCTCAAACTCAGGACCCTGAGGTCAAGAGTTGCATGCTCTATGGACTAAGCCAGCCAAACGTCCTACCATTTTTTTCTATTAGGTTCTATTATCTTCTCCCTGAAGTATACTCTTCAGTAATTCTTTCACTGAGGGACTGTATATCCAAAGCTTTCTTATTATGTTTCCTGAAAAGGCCTTTACTTTGTTTGTATTTTTGAATGGCATTGCAGTTAGTTATAAAATTTTAGATTTTAATTTAGACTTTCAGTATTTAAAAGATATTGCACTGTATTCTGGCCTCTGTTGCTATTGTTGATAAATCTCTTGTCAATCTAAATGGTGTTACGTTATAGGCAATCTTTTTATTTTTGTGGTATTAAATATTAAATTTTCTTTTTCTTTTATGTTCTATACTACAAAATGCAGGTGGGTAAGTCATAAATGTATGTACATTTTTATTTAATGATTTATTTTTTTATTGAGCTATAGCATAGTAAGTCAAGTGTACATTTCAACTGGAAAGTTCAGTGACATTTTAAGTCTCTATGTATCCATTTGTAACAATTACCTCAATTAAAATATAAAACATTTCCAACACCTTAAGAAGTTGGCTCGTGCAGCTTTCTTGTCAATATCATCCAGAGGTCACCAGTAATCCAATTTCTATCATCATAGCTTTAATGCTGCCTGGTTTTGAACTTTGCATGGACAGTCATTCAGGGTGCACACTTGCAATATACTATTGTTAACTTTTGAAAAATTATTCTTAGTTTTTTTTTCAGTTTTGTGATTCATATATTTACCATTACAGAATATAGGTGAGAAATGATTTTAAACTGTACAGTAATATATTTAATTTAGAAAAGTCATTAGCCAATTTTGTCTGTAAAGGATAATGTTTTACGCTTTTTGGGCACATAGTCTCTGTTTCATATTCTCTCTTTTTTACAACCATTTAAAAATGTAAATATTACTCTCAGCTCAAGAGCCATGTGCTATATAGGCTGTGCATATATTTTGCCAATCCCTGGTTTTAAGTGTTATTTATTTATCTGCTTTTTCACAAAAGGATTATCATCTGCTTTCTCTTTCTCTAATCCAACTAAGATTTGCTCTATTATCATCCCAAAGACAACTTTATGAAGTGTAAATAAAATGTGCACTCCTGCTTCTCAAATTTAATTCATAGAAAATTTTATAAACCAATCCAGTGTGAAAACAAGTCCCTAACTTCTAAAAAATTAAAGTATTTCCTAATAAGATTTGTGAAATAGGATGTGGTCAGAAAGCAGACAAGGATACATTTAATTCCCATAAATCACTGAAATGCATTTAAAAGGAATTAGGGTGCTTAATACATTAATTCTGTCAACTAGTCCCTCCCCTTCTTATTTTATCAGTCTTTTTGAATGATCCTCTACATTGCCTTGGCCTCTGATTTAAAGAAATCTCTACTGTGTCTTCCAGGAGCTATACTGGCAGGGAAGCTTGTCCAAAACTTGAGGCAGAAACCTATTTAAAGCAGAGTTATGTCTGTGAAAAATGCTGGTTAGCACAGGTAGCAAGGTAGTGATTTCCCACCACAGCTATAAACGCAGAGGGAATAATTTGCTCTATCAGTACATACCATCTGTCTTGCTCTATTGAGTGTTTGATCTTATCTCTCTGAGATTAGGGCCAGCCAATGTGCTAATTGTGACCTTATGTAACAACTTTAGTAACCTAGGAAAATATAAAGTTTCCTAATAAAAGATGATTCAGTCCTCCTCAGCCACGCCAAGGGGTTTTATGATTTTGGAATAATCTCTATCTTTGGAAAACTCTAAATCATATTTAGGAGACACATTTATATTTAGAGTAAGCATTGCCGGGACCCTTTGCAATAAGCCAATAGAATTGGAGTACAGTAACAATCTAGTTTTTCAGGGTACTTTTTTCCTCTCTTTTTTTGTTCTCTCTCTTATTTTTTGTTACCATCTCTGTTTCATAATTAAAAGATCCTCGGGTTTGATTGCCAGCGGGAGGCTGTGCCAGCCACTCTTTTGGCGAGGCTTGGTTTTCCAGAAACGCACATGTCTTGTTTTGCATGCACTGGTTCAGAAATCAGATAATCATGTGCTGAAGAGTGATGCCTGTCATTTAAACTACGAGCACAGGATCCAGCCTGCCAAAGGACCATTAAAATGAATATATGAGAGGGAGAGAATTTTGAGAATTCTATTGAGAGTCTTGATCAACAGCTAAATTTTAATGAACTGAACTTGAGGTGTAGTTTGATAGTATCACATCTGGAAATCTGCTTATAAACTTTAAGGTCTACAAAATAGCCAGAACCCCCTGAACTTTAACTGAGCTCAACTTGTACCCACAAGGTTCTCTCCTGGCTGGAACTTCTTGTTACATTGAGATTATGCTTTTTTTTTTTTTTTTTTTTAAACATCAAGACACTTCTTTATTTTACTGTCTTGTTTGACGTTAAATATTTTTTTCATTTCTGTTATTTACTGGTCCACAGGGAGAGAGAGAGAGGATGTTAGATATGAAACAAGGATAACACATCTCTAAGCTTCTTTTTGAATACCATCTTGCAACATGGCTGATTACATAAATTTGAAACAAATACCATCCTAGAGCATTTTGTAGAGCAGATCCTGTTTGTACATTTAGAAACAAATATGTAAAAATATGTGCCTATGCAAGCTACATGGTTTCTTTTCACTCTGTGCATGTTTTGTCCTTTTCATAATGTGTATGTTTTGTTTTACAAATAAAGCATATGAAGATGCTATCCAACAATTGAAGTAGAAAGCATATTTTCCCCTTTTGAGACAAATAGGTCTCCAGGTGGGGATATAGTGAAATGTTAGCTGTGGCTTTCAAAGGATCCACTGTAGGCTCTAAAGGCATCAAGTCTGATAATCCATATTGAAAGAGTCACAAAATCATAATTTAATTACCCTGAAGACGTATAGCTTCTCAGCCTTAGGAAAATTAAACATTTTTCTATCTGCATCCTTTCCTTTCATGTGCAAAACACACCCGATAAAAGAAAAAAGAAAAAAAAATGAACTACCTAAAAAATAAAATACTTAAGGCCAAGAAAGGGGAGGGGTGGGGGAGGAAATCCCAAACCATCTCTTCTACTGCCTAATGAGTGAAGGGGTCATCTCCATTTAACATAGAAACCAGAATTTCCATGTCCCTGGAAGAGCATGTTCTCCCTAAAACTGGATTTTCTAACGTACAACAGGAAAAGTGAAAAAAACTCTGTGTACAGGACCAGTGCATCACTGTATTAGTCCTTCTTATAACAAATTTCCTGATTCCATGCTATTCTTAGAGCCTGAGCTAAAAAGAAAGTGCTAGAACAGAGATGCCATAATCACTTAGTATTCCTGTTTTCTATTTCTCCATCCAAACACACTCTAGCAACTGCACTTTAAGAAAAGTCTGATACAGTAGAGGGTAATATTCCACAGTCCCACACTGATGTAACATTTTCTTGTTAAGTGTCTCTGTGCCCCACAAAATGCTTCAATGTAAATAGGAAACAACTAGAAACACAGGAACCCCATTAAAATCAAACTTACTTGCACTATAGATTCTTATGATGAATCACTTTCATAATGGTAGCTATTCTATTTCAGGTTTTTCTGAGTATCTTTTTTCCTTTAATCTGCATACAACTCTAGAAGGTGAGTACTCTGATTTTCACTTTGTAAGTTTGAGCATAAGCCCTAGTATTCCTTTAATATTTACCTAGAAGGTGAGTATTCTGAATTTCACTTTATAAGTGTGAATGAGCATACGCCCAGGAAGGTCAAGTGACTTCTCCAAAGTCCCACAGCTGGTCACTGGCAGATCTCCCACTGCTGTTAGGGTTCTATAAGCAAGAAATGAAATCTCGCAACTTTACCTTAGTGACCTCTGCTAACATGATTAGTTATCAGAAGAACTGAGCATAGTATCCTCGCCCTTTGAGTTTCTGCCCAGGGCCCTTTCTAATATTCCGTATCTTTTCTACTGCAGCCTAAAAAGTAAGTGGTCCCTTCAGTGAACTGGATGTATAAGGTAAAATTTCTGAAATCTGAAGTCTCAACTCGTAAATCTTTAGGTAACCCAAAAATTTTAGTTATGAACCACAATGTAGATGCTTCTTAAAGTTCATCAGAGGTACGCTTTGCTTGACTAATCTTTTATCCAATGGCTAATCAATAAGAGTCTACGTTTTTTTTTTCTAATTTAATGAATGACATTGATTTTTAAATGGAAAAAGGTATTTTTTTCTTCCCCTATTTGGACAATGACTTATTGTAGTTATACATAAGCAAACAAACTATTTGTACGCCGCAATTTCTAAACAATACGTAGCCTAATTAAATCCACACAGTCAAATGGCTCAGAGCTGGGATTCCTCCGCCATGCCCAAACCCACCCCCGGAACACAGGGCACATACTGTATCCGGAGTATATCAGCAGAGAAAATAGACATGCTTCCCATCATGCAAATGAACCAAAACTCTTGTCCCGTATAGGAAGCCTGATAGGCCGTTTACTCTAGTGAAATTACAGGCTTCCCTTTCAAACTCATAGTCTGATGACTGGTTTGTGTGATTTTCAGCTTTGGTCGTACTTGAGTATTCTTTTGCTGGATATTAGTATCATATTAAAAATTATCACTTTTATATATAACCAGTGCTGGGAAATTGTGTGAAACATGGCTATGTATTTTAATGTCTGTTCTGACATAGATTCCAGGATCCCAACATGCCTCTGAGAACATCTTGGTTTTGAAAAGCACCATGTAGCAAACTTCAGACAACAAACCTAGGAATTCAAGAGATGGGATTTAGTTTCTCTCAAAGGTTCCACTTCAAGTAATTTGTTCCAAAATTAGCAATGCTAAGCACTCCCATGCAGCAGACCCCAAATTAAGAACAGACCAAGTCTTAGCCAAAGAGTGGAGAAAGGATAGGACTAATAATTAGGGCAGATGGAAGAACAGTATTTTCTGAGCAAAGCCAGTTCAACAATTACCTGTCACCAGCAGGGACCACTGGGAGCCCATTATTGGGACGCACGGGGCTTATTTTAAGCACTAATCAGAGGAGAGGGTTACTGACCCATCTCTCCTCACCTTCCTCTTCTTGACTGAGCTGGGATTTCTTTTTTACACCTGAACCTTCTTATTAAGGTTTCTAAGGTTTTTGCTGAAACTTCTGAATGTCTCTGAGAACTTTGAGGGATTCGGTGACAAAATGCAAGCTAATCACCAAAACTGCGAGAAACATCATGAATCATACGTTTCTTGTATTATTTGACCAGTTGCATTTTTACAATTCATTACTTTTCTCCTGAAAAATCAACTTTTGAGTGAATTAACCCATTTTGCCATGTTTGTAGCACCCTAAAAGGAATTTAGATCTTTCCTTAATTGTATTAGTGACTTAAGTAGAGATTTCCATATAGCGATGACTACCCTGAATGAAGTTACAGTTCCCTGTTTTAATTATATTGATGTGCCTGTAGAAAGCCTGGATAAACCACGTAGTTTTATATATTTCACTTCATTATCACCATTTTCCAGGTGAAAAAACTTAAGGTCAGAGAAGCACAGACTTGCCAAAAATTATGTAACTAAGAAGTACTAAAACTGAAAAGTAGATTTCATTTGATTTTAAATCCACTGTTCTTTCTGTGTATATGGCTTTAGGATATAGTGTGAAAATTGATTATATTAATTCAATCATGCTTATAAAAATGCAAAATTCAAATTTGTTCTTATTTATTCAGTTTATGGTCAGGGTTTAGTCTCATACACAAAGAAGCAATTAGTCTGAGAATAAATTTCTAAGCAGAAACTTAATCAACTGGCTATACTTCCTTATTATTGACATTACCTGACTTCCTAACCCTATTCTCTTCCTGGCATGTAATCAATCACAAACCAAAGGTTCTTAAGTTACCCCAGCATAAAGTGAAAAGACACAACACTTGTAGGAGAGAATTAACTGTTAACTGCATCAGAGCCCATTTCCTAAAGTGAGTGAACAGAGAAGACGTTAACATCATCAAAATGTAGCATAGACAGCTGTTTTATCTGCATTCAGGAAAACCGCAGAAGCATATCAAAAAATAGATTGAATATTTGTATATTTAGTAGATGAAAGAGAGGTATCTATTATGTTCACGGCCCTTTATTAAGCACTGTAGAAACAAAATCAATTATAAAATATGGTCTGGAAATCAAAAAGCTAATGATGAAGTTGCTGAAATGTGTGTATGTTTGTGCATGTGTGTATGTGTGTGTGTAAGACAGAGAGAGGGTGAAATATAAGGGATATATAAGTCATGAGCACACATAAAATTATAAGTGATAATTTCAGGTAATATAAAAGTAAAATTAGTGATATATAACAAGGATTCTGACCTAATTTAAATAATCTGTACAATCTACTGGGTTTATCTCATTTTAGTTTTCTTAATCAAATTCTTATCTATAAATTGATAAAGTCCAGTTTATTCTTCTGTCCTATCTATATGGCCAGCTGCCTACTGGACAAATCTCTTTTGCTATCATATATGAAACTCAAACTCAATGCGTACAAAAATGAGCTGGTAGCCTTACCATCCAAAGCCACCCATTTTGTTCTTCCATTCCCTTTATCGTGGAATGACCTCACAATTTATTTCATAGATCAAGGTATTTCACCAGTTATTAGCCTGATTTACTGAAGATTTTAACAACTGCATAACATTTTTATTTTCCATCCAAGCCCCAGGCATTATCAGAATCAGCTAAATGCCCATGCTGATTAACTTAGTCAATATCGCACACGTGCATGATTCTTTGTTTTCTCATATCCCATGGGGTGTTCTTCCCATTGAGAAAACTTGCCTAATTCCATAGTCATATTCTGGACATTGTCATCACCTGAAATCACTCCAACCTGAAAATCATTATCCCAACATGCTGCTATCCTATCCTTGTGTCTTTTTACTGCATAATGTTATATCATGGTGCCTCCAGCTCATCAGCTTGACCATTTCCCTTCTATCAGGCCCCTCCTCTCCTCACATCCCATATTATTGAGTTCATTTCACATGAAATAGCAGCAAAATCACTCATACGTATATTCTTTACTTTCTTGTGCTTTATTTTTGTTTACTCCATGGGAAAAACTTAGTGCCAGTTGAATCAAGCTATTGGAGTGTTGCTTGGGGCACCTGGATAGCACAGTCAATTAAGTGTGGACTCTTGATTTTGGCTTAGGTCATGATCTCACAAGTCATGAGATGGAGCCTTGTGTTGGGCTCTGCACTGATAACAGAGAGCCTGCTTAGGATTCTCTCTTTGTCTCTTTTTGCCCCTTCTCTGCTCATGCTCACTCTCTCTCTCTTTTTCAAAATAAATAAATAAACTTAAAAACAAAAGATTGAGTGTTGCTAGAAAAAAATCATATAACATGCCAAATTGATATCATTCATAAATTCATGTCTACCAACCTGAATTCAATACTCAACATTACTACATGAGATTGCAACTTTCCTTTGATATGATTTTATTTCCATTCTTATACCTTTTCACTTTTCTCAAAACTTCCTACACTTTTTATTCTTCCTAATGGTAGCTCCCCCAAAATAGCCCATTAGTCCTTCTGCCTTGTTTCCTGAAATTGCTCAGGTTTCTGTTCTTTTATAGATTTGATTCTTCACTTTTTCCTCCAAGTTGGTAAGTTACATTAAAAAAATTCATCAACATCTATTTAATGGACTCCAATATGGAAAGGGATAGCTACAAGTAGGTATGTTTCAAGTGACATGGGTAGGAATGATTGATTGAGACAGAGTTAGAGGACAGTGAGAGCTCTGGTATGCTAGGCTAGAGATTTGGTGGTTCTTGTAATGTAGTAATGAAGTATCTGCTTCATTTGTCACTTAATTTTTGCTCACTGACACTAAACATTAAGAAACTTAAGGGGCGCCTGGGTGGCTTAGTCGGTTAAGCGTCCGACTTTCGCTTAGGTCATGATCTCGCGGTTCATGGGTTCGAGCCCCGCGTCGGGTTCTGTGCTGACTGCCAGCTCAGAGCCTGGAGCCTGTTTCAGTCTGTGACTCCCTCTCTCTCTGACCCTCCCCTGCTCACGCTGTCTCTCTCTCTCCTAGAAATAAATAAAACATTAAAAATTAAAAAAAAAAGAGAAACTTTAAAAACGTTTTCAGAAAATTGGAGTTGATTTATTTTTGTGCCATTTAACAAAGTCCTTTATTCTACAATCCCTACTAAATGTGTTCACATCTATTAACTATATGTATCTTGAATTCTGTGCATTAGGAAATGCCTAAATTATAACATACATCAGTAGGCTAACAGAACACAAAAATATCTTGCTCCTAACCCCTAGAATTCATGAATGTTGCCTTATATAGCCAAAACAACTTTGTAAGTATGATCATGTCAGGAATCTTGAGGTGGGAGATGATCTGGATTATCCAGGTGAACTCTAAATGTAATCACAAGTGCCCTTATAAGAGAGAAGCAGTGGAACAGTTGAATACAGAAAAAGGCAATGTGACAATGGAAGCAGAGGGAGAAAAGGTAATGTGAGGGCATGAGTGGGTCATGAACCAAGGAATAAAGGTAGCTTCCAGAACTCAAAAAGGCAAGGAAATGGATTCTGCCCCAGAGACTCCAGAGGAACCAACCCCACCAACCCTGATTTTATCTCTGTAAGACTCATTTTCAGTTTCTGACCTCCAGAAGTGTAAGAGAATAAATCTGTGTTGTTTTAAAGGCACTGAATTTGCAGCAAATTATTACAGCCACCATGAAAAACTAATACATGTATTGACTTTGTCTTCTGTACTTCCTTTTTCACTCATAAATATACTTTGGAAAGGTCTCCATGTTGAAAAGATATACCTCATCGATTCATTTTTTAACTGTCACCCAATACAGCACAATATAAATAAATTACAATCTATTTGTTTACCTAATGGGAGACAGCTTGGTTTCAAGTTTTTCTTATTACCATACATCCAGGAACATCCTGTATACGTCCTCAGATACTTTAAGAAATGGAAATAGTCATATCTAGAAATGGAAATGTTAGGTTGTATTAATTTTCTATTGCTGTGTACCACAAATTTAGTGGCTCAAAACAACACGATTTTTTTTTTTTTTACCTCACAGGGCAGAGTTCAGAAGTCTGAAATAAGAAATAAGTCTTATGGAATAAAATCAAGGTGTTGGCAGGGTGACACATTTTGGACATGAGCTTCCAGGGAAGATTCCATTGTCCTACCTTTTCCACCTTTAAAAAAATGGGTTGGGGGGGGAAGAATTGACCTACAGTGTGACATTAGTTTCAGGTCTACGACGTAGTGATTCAACTTCTCTCCACGTTATTCTATGCTCAAGTACAGTTACCATCTGTCACCATACAACACTATTACAGTATCATTGACTATATTCCTTAAGACTTATTCATTCCATAATTGGAAGCCTACATCTCCCTCTACCCTTTACTCATTTTTCCCATCCTCGCATCCCCTCCCATCTGACAACCATCAGTTTGTTCTCTGTATTTAGAGGTCTGGTTCTGACTTTTGTTTGTTTGTTTATTCATTTGTTTTGTTTTTGTTTTAGATTCCACCTATGAGTGAAATCATAATGTATACGTCCATCTCAGTCTGACTTATTTTATTAAGTGTCATACCCTCTAGGACCATTTCCAGCTTTTGGAAGCAGCCCACATTTCTTGGCTTGTGAACCTCCCTTCCATCTTTAAAGTAAGCAAGTGAATTATTCTGACCTCTGCTTCTGGCAGCACATCTTCTGACTCTTCTGCCTCCCTCTTTCACCTTTCAAGGCCCTTGTGAATCCACCTGGATAATCCAGGATCCTCTCCCCATGGCAAGACCCTTAATCACATCTGCAGAGTCTCTTTTGCCATGTAAAGTAACATAATTAAAGATCTTAGGGATTAGGACACGGACATTTTTGGGGTACCACTATTAATGCCTCCCTTGTAGTTCATAATATATCTAAACGTTCAACTTTGCTAGCTATTGTTAACTCTTTTTACAAATAAGTATTCTCATATTAAAAATATATGAGTTTCACTCTTTCCAAACACTTTGTGTTAACAAAATTTATAATATTGCCCAGTGACATATACGTGAGTTATTTTTATTTGCATTTTTTCTGACTACTAGTGAGGTTGGTCATTTTTCATATTTTGATTATACATACCAGTATAAGTTTCTTTTATTTCCTTCATATTCTTTGCCTTACCCTTTTGATCTAAGAAGACTGTTCTTTTGATATTGATTTTAGTATCTTTTAAAAATACAGTTTTAGAAATGTCAGTTATAACTATTGACATTTCTTCCTCATTGTAGCTGATATTTTCACTTTTATCATTTATTTAATTTTGCAGCTTTTCCTAAGGCACTCATTCATAATTTTTTTCTTGTGGCTTTTGTTTTACTTTGTTTAATGAATGTCAAAGATATTTTTCTACATGTTATTTTAATTTGTTAACAGTTTTGCTTTTCAAATTTTGGTGTTTTACCTACCTGAAAATATCTTTACACGATGAGAACTGGAAACAGAATGTTTATTTTTTTCAACATGGACAATTTATATATAGATTAATTTTCCTCTTGGTCATAAAGGACATTTATCTTTTTTACTGATGAATTTTGTCCATGTACATTTACCATGATAATCTTATACACACATATGTATACACACACATATATATGTATATAATAATTAGTCTCTTTGCCCATCATGGAACTTAAGCCCACAACTCTGAGATCAAAGGTTGCATGCTCTACTGACTACTGACTGAGCCTGCCAGGTGCCCCTATCTGGTCACTTTTTGATGGAATTTTGGCAGTTTCTAGTTTGGGGCCATTTTTAATCAAATTTCTGTAAACAATCAACTTCATGTCTTTTAGTAGACTTTTTAAATTTCTTTTGTCTCTTGGGAATATATGTTGCTGAGTCATATGAAAGTATATTATTACATTTAGTAGGAACTGCCTATTTTCCAGAGCATTTGTATCATTTTACATTCCCAACAGTGATAAAGGAGAGTTCCAGGTAACTCACATTTTACCAATACTTTCACATTTTGACTATTCTTGCTAATATGTAGTGTTATGTCATTGTGATTCTATTTTGCCGCTCTCAAATAATAATGTAGAGTACATTTTTTAAATCTTTCTTAGCCATTTGGATACCATCTTGTTCAAAGTTCCTGTTCAAGTCCTTTTCCTTTTAAAAATTTAGTTGTTTTTGTTTTCTTATCTATTTATGGAAGTTCTTATATCTGAAGACTAGTCCTTCACTAATACCTCTTCCAGTCTTGCTTGCTTTTCACTTTCTCATTGGATCTTTTGATGACAGAAGTTTTAAATATTTACAAAATCTAATTTGTCCTTTTTTTATAATCAGTGTTTTGTGTGTGTGTGTGTGTGTGTGTGTGTGTGTGTGTGTGTGGCACTTAGATTGGTTATCTGAACTTATAAAAGTTTTTCTGATGATTTCTTCTAGGACCTTTGTAGGTTTTGCTTTCATACTTATGTGTATGGGCATCTTGATTTAACTTTTGTGAAAATTTGTGAAGAAGAAATTAAAAATTTTTTCATATGGGTTCTCATACTTCCACATTATTCATTGAAAAGACCAATATTTCTTTAATAATTTCATTAGTGCCTTTCTCATAACTCATGTAGCCATTTATTTGTAAGTCTATTTCTGGACTCTCTGTTCTGTTTCATTGAAACATTTGTTCATTTTGTGACACTACTATTTTGTCATATTTAGTAAATCTTTGTAGCAAATCTTGAAATACTATAGTGTAAGATCAAAAACTTCACTTTTTTGTGCCAAGATTGTTTTGGCCATTCTACATTCTCTGCATCTCTGCATAAATTTTAGAATCAAGTCACCAATTTACATACACACATTTTCTGACATTCTGATTTGAATGTATTAAAGTTATAATTCAATTTGAGGAGCTGACATCTATATAATATTGAAACTATCAATCCATGAACATGGCATATTATTCCATTTAGTGAATTCTTTTTATTATTTGTTCCAATTATGATTTGTTGTTTTCATTGTAGAAGTTTTTAGTTTTAAATTTTAAATTTAAATAGATTGTTAAACTTATTCCTAGTATATAAACATTTTTAATGCTGTTATATCCTTATTTTAAAAATTCGCCACTATTTTTGCTACTAGTATATAGAAATAGCATTTAAATTTTAAAATGACATTGTACCTAACAACATTGCTAAATTCATTTATTCTAGTACTTTATAGATTATTTTGTATTTTTATTAAAATATAGTTTTATGTTTTTGTTTCCAATTTTTATGCCCTTTTCTATGTCATAGTATAATGACTAAAACCTCATTACAACACTCAATAGAAGTAGTAAAAAGTGGAAATCTTTGTCTTGTTCTCAATATTTCACCTATAAGTACAATGTTAACTGTGATTTTTCAAATAGAAACTCTTTATCAGATTTTTAAAAAGTCACTCTTGTTCTTAATTTGTTGTTCAATTTGTTATATGCAGGTACTAAATATTATCACTTTTGGATCATCTATAAATATGAGCATTTCTATATATAAAATTTTTTCTTCTTTATTAATTTAATGTGATAAATTACATGATTGATTTTTAAAGCTTAAATGAACTTTTCATATTTGGGATAAATCTCCCTTCATCATGATGTATTATACTTTTTGTATGTCACTGTGGTCAATGTACCATTACTTTATTGAGGAATTTTGTGTATGTCTTCATGAGAAATATTGACCTATTATTTTCATTTTTTACTAATGTCCATTATCAGTCACCACTGTCAAATGTTTATAAAATGAATTGGGAAGTTTTCCTTTTTTTTCTTTTTTGAAGGAATTTCAGTAACATTGATATTATTTCTTGCTTAAATGTTAAAAGAATTCATCAATAAAACATCTTGGCCTGGAGTGGGTTTTTTTGGTGGGAATATTTTTAATTATAAATTTCATTTCTTAAGAGATACAGCATTATTTGAATTTTTAAATTTTTACTAGTGTTAGTTTGGGAATTTTTGCTTTTGTAATAATTTGTTTATTTCATTATATTATTGAATACATTAATTTATAATATCACCTTATTTTCCTTTTTAAAAATATACAGGATTTGTAGTGATGTCTCCTATTTCATTTCTGATACTGATAATTTTATCTTCCCTCTTCCTAAGATATATCTTACTAAGCACTTATTATTTCATGTTAATTAATTTATATTACACTTTTCAGGAAGTCAACCTTTGACTTTGTTGATTTTCTCTTACAACTCTTCTCTAAGGTCAATTACTTTTTTCCATTCATTCAACTACCATTTATTGAGCTTCTGCTACATGCCAGGCACTATGCTAATTATTACATACATACTAAGTAGAAAAGCCATGGTCCCTACTGTGGGTTTTATAGTTTGGTGGGGAATAGTCATGCCAATAATCACAATCCAATATGTAGTAATAGAGTAATAGAGGCATATACACAGTTCCATGGAAACAGAGGGAAGCCAGGGAAACTTTTACAGAAAAGGCAATAAATGAGCTGAGACATGCAATATACAAAAGACTTTTCTAATCAGAGAAATGGCAAGATAACCTTCCAGGAAAAGGGAATACATTTACCAAGATGTAGACATTAAAGCACAGTGTGTACTCAATAGCCAAGGCTAGAAATGGGTCCTGAACAAAATCAGTGGCACTGAGGATGAAGAACTGACTGAGTATAGGTTTAACTTAGACTAAAAATTCAAATGGATGAAATTTAAAGTCAATTATTTTTGTTGTTATACTTATTATTTTCTTCCCTTTATTTTTATTTTTTTTAATTTTTTAATTTAATTCTGAGAGAGAGAGAGACAGCGTGAGCAGGGGAGGGTCAGAGAGGGAGACACAGAATCTGAAGCAGTCTGCAGGCTCTGAGCTAGCTGTGAGCACAGAGCCTGATGCGGGTCTCAAACCCACGAACCATGATATCATGACCTGAGCCAAAGTCGGACACTTAACCGACTGAGCCACCCAGGCGCCCCTTTTCCTTCCTTTAGTTATTTATAGGGAGAGAGTGAGGGGCAGAGAAGAGGAGGGGCAGAGAAAAGGAGAGACAGAATCCTAAGCAGGCTCTGTGCTGTCAGCGCAGAGCCCAACGGTGGGCTCAAACTTGGAAACCATGAGACCATGACCTAAGTCAAGTTCAAGAGTGAGATGCTTGGGGCACGTGGGTGGTTCATTCAGTTGGGAGCCTAACTTCACTCAGGTCATGATCTCATGGTTCGTGAATTGGAGCCCAGAATCAGGTTCTGTACTGACAACTCAGAACCTGGAGCCTGTTCGGGATTCTGTGTTTCCCTCTCTCTCTGTCTCTCCCCTGCTGGTGCCTTCTCTCTCTCTCTCTTTCAAGAATAAACATAAAAAGGAAAAAAAAAGTGGGACACTTAGCCCACTGAACCACCCAGGCATCCCATATTTCCTTCCTTTTCATTTTTTTGAGTGGAATTAATGATTTTTAACATTTCTGAAACAATACAAGAATCACACAATAACTATCTGTGCTTTTTGTGTNCAGCACAGAGCCCGACGCGGGGCTCGAACCCACGAACCGCGAGATCATGACCTGAGCGAAAGTCGGACGCTTAACCGACTAAGCCACCCAGGCGCCCCTCAACCATATTTCTAATTGTGGTTTTAAACAGCTAATTTTCTCCTATATTTTATATTTAACCACATATTTGCTACTCTGGTTGGTCTATGCTGCTTCCTACAGTTTTGTTTCCATCTTGGACATTTTCCTTCAGCCTCAAAAACTTGTTTTCCCTGCTTTTGTATGCCTACTGGCAATGCATCCTATTAGATTTTATTTGTAGGAAAGCATTTTAATTTGGTTTCAGCTTAAAGATGGGGGGTAAGCCTAAAATTTGGGGGTGGCACTGGTAGTTTTGTATTTTCTTTCAGCACCTTAAAGGTAGTAGTAGCACCTTAAAGGTAGTGCTGACAGCTAGCTCGGAACCTGGAACCTGTTTCAGATTCTGTGTCTCCCTTTCTCTCTGACCCTCCCCTGCTCATGCTGTCTCTCTCTCTCTCAGAAATAATAATAATAATTAAAAAAAAAAAACCTTGGACATCTTATGTGCCAGAAAACAAGGAAATCCTCAAAATGCTTTGCAGTCATAGGCCAAATATGTGATAATATGAGTGGAAAAACAAATAATGATAGTGATGGATTATGTATCATAAGATAAAATATATATCCATGAGTTCATAGTGATATAAATAGATAGCTGGGTCAATCAATAAATGATGAGATAGATAGCTGTTCAATGCAGTAAAATTCCAGTTAAGAAATGACAGCAATAGAAAATCCTCACTTGAAAGCAAGCCATTAATAATTATTGCAGGTAAAATTCATCAATGGTTACTGAAATTAGTGAGTGAAAGTATGATGAGAGTCAGGATATTTGCATGGTCCCAAAGTATTTCTGCACATGATACTTGTTAATTACAAAGGTAAAAATATAATAACTTTACAGTGGAGACACCTGGCAGACACACCTCTACTCAAGCAATCCAAGTTAACATCCTCAGGAATAAGGCATCATGTCCCTACTGATAGAATGCACTTCAAAAAGTCCAACATTACTTCTGTGATATTTTTGCCAAAAATGTATAACCTCTATTCAATCAGGAGAAAACATCAGGCAGATAAATTGAGAAACACTTTACAAAACAACTCGTCAGTATACTTCAAAATATCAAGGTCATAAAAGACAAATACATACTGGGAAACTATTCCTGACTAGAGGAAATTAAGGACATATGAAAAGTAAATGCATGTGGGATCCTGGATTCAATCATTAATAATAATAATAATAATAGGACAGTTGGTGGAAGTCTAATTAGGTCTGAGGTTAATTACATCAACATTAATTTTCTTTTTTTTAAATACTTTTAAATGTTTATTTAGTTTTGAAAGAGAGAGAGATAGACAGAGTGTGAGGAGGGGAGGAAAAGAGAAAGAGGGAGACACAGAATCTGAATTAAACTCCAGGCCCTGAGCTGTTAGCACAGAGCCCGATGTAGGGCTTGAACTCATGAGCCAGGGAATCATGACCTGAGCCGGTCAGATGCTTAGCTGACTAAGCCACCCAGGTACCCCATGTCGACATTAATTTTCCGATTTAGAAAATTATACTGATTATAAGATGAGATGGTAACACTAATGAAAGAGAAGTAAAGGCTAAACTTCGATGTCCTATTTTTGCAATGGTTTCTAAGTCTATAATATTGGAAAGCAAAATGGCTAAATCATTAAGTGCTTGTCTTCTTCTGAAAATATCTAAATCACAACAGAAACCAGATCTGTTTCTCTTATTGTTTTTCTTGGTTTCCAGTCAATTTGTACTGTTTTGGCATGCCTCATGATTTTTGATGTGATGTCAGTGTGGATGAAAAATTAAGACTCTTAACGATGTTCTTTTCTTCCAATGGAGGTTTATTTTTCTTGCAGGCACATGCAGCACAAGTGGATCTCTTAGCTCCTACACAGAAGTGGTCAATAAAAGGGTCAGAGAGTAAACCTTTTAGGCTTTTGTTTCCCCCAGAGGGCAGGGGGTGTGGGCATATAAGTATTCAACTGTTGTAGCATGAAAGCAGCCATAGACGATATATAAAGCACTGGGTGTTGTGGCTGTGATCCAATAAAACTTTATTTACAAAAAAAGTTGGCAGACATTGCTATAGAGGATTTATAATGGCTAGTGTGTTGCAATTTTCCCCTTACTTCTAGCATATGGCCTTCTGGAATCTCAGCAAAATGCTGGAAATGGTTGCCATGCTCTTTAACCCTATTGGGACTTGAACTCTAAACTCTGTCTTCCCAGCTGTCGAAATCTCTATTCAGCCCTTCAGCTTTCCAGTTAATGCTTTCCACTCAGTTCCTCAAAGTCTGGCCCTGAGACATCCCGGAGTCAGCCAGGGTTTGAGGGCATTTGTATGTAGACATGGCTTTTTCCTCTCACTCTGCTTTTCAGGGTTTTCTCCCTACTTATTTCAAGTCTCTCTGGCAGCTCCAAATCCCTAGTCTTTCCAGTGCAGTTAGATGCCTCCCTGGCCTGCTGAGAACTGGGAAGTGCCTTTAGAGGTAAATGTGGAGCTCACCCAGAAAACATACCTTCTTTTGAGAACTCTGCTACCTACAGTTTCTAGCTACTTTGGATGTTCTTTAATGCCTTCAGAGAATCAACATTTGTGTTGTTGTGTTTCTTTTGTTTTGGTTTTATTTTGAGGGTCCAACTTTCATAAATTTATCTATAAAGAGCAAGTCTAATACAAGCGACTTCACCATGACCAACACTAGAATTCTTGCTTAATTATTTTCTACAATATTACTTTGTTTTTTTTTCTGTTTACTATGTTTGTTCCTTTCCTTTCTTGCATTTTATTGCATTTTTACTCTTTAATGCATTTTTACTCTTTTTTTAAATTTATTCTGAGAGAGAGAGCACACAAGCAAGTAAGGGACAGAGACAGAGGGAGAGAGATAATCCCAAGCAGGCTCCACACTGATAGTGCATAGCCCAATAAGGAGTTCTAGCTCATGAACCAGTGAGATCATGGCTTGAGCTGAGACCGAGTTGGATGCTTAACCAACTGAGCCACTCAGGTGCCCCTGCATTTTTACTTTTTAACATACTTCATTTTCCTCTGTTCTTTGCAAGCTGAACATTTGCTTTTTTTTTCTTTTTGTGACTACTATTAAATGTTTATTTTTAAACTTTAAAAAATATAACTGTAATCAATACATTTTCTTTCTGTATCAGTCAAGTGTCAAAAGAAAAGCAGCGGAACTCTCAAATTAAGATAATGTGTCAAGAGTTGACTTATCAAGGATCTATTTACAAAAATGAGGGGGGTGAGGGGATTCACATTGGAGAGTACAGGAACATGGGTCAAGCACCAATGGGTGTCACTATTTCTAGTCTCAAGTAGATGTTATGGGAACCTGAAAGAGTCGTGCCTCCCTTTCCTTGATTCTAGCAGTAACCTTATTGAAGGGTATGGTCTGTCCTGGGTGAGCCTACAAGAAGAGAGCAAGGAGAATACATATACTTGACCTCACTATCCACCGTTTCTCTGATCTTATGCCAGATTCCCAATTGACAGAACTCACCAGAAGCTCAGAACCAGGATGATGTCATATATCTGGGTCAGCCTTCCTGGGCAGAAGGATTGTATCAGGTGGGGTGAACAGAAAATACAGCCCAACCCTTTTTCAACACAGTG
Source organism: Crocuta crocuta (assembly GCF_008692635.1). Classification (NCBI taxonomy): domain Eukaryota; kingdom Metazoa; phylum Chordata; class Mammalia; order Carnivora; family Hyaenidae; genus Crocuta; species Crocuta crocuta. Next base: position 647,507 of record NW_027531010.1, on the reverse strand, counting down.
ATATATTAAATATTTCAACATCAATTACTCCCTCTTCCTGACATGCAGTTTATTGTTTTTCAGTATTTTAATTTCATCTTAATTATATTTCCCCAACTATTTTTTAATATTATTATTATTTTATGTAGTCACTGCTTATTTAACTTTACCCATATGTTTATCATTTTTTCTTATATTACTATTGTTTCTTGTGTGACACACATTACGGAGTTTACATTTCTTCTTTCTGAACTGGATGGTAGAGTAGTTCCTTCAGCAAAGGTTCGAGTACAATGCTTTAAGCTCTTATACAAAAATATCTTTATTTCACCCTCTCTCTTGGCTGGGAATTCCAGGCTGACAATTATTTTTTCTCCACTCAATAAAGAAATGACTCCATTATTATTTGGCTTCTATAGTTGATGGAAAATCTGTTTCTATAATTTATGTTACTTTGAAATTTATCTTTCTAGTCTCCTTGCATTTAAATTTTTCTCTTTGTCATTTATGTTCAGAAATTTTAGTAAAATGGTTTTGGGTATGGATTTGTTTTTATTCTGTATAACTTACTGTGCTTTTTAACTATGAGAGTTCTTCCTTTATGTTAATCCTTGAAAATTCTCCACAACTATTGCGACAGTTATGCTCTACTCATGGACCACATTCCCTCACAGCCATTTCTTGGTTTTACTCCAGTATCTTAGAATGGCCATTTCCTGCAAACTACTTTTCTCAATTCCTTATTTTATGTCTTTATTAATTTTAATACAGTTATATTGTAAACTTTAAAAGCAATTGTTATGAATTGAATTTCTTGGGCATCTGAACTTTATTTTTTCTTGGCTCTGTCAATTCATATTCAAGTTCATTGGGATGTTACTTATCTTGTAATTTAAGAGTGGGGCTCATACTTGGACAATGTAGGCCGAGAGAGTGTTCATCTAGAAAAGTTTTGTGTTTCATGTTTTGAAGTGTAAAAGATAAAACAAAATCAGTTGGAAGATACTGGCTCCTGAAGATAGATGGTGGGTACTTAGAGGCTATTATTCAATTCCCTCTACTTTTATATATATTTAAATGATATTAAGATAAATAATTTAGTCAGTTCACTTCTTCATACAGTCAATCATCTCCTAGGTAGTATCAGTTCTTGTATATATAGCAATGAGTTGTATTCTTAGGTCAATATGTGGCATGATGATAAGGAAATTTTTTATGCCTTTCTTTATTTGCTAATTCAACAAGTACTCATTAACTGCACCGTGTTAAGCGTGAACAGCACTGACATAGTCTCCACCCTTGTAAAGCTTATCATTTAGTAAGGCCATCAGAGTTTTATCATTAAAAATATATATACCAAGAACAGAGGAAGAATGCTGGAATGTGAGGCAGCAAGTCAAGCAAGCACAGATATCGATTAAAAGGGAATGTCGATTGAAAGACTATTATGTATTAAATTATGTGAGGTACTGTCACTAAGATATGTTATTTAGAAGTAGGACTATCTTGCTGGAATTACTAAACAAGGTCAATTCAAGCAATGAGGTAAAATAATCCAATTTTAATCAACAGAAAACATCCATATTGGTGTAATTCTTGATGGCCACATTCCAGCGGACACTCTGCTATGCAGTTTCTACTGCCATGTCCTAGTCCTCACAATACACTGCAAAGTAGGTGTTTTTAAAGTGAGGAAACTAACTGAGAGAAGTAACTGCCCACTTATGGAGCTGTTAAGTGTATGAGCAAGGATGTGAATTCAGGTCTATGAACCTCTAAATCATGTTATTTCCACTACATCATGTTGCCTCCCAAGTAGACAAGGACCTTCTCCATGGAAATGTGGGATCCTTAACTGCCTAGATATTTTAATATTTTGAATTAAAGGCCTGCTTGATGTAGGTGCTGGGAAGCCTTTAATTTATTATAATAACATCTTTTTTTTTTGTTCAAATATTTTTCTACTTTTTGATTACTTGCCTTGATCCCATGTGAAGGAACTTTTGGAAGTGTCCTGCTGGAGTGTCAACATCATAGCTAAATGTTAGGCTCTGAATTTTATGATGTAAATATTTACAATGTGTGTGCCAGATCACCAAGGTAGCCAGGCAGTTCTTGTCCTGGTTTTGAAATATTGGGGTCTGAAGACAGAAGAAGGTAGAGCAAACGTCCAGTGTATGATGACAGCATAACATGGCTCAGAAGTTTGGCCCCTCTTATTTTCCATGGGTTTACCTTCTTGACCAGAATATAGTTGGTAATAACCTTGTGATGTCCAAGCCCAGCCTCTCAGAACCTGCGTCTGTAATTTACAACTTTCTTGCCAGATGGCCGGCATTGACCTTGCTGTGCTTTAATCTTACTGACCACCTCTGGAGACTAAGGAATAGCCCATCGTCTTTTCCTCAGCAGAAAATAAGAAAAATAATCACATATTTGAAGGGAAAATAGAAACCTCTACCAGTTTAGATCTTCCTCCAAGCAAGAGATTTCTGGAAAAGCCATAATCCATCACACACTTTTCCAGAAACTCTCACTTCATTATCCCTGTAAAAGAGTTTAAATTGCTGAATTACCTCTTTCTGTGGTATAGCCATTTAATTCTGCCAGTAATGTTATATAGAAATGCTCAGTGTCCAAAACATAGAATGTATTAAAAAGTAGCTGAAAATAATTAAAATTTGCCAGTTATCAAAACAGATTTTTTAAAAAATTCTCATTTTGACCTATCTCAACCCTATAATCTAAACCATGTCTAAAAAATCTAAAAGAAATATAATTTCAATAAGGGCACAGTCTCTCATGCAAATTTTTTCTTGAGAGAAAAATAGTATTTTGATACATAGTATTTTGCAGAATAACATTTTCTTACACTGTCAAATACATAAAGAGGGTATTATTTCATTTGGGTAACTTTTTGTTATTTTTTTTCAATTAGAAAAATTTTCAATAGTTTTGAAGGGAATCCCTTCATTGGGATTGTTTTAAAGTCATTATCTAAGAAAGATACATACAGAGGACTACATACTGGATTTATACATTCTCAGAAATTTTCACATGAGTTTCTACAATAGGGAAGCCTGTACTT
>NW_027531010.1:623595-644415 GCF_008692635.1 Crocuta crocuta | reverse complement strand
TCATATATTACAGTAAAATCATTTTAAAATTGAGGACATGCACATTTCTTGATTTTGTTCCACTTCCTCACATTTCAGGAGAAATTCTCTCTTGGTTTTGTTACCTCATTGAGGTGATTTAAAAATTTTTCTATTACGCTTATTAAGAGAATTCACTGCTGCAGGTGTTACCCTTATACAGTGAACTGTTAATAACATAATCATTCACACTTGCAAAGTGATTCAGCATCTGGTTCAAAGCTCCCTCTTCTAGGGGGCCTGATAAGTGCGAGAGAATTATTCAGGGGAAAAATAAGCAATATGACTAATGGTACACACCACAGTTGCCACAGAATGTTTATTGTTTCCATCTCAACTTCACTTTGTTTAACTGCCAAGGCCCTTGTGAAACGTCAATGGAGAAGCTAACGATAAGACCGTTGCATTTCCACGGTCCCCTTCAGGTCACATAGTGTTATTTTGAGCATTAATTAGCAAAATTGCAAAAATAGTCAGGAAAATGGGAGTGGGTATGGAGTTGAAATATGCTTCAGAGCAAGACTCAAGGCAGCAGTTTACAACAGGAAGCAAAGAAGATTGTGTCTAATTAGAACTTCAGGGGTAATTTCAAAAGGCCCAGTGTAATTACCTGAGTGGGAAGTTAGCCAGATGCAGGGTAGCACCTCTAGTTAGGAGAAAAAGCCCTATTTATATTCGCAAACTCATTCAACTATAATTTCTAAGTACCCATGGAGGAAAATAAGATTTCTACCTTTCAACATGTGTCTTAAGTATATTTCAAGGTTCCATGAGCCATGATTGTTGCTAAAACTTTATGTAGTTAAACAACAAATGATCTGCTAATCCAATGTTAAATCTAGTCCCATTTGGAGATAAAGGTACAAAATCTAAAATCTCCATTCTGAAGGGATCTTGCCCTAAAACCTAGTGAAAAATACCTAAAAAGTTATCATGTTTTTAAATGTTTTCATCGACGCGTATGTTAAAAATTGTTTTCAAATTCAATTTTTTTCTAAACAAACTTTTAAAAACTTGGATTGTAGAATATTATAATATAAATTATTTTGCGGATTTAAAGTTTAAAAATATGCTCATTCCCACTAGTGCATGACAGAAGGAAAATATTATGCTTGAAGGGAAGATTAATGTGGGATAAGTGATTAGTTTCAAGCTTGGGTAGCAATGTGGTCAAGGTAACATAAACACATTTTTTTTTAATAAACACACGTGTATCATCTTCCATGTGCTTAGAGAAAAGGAAAGCTTGCTTTGAAATTTAATAGAGCAATGTTGACAAGGAATAAAATGTTAGATTTCTTTATATTCAGTATATATAGCATATTTAAATTATTCTAGGCAATTTGTTTCATATGCTAAGACTAAGGACAACAAATAATTAATACTTTAATATCTTAGGGAATGTAGTTGCTTGCTGCTTTTATCTTCAAGATGGGAATCATAGAACCCTCTGATTTTACTCTTGGTGTCCCTAATATGGTGTGGCCAACCATGATGTGATTTCAACTACTTTTCTCTTGTCAGTGATTTTAACCAGACATTAGGTCAAGGCCATGGAGCTTCACTGTTCTTTTTGAAGAAGAGAGACATTTGCTTTGTCTACTAAGTCATGCTTATTATATAAACCAGCTTTACAACATGAACTGCTATTGTCTGCTAGTCACTGGAAGGTCTGTACTAATCAGCAACATTAAACGTAGTTGCCCTCAGGAATGAGGACCAGATATGAGGAGGAGCCCAGCAGCCATGAGTATATCCCACTGACCAGTAGTAGGCATTTGGGCTATGCAGCAAGGACTAGTGTCATCCCTGGGAACTTAGAACAGAAGAATGATAATAGAAGCTACATTCATTATGGTAAGAAAATGTCATGAAACAATAAGAAGGTAAGAAACAAGAAAGTCAGAGGTATGCCCTCTCTGACCACATCTTTGGCTTTAAGACTCACAAAAAGTGACATTTCCAGGATGGGCCTTTGTCTTCAGGACTCTTTCTCTTGGATGCAGTCTCTTTCTCTGCCTCAGAGGGGGCTCACTGCGTGGAGAAGGGTGGAAAGGAGACAAGTTTGCAGAGTCTTAAGCACCATCGAAATTCCCAAATCTAAATCATTTGAATAGCAAAAGAAGTGGATCTCTGATTCTGTGAGTTCTTCTGTGATTCCCAGTTCCCTGTGCTTCTGCTCAGACACAAACTCTACTTTCAATCACCTGCCAATAAGCTCTGGCATTTGGCTTCTCAGTTGTCATAAACAAGGGCATATGCTGGACAGAGATGGGAAGGAATCCAAGAAGAAATGGTCAAAACATACTTTAGTGGTCATCTTAGGGTTTCATGAAACCAACTCTTTCATCTGTAGTCAGGCAAAATTTAAGTTGCTATTACGCTGACTGAGGCTTAGAATGAATGAGAATAAAGTAGAAATTCCATTTTTTTGCATGCAGTCTCTTCTTTAAATTGAGCCCTTTGGCTTACAATTTCTGATTCTAATTATCCTTTATCTTAACTATTATTAAGGCTTATATTGATTGGCCATTGAGTAGGTAATAACATTTCACTAAAATCAGATGATCAAGGAAAGATTAAAAGTATTTACTGGAAATCTAATTTGGCTAAAAGCAAAGCATCTGGCAAGTTCCTGCCTTCCTTAGGTTGAGATTTCTAGACCCAAAAAGTAGAGAAAGTACAATGATCTGAATGTTTAGATCCTTCTGTTGGCAGATTGGGATAATGTGACCATGTAACCTTTAGTAACTTGATAATTCAGGGAGGGAAAAGTTAAGCATAATGAGATAGGGATGCTAGATAGGAGGAGGGTAGGAATGAAAAACACAAAACAAACATACAAGTAAACACAAAATAGGGACTAAAAATGTCCTGAAAATAAAAGTGGCAGATGGTAAGACAAAGATGTCAAAATTAAAATCCTAATTATTTTTTCATACCCTATAACAGCAAGGAAGGAAAGTAGAAGCAGAGTAAGCAGGAAGATTTCTTGCATAAGTTTAAACTGGAAGACTGCTGACCAGGAAGGCTTTGGAAATGGCATAGGCCTTTATGAGTGTATCAGAGAAACTAGATTGTAGGATGTGCTAAAGCATTGGGAAATTAGGGGCAGACATAAAAGAATGTCTTTAAACTAATAAAAGAATTTTTAGAGTTGAAACAGCTTTATAGGACAAAGCTACTTTATTTTGGATCGTAGGAGTATAGCACACTTTTTTTTTTTTTACGATGTGGAAATGAAGCCCCCGAAGACAAAGACATGACCAAGATCACAAAGCTGATGAATGGAAGAACCCAGGCCACATTGCAGTTCTTCTAAATGCGTGTCATGCGTTTTCCTGGTTTCCTTAGTGCTGAAATGATGACCATCTTACGAGGTGATTTGAAAAAAGTAAGGTGCTGTTTTTAAGACCAAACCCCAAGTATACAAGTCCAGGCATAAGGGAGGCCTAGTTTCAGAGGAGCATGTTTGAAGATTAAGTTAGCCTTAAGTCCACAGACTTATCATTCCAGTTCTTTCTCAGTATCATATAAACAACCTTGATGATGCTTGTTCTATACTTTGGCTAGACAACTTCAAGAACAGTATATCCTTTATGGGTCACATGTAAAGCAAAGAGAGGCTATAAACCTCATTCAAGAGACACAGAAATTAAGAAGATTTGAAATCATGTCACCTGTGTAAGTTTTAAAGCACAAGTTGCTCATTCAAGCACTTATACTACCCAGGCTACTAATATAAATAACTGAAATGGAAGAGGAGTAGAGAAATACTTCTCTACTTCTAGGGGAAAAAAAAGTGTGTAAGCCTGATGATAAATAAAGAAAACCTGGCATTCTGCCTCGGGGCATGCACCATGGTAGAGCATGATGGGGCTGTGGCATACTAGAAAACTTAGCTCATTCTAACAAGGCATCCATCACCCACCTCTAGCCAATTTACAGTGTATAGATGCTTACCCAGTTTTACCAGAACTCATTTTTTCAAGTGAATACTGATATTTCAGGATGTATGCAAAATTGCCCTAGTTTTTATGCACTGGCCCAATAAATTAACAAACCAACAACACCAACAATCAGTGTGTGCAATGACAAACTATTTCCAAACTTGACCAGGCCCATAAACCAACATTTTACTACCTCTGAACTAAAGGTCTTAGGGATATTTATTCTGAACAAGAGAGAATTCTAATGGTAGCCTCCATTTTTAAAAAGGGATACTAGGTAAAAGAGGGAATCAGTTATTTTATTGAAGAAAGAAAACTAAGTAAGTTTTCTTAGATGTAAGATGTAAGATGTAAGGTCGAAGTAGTTTCTAAGAGAGATGTCTAAAGATATTCGCCAAAGTCATTGCCTCCATGCACTATTGACTCTGCTAATACTGAAAGACATAATACCAATTTGATGGTAATCGGGAAAGACAAACAAAACATTGCCCTATGTGTATCCAAACCATGATGTATCTTTTTCTCAAATAAATGTAGAACTTCAACCAATGAATTTCAAGAAATTTGTAAGATATTTGATGTAGTTAAAAAAGAAAACGTAAAATGATCAAGGAAATAGTGCTACTCTTTTCTAGAACAACTATAAAAGATTAAGAATCTTTAGACTGTAAATAAGATTGGGAGGTGACATAAGTATAGATCACCACTTGATATGCTAACATGTAATCTGTATTTTTTAAGGGGTTATGATGCTCTGACTTTCCCTGACTTATTTGTCCTGGTCCTTTGGAACTTCTTGGGCCCCCTGTGCTCTCTGTGAACATTTGTGGAGTTAATAATTCCATGGACAAACACTTTGGAAGCTTTACTATGGCTCATAATTTTAGAATATTAGAATTATAGGAACTCAGAGATCATATAGTCCAATTTCTCATTTTCTGATGAAAAATTAAGTGATTTTTACCAGTTTTCCAGAGAGAGAGGCAAAGAAACTAGGACTCATAAATTAGACCTTATACCATTACTTAATGCCACATTTCCTCCATCTTTAATCATGAACGAGGGAGCCAGCTGAATGTCAATTTCAAACCAACCTGGAAGGAGGAGAGCACTCTTTGAGATGGATAAAGAAAGACAAATGAGTAAAAAATGGAAAAATCCCCAAGAATACTGAGAAATAAATACATGAGTATTATAAATACAATAAATATTACTCATACCAGGTCCCCATGCCTGTCCACCTTCTTAGTACACCTGTAACCGCAGATTTGTTCTAGAGTTATCTTCTTGTCCAGTCTCATGATATTGGGTTTAAGTAAATAATAGGACCCCTGAGCTCAGACAGATGGAAAAGCATTGAACAGAAAGTATTGTAGTGTTCCTATTTCTGCTTAGTGGGAGATCAATTTACAGATTAGATGTTAAGCAGGAAATGATTCTTCTTATGAAGTGGTGTCTAAGTGTTCTTCCTTTCAGCACTGCCCATGACTAAAACCTCTGATCCCACAGGAAAAAATACACGGTCCAAGAAGGCAGACATAGAATGTAGACTTAGAAACAGTCAAGGCTGTACAATCACACAGATGTTTTCACTAGCAAATGAAACAGCTTTTGTTGAAGGAAGTTGGATGTAGGAAAATTTTTTGTATTCATTCGTTCATCAAATACTGAGCTTCTCTTATTCTACACTCTGGACATGTTAGGGCTACTGTAGTGGATAAAGTAAGGGCTTGATTCCTGCCCTCATGAAGCTTTCATTCTTGTTGGGAAAAAATACCCAAATATGAAATAAATAATATCAAGACAAATCATAAAAACTGTTAAGAAAAATTAAGTAACATGAAGACAGAGGAAAGCGGGAAGTCTGCTCATTCAGAGGTGATATTTGAACAGAGATCTAAATAAAATAAGAGAGTTAAATGAATAAATAAATGGAGGAAGAGTTTCTGGGAAGAGAAAATGGTACATACAAAAATGTGCAGGAAGATCAGGGGGTGAGCAGAGGAGATCCCAGCTATTTAGAACTGATAGCTATTGATAAGAAAGACTGGATTTTTAGCAAGTTTATGAATAAAAGTCAAGAGTTAGTAATAAGAGCCTCAAAATAGGATACGAAACTCCAGGTTAGAACAGATTATGGAGAAAGAAGTTTCATGGAGCAAAGATCATAAATGTCAGCATTAAAACTAGCTACTCATCTTTATTCCTTGCAGATTATTAACAGCTTATGTGATAGACTATAAGTTGATATTATAGACACAATTATAAATGGTAGAAATTTAATACAGAGTATAAGAATAGTCATTCTGGATAAACTCTTTATCATCATAAAAGTCAGGGTAAAGAATTCCTTTAGGTACTTTTATTCAGGGATGCCTAAACTACCAGAGTCATTATTCCACTGTCCATTTTTATGAGCTATTGGAGTATAGATTGATAAAAATATTGTGGCAAGCTATTAGGCTTTAGTGTATAAAGAGCCTTGAAAAAAAATCCCATGCCATTAGACAGAATAATTTCACTTTTAGGAACTCATCTTAAGGAAATAAACAAATACAGACAAAGATTTATGTGCAGGGATATTCACAATAGCTCTATTTATAATAGGGAAAAATTAGAAACAGCCTAAATGTACAACAACAGAAATCATGGTACCTCCATATGATGGAATATTTTGCAAACACTGTAAGCTGTGATTTCAAAGATTTTTAGCAAGATGGGGTAATTCTAATGAGCGAAAATGAAATGGGAAAATATTTTTAAAGTTATATATGCCAAACATACAAAAGATTTATGTGTCCATGCATATCAAGGACAAAAAGCTGGGGGTGATATAAACCAAATAGCTGAGTTGTAGAGGGATAGTTTTTATTTTGTTGATGCTACCTTTTTTTTTTTCTCAACCTTTCCACATTGAGAACCTATCACTTATATATATTAAAAAATAATGAATGTAAAAATTTGGCTGTCCTCAGAGAGCTCCCCTTTGTGAGGGTGGAAACTCACTATTTCTTTTAAGTCTTCAAGTTTGCTCTAGCAGATATCATCTTGGTATGTTTTTTTAGCTGATGCTCGATCCAGAAGCTATATGTCTCTTGAGCCTTTAAAAAGATGCTTAGGTCTCTACCAGAGTTTTCCACAGTTTGTCTCATTGCATTTCTAGGAGATGCTCTTTGAAACAAGTATTTCTTTGATAAAATAAATTTGGGAAAGTGCTGCATAATATGTCTTCCTCTTAAAAGTCACATTGCATTTGAAGATATTCATTCCCAAGATGTGCTATAATATAGAAAACTAAGTGTTTTTGTTTACCCAATACATATGAAACTTGATAAGAAAAAGCTTTTTCCATTTTTTTTCTTTACATACTTTCTTGTAATATTTCTTCAATGAGAGTCCATGGAGAACACTTTACAAAGTATAGGATTAGATGATATGGGGAAAAACAAATTGGTAAAGGTCTACCTTGGAAAATGGAGTGTTTGGGGGAAAATGTTTTCAGAATTAAGGCTAAAGCCTTTTAAGTTGATAGTAAGAAATACAACCATGACTTAACTCAATGTTTCCATTTTACTTCTGTTAGAAACCTGATTCTCCATGGGATCAAAACATATTGCCTATTTACTCGCAGGCCTAGATATAGACAGAAAATGATTCCGTTTAATTCATTGGATTTGATAACTATGTTCTGGAGGAAGAAATCTCACGATTTAGTTACAGCCCCACATTCACTTTGTGCCTAAATATAGAGATGTGCAGCAGAGTAATAATTTAACATCTATCCATAGGATAAGTGAGTTAAAAAATAGAAGTTATTCCCATCCACCGTCTTGAATACAGCAAGAAGAACACAAATATCATTATATTTTTGTAATCATTTTGTCACTGAAACAGATGTAAAGTGGCCTTCTACTTCAATCCCTGTGTCTTCAGAAAGCCAAACATCCTGAACCTCCTTTTCAAGGGCAAAGGAAGAGGGTTAAGTGACATGCTCAGGACCATACAGTTATGTTTAGTCTTCATCCAATATTTCTTGGGTCTTTGGTTCTGGAAAGGAAGAGTTAGAGGTGGCTCTCCGAGATGACATCACTGGGAGAATGACCAGCCACTAGCCATGGGAGAACATCTCATTTTCAGTCACTGTGACCCTGTGTCCACCTGTGGGAACCCAATGTCACAGTCAGCCACTAAAGATACAGAATTTGAACCTAGTTCTTCAACATCCCCTTCTGCTATGCTGTCCTTGGAATTGGTATTTGATCAAAGAAAGAAAGAAAAAAAGAAAGAAAAGAAAAAAAATAAAAGCCAGAATAGCCAGGATATTCCCTTACCTATTTGGAGCAGATAAATCTCCCCACTTCCTGCACCAGAAATACTTAAAGGCAAAACCGACAGCTCTTAGGACTTATTAGAATCTCCTTTGGCAAGTTATAGCTTCTAAAGAGAAATCTTCCCCCCTGCCTTCTTCATCAGGATGTCTCAGTGATTTCTTGAATGAATTTAGACTTTAAAAAAGCTGGGAAGAACCAGTATCTTTAGGGTGATTCTGCCTTAGGTGGGAAATTTAAAACACCAAATTCTGCTTTAAATTGGGAAAAGGAAAAATACAGAGAGAGTATACAAAACAAAATAGTAAGAATACTGACAATAATCATTATAGCCTCCATTTACTGAGTGTTTTTCATCACCCAATAAACACTTTTTCACAATTTTACATAATCTTATTTTAAGAAATAGGTCTTATCCCTATTTTATTTATTTTTTTCTTGTTTTTGAAAAAGAGAAAGGGAGAGCAAGTGAGCAGTGGAGGGGCAGGGAGAGGGAGACAGACAGGCTCTGCCCTGTGAGTGCAAGAGTCCAACTCGGGACTCCAACCCAAGAACCATGAGATCGTAACCTGAGCTGAAACTAAGAGTCAGATGCTTAACAGACTAAACCACCCAGGTGCCCCAGTCTCACTCCCATTTTATATGTGACAAAAATGAGGCCTAAAGGAGTAATGAGTATCTAGCCCTACCTAGGTCACTCAACCAGCGAAACATCAGTGCCAGAGGTTGTATCCCCATCCCCCCATTCCATCCCTCAAATGCACACACTTACTATCTGCATTACTAATGGTCAGCGTTTCAGAATGGGATCCTCTCCTCAAAAGCTAAGATGTCAGTAGGTTTTGTATCAGTAAAGTTGGTTAGTACTTAAATTAGTGGCAGCCATGAAGGCAGATACCAGTCCTCTAGTTTGTGTGTGGGCTCATTGATTTCTTCCCTCTGGCCACAGAGTGGGTCTCTAATCTCAGCCAGCTGGCCGCCATTGAAAATGTGCTGTTATGAGACCAGATAGCAAAACACTATAGATGGCTCTGTGAAATCCACCAAAATTACACACGCAACAACGACATAAGGTCAAAGTACTGTTGTTGTTGGTCAATGCCATCATCTCTGCATGACAAGGATAGGGTTATATAAAATCTCAAAGTGAAGTCCATCGCTGAGGAACTCAGAAGGTCAAGCACAGAGCTCTGTTTGTTTATAACATGACCTTAGCAGAGTAGCTTGTTTCTCGTGGCCATCCATCCAAATTTGGAAAATTCGGGTTATTACATTTTACCAAATGTGGTTGCAAGCACTAAGCATGCTATGAGGAGATGCTGGCTTGCCCACTGATGAAAATGGGTCAGCTTATTAAAATGTCCACTAATTAATATGTAGGAAATGGGCTTTTTTCTTTCAGTCCCATGAATATTAAATCAGTGTTCAAAATAAGGAAGTACTAGTTTCAGCATAAGATTAGAGAGTTTAAAAGGTCAGTTTGAGGTGTTTATAACAAACTGGATTCAGAGGGAGGCAAACAAGAAGTAGAAATTCCCTTTTTATTCATATACAGATAAAAAGCACATGGGTAATTGCCTGAAAATTATACTAGATTTCAAAATAAAAAAAATTAAGCTTCTCTAATGTCACATGAGAATGTAAGTGACACTAATAACATAGCACATAACATTTCTTCTCAAAAACCTTTAAATTTTGCATTTGGTTGTAAAAATATGCACAAATATAATGGAATCAAAGTAGCTGGACACTGTAAACATTTTGCAAGTTTTCACTTGAAAACACGTTAGCTTAAAATCCTAGTTTGACAAGTACTTAGTTGAAATAATTGTATACCTTGAAGGAAACCATAGACCGTAGGCCTAGGTCCAGAGCCAGCCTCTTTCCTTCTCAATTAGTGGGTGATACTGATTTACACTCAGCCATTGACCATGCACATCCTCTAATGACATCTTCACAGCTGTTGTAATCTAGTAGTCAAAGTAGTCATGAATTTCAAATATTTTACCAAAATTGCCACTCCATTCAAGCACCTCTATCTTAATTGAAAGAAAAAGGTTTCGATGAAAATGAAGAATGGAAGTGTGTGTGTGTGTGTGCGCGCGCGCACGCAGTGTTGAAAATAAAAAGGAAAAGGACAGAACACAGATAACTCCAAGTACAATTACTCTGATGACAAAGTTCTTGCCAAGGGCATGAGAAGCAAGCGCCTTTCTTTACTAAATCTAAGTCAACTTTTGTCTGGGGCTGTCATTTCATAACAGTGCTTCTCATTCCCATCTTAACTTGTTTTTCCCTTTAAACACCTTTCCTTTATATCCACTGCTTCAATACTCTCCCCCCTCCCCAGACACCAAAAGGTCTGCCTCTGGATGCACAACATCTCGCTAATGCTGATGGAAGTCCACAGTTTATCCCTTCATCACTCCACTGAGTCTTTATATTTGGCACCCAGGAAGACAGATCTTGGAGACAGATAGAGCTCTATCCTTCCTTAATTGTGAATTTCTTGGCTTTTGTCACTTCAAGCCAGACCCTTCATGTTATTTAAATGTGACCACCCCTCCTTGGGATAAGGGGGAGGGTAAAGAATTTAATGTTATTTTTAACTGAACTATCTTGTTAACCTTGGGGGACATCCCTGGAGCTGAAATCCATTCAAGTAATAATAGCTCAGCGATTCATTCCCTGCAGAGAGCTCTGCCGAGTCAGTCTGGAAAACTCTTTAAAAACACAGCCTCAGCCTGGCGCTTTTCTTTTGGTTTCTGTGGAATTTTTCTTAGTAACAATTTTTAGCTGAGGAGGTTAGGGACAATTGTAAACTAAGGAGCACTGAAAAGAGAGGGTGGTGGAGAGGGCTGCTTGCTGCACTAATTAAAACAAAGCCTGATTGTGTGAGCTGCATCCCAACCCCCCTTGGTGCAAAGGGGCAAACAGCACAAGAGCCTCTCGGAGCACTCAGTTCTCCAGTCTGCAGGGACTTATATTTTTAAATACAATTAAAAGTAATGCCCCTTTGTTGATTATATGTGCCTTGCCAAACTTGAGGACCTCCAAAGCTGCCAAACATTTACTTTGAAATTTTGTATGCCAAGCTGCCTTCCAAATGCTGTCATTCTCACAGTGGGCAGGGCAGCCTGTGATTACCAGCTTCCCCAATTTCTAGTGAGCTGCTCAGACAATATTTCACACGGAGGCTGCTTCTGAGACTGAGCAGGTCAAGCCAGAATTGGGTGTCACTTCCATCTTTAAGAGGGAGCTGGAATTGTGCTTGCTTCTTGATAGTGTGCTCACTTGAAAGGGAAGAACACACATCAGTGTGTGTAAGCAGCGGAGAGTATGGAGACCAGACCTGTTTCAAAAAGTCTTGTCAAATGAAAGTGAAATGCACAACATGTCTGTACTGTGTCTTCTGAATTTTAAAAGCATCTAATGTTACATAGCTCATGTGAACTTTATTTAAAGCACAGCCATCAACCAAGTATTCCCTTTATGGTTTTAGTGACTGTCCTCTTTCCTTGCTACTCATGACTGATTATTTTATAAGTTTTTCTGTAGCTGCGTTTATTTGACGTAAACTTTTTAATGTAGCTTTGTTTCTGACGTATCGTCAGAAGTAGAATGCCAAAGAAAACCTGTGCTTGGAGGGGTAGCGGATGATGAGGCAGACAGACACAGGATTTGAAATCAGAAGTCTTGGGAAGACAGTAAACTAATTTGGGAGTTTCTCGATTTTTCCAATGTGACTATCTATAAAAGCTAACACCAAGGTTTGATGAGGCTGCAGAAGTACAAAACTAATACTTGTCTAGGTTTTCTTTTCTTTTTTTTTTTTGATGAAAAATGCAGGCATGAAAAACAAGGTGTAGCATCCGTTTTCAATTAAAAAAATAAAAATTTAAAACCTCACCCTCTGGGCCTGGTACTGAGCCAGGTGAGGGAATGGGATGGGTGTAGTCGCTGAGAAAGTAGTAAGAAGAAAATATGCTTGTGCTTAAAGTAACCTTATATTTCAGAGGGGTTCCTGCCTCTCCCCCCTCCAGCTTCCAATAAAGTAAGTTACACTGTGCTATCATTTTATTTCAAATGATTTTTTTCTTTAAAATTTTACTAATTCCCAAAGGCACTGGATTTGATTTCTATTTTCTCTGTGCATCTCTGATTTCTGTTCGATCCCACAGGGGTAAATATTTGACATCCAGCCATTCCCAGGGGTGGCAGACCAATGTACTAAACACAGAGTCGTTTCAGTTCACCAAGAGATGAAGTCAGGCTCCAGGGGATAAACAGCCGTCCATAAATAACCTCTCAGAAATGTCCTGCAAAGAAATCCTGGCTCAGGACATTCTATTTTGTTTATTTTGCATAAAAGTTTTCTTTGTCTAGATTTGCACCAGCATAAAAGCAGTTTCAGCAAAACGTGTCTTTAAAACAAAACAAAGCCAAGTTAAAAAAAAAAAAAAGTCCCACCTGAAAGGAAATTAACTGTTGCTCTTTGAAATACCAGGAGAAAAACAGCTTACCTGTCATTCCAATGACTGAAGAATGGAAGAGGACATGGAAAGAATTCCATGCCAAATACTAATATTTGTGGCCTCTGCCTGAAACCCAGGACCTGTATGCCACAGCTGAAAGCAGTTTCAGTATCTGACTCCTGGAGCCTCATCCAAGTCTTTTGTCAGTAGCGAGGACACACACTGCAAGACTTCTTCTTCGGCCAAGATATAACTGACCCATTGGTCCTGTGAAATAGCTTGTGTTACTTTTTGATAATCTGGAGGAAATTTACTTTTTATTTTATTTTATTATTTTTTTAAATTATAGTTTATTTATTTTTGAGACAGAGACAGAACATGAGTGGGGGAGGGGCAGAGAGAGGGAGACAAAGAATCTGAAACACGGTCCAGGCTCTGAGCTGTCAGCACAGAGCCTGACGAGGGTCCGAACCCGCAAACTGCAAGATCATGAACGGAGAGATCACGACCTAAGCCGAAGTCGGATGCCTAATCGACTGAGTCACCCAGATGCCCCGGAAATTAACTATTTTAAAACATTCTTTTGAAACTGTATTTTGCTGAGATTTTAATTCAATCCAAGGGAAGGGGTGGTGGTGAAGTGTCGAGTGGATCCGTACTGTATTGTATTCACTTTAGAGCGCGTCATTTAGCTCAGTTTCACTTTTAGTGCCCAAAGGTGTGATCCAATTTATATATTCGGGTGACTTATGTATATAAATCAATTTCAGAGGATTAACAAAAATCGCACAAACTCCAAAGACGATGCCCACTCCCTACAGGGTCAATTTGCAAGTGTAATTTTTATATTAACAATTACCTCCTAGATTTTTAACAGTCAAGTACTTCAATTGTAACGAATCTTAGTCAGTTTTCCTTTGAATTCCTTTGGTTTCTAGCCTCCTTATTTTTATTATCACTGCCTAGGTCAAATTGTTATCATTTCAGAAATGTATCATTACAACATCCAGCCTCTGAACTGGCTTGACTGCCTTCAGTCTCTCCTGTCCACTGTATCCCCATCTTCATCTCGGGGTTAGTTATCTGAAAATCATGCCTAACATCATGAATTCTCCCTGCTCAGACTTTGTGTTGGCACTCACTTGCTACAGGAGGAATTCCAACCTCTAGCGTTTTTCCCCGCTCTTCTGATTTCATGTCTACCTACCTCTCTAACCAAACTCTCTCACCAAACTCTAACCAAAGGAGCAACCCTTTAAAATCTCTCATATTCGGGGCGCCTGGGTGGCTTAGTCGGTTAAGCGTCCGACTTTCGCTTAGGTCATGATCTCGCGGTTCGTGGGTTCGAGCCCCGCGTCGGGCTCTGTGCTGACCGCCCCCTCAGAGCCTGGAGCCTGCTTCAGATTCTGTGTCTCCCTCTCTCTCTGACCCTCCCCTGCTCACACTGTCTCTCTCTCTCTCTCCTAGAAATAAATTTTAAAAAATTTTAAAAAAATTAAAAAAAATAAAATAAAATCTCTCATATTCTGCTGCCTTCACCTTTTTTTACAGTGTCCCTGCTTAGAGTATCCTTCTTCAGTCTGATGTCTCAAGGTCTAATTTAAACCCCCCCTTATTTACTTTTTCTAAAGTGTTATGAAATAATATATTACTTACTTTAGGTTATTGATTTATCTTGCTTACATAGCTCATAAACCTACTTAGATTGCAAATTCCTTATGGATCAAAACTGGGTCTTCCAAATCTTTGTATTTCCCAAGCAACATTTGTCTACAATTACTGTGAAAAAAACAATTCCTTCCTTAGGAAAGTTTGAGCTACTTTATTAATATGTGGTTATCAAGAAGAACATTTCTTTGTGGAGTTAGTTTTGGCTTCCTAGGAAGTAAGGCCATTTTCAGCTTCTTTGAACTGACGGAGGGGATGAGCTCTCCAATCAGAACCAACCATGAGGGGCAAAATCTATGGAGATGAGAGAAAAAAAATTAGCTATTTTCTCTTGTTCTCAACTCAAGAGTTTGTACATCCAAGAAGGCATTCTTACTTAGAGTGTTTCAAAAAGATAGCAGTCACAGAAAGAACCCAATAAGGAAAGAGCATCTATATTAATGGGTAGATGGCTTTAACAAATTAGTCCTATTATGTAGCCCAGATTGCCTAGACTCTGCTATTAATTTCCTTCTGCTATACTGAAGCCTTTAGTAAAGTCATTTTAAATGCTACAGTCTTGTGTTAGATAAGCTACAGGAAATCAAAGGAATAACCACCCCTTATTAAGGAGAGAGTTTTTCCCATTGGTGACCAGTATGATGATGGCAATATTGGATGGAGAGACAGATCAGTTCTACTAGTATATTGTCCAACTCACCAGGAGAAGGCAAAATCAAGAGTACTGAGTTTTACATTATTTTTTATTTAAGTAAGAAAAGTAGCAAGTAACATTTCCTTTTTAAATGCTTATTAAAAGAGCTAATAATACTGAAGTCTTATAAGCAGATATTGTTCATGTATTGATTCACTTGCAGCAGGTTAAAAATCTGTACTTTATAACAGATATATAGAGAGAGCATTTCACTTTTTATTGCTAGAACTTGTTTATAAGCCTCTATTTCTACCTAGTTATGGAGAGAAGTTCAAATTTCCCTATCAAATAATTAGTCATTTTTATTTGAGTTTTAAGTAAGACTTTTCCCATATAATCAGGCTTTTAAGGCAAATCCTTAGTTGTTCAGCTTTTCTTCCCCATCTTTTTTTTTTTTCTTTCTCTTAAAGCAGCATTTGAGCACAGAAGAAATCTTCTGTAACAATTTAGACTCAAGAGGATGAGGTGAACCATTGGGCTGTGATTCCCTACCTCACATTAAAAAAATTTTTATTCAAAAACCATAGATCTACATATAAGTGCTAAAACTATACACACACACATATATACATATATATAATACATTTTTAAATATACAGATATTTTAAAACATAAGAGAAAATCTTTTTGATTTGAGGTTAGGGAAAGATTTCTTAGAAAGGATGTATAAAACACAAACTGTAGACAGAAATATTGCTATATTAAACTTCATCAAAAATATAAAACCTCACTCAAGACACTATTAAGAAAATAAATAGACAAGCCACAGACTGGGAGATAACATATACAAAGCACTTACCTTATGAAGACCTGTATCCAGAATAGATAAATAATTGTTACAATCAAATAATAAGGAAAAAAATGAGCAACAGGGTACCTGGGTGGCTCAGTCGGTTAAGCTTCAGACTTTGGCTCAGGTCATTATCTCATGGTCCCTGGATCAGGCTCTGTACTGACAGCTCAGAGCCTGGAGCCTGCTTCAGATGCTGTGTCTCCCTCTCTCTCTGCCACTTCTCAGCTCACGCTCTGTCTCTCTCAAAAATAAATAAATGTTAAAAAATTTTTTAATGGCAAGATTTGAAAAGACTCTTCATCAAAGAAATGATACAGATATCAAATAAGCATATTAAAAAAGCCTCAACATCATTAGTCATTAGGGAAATCAAACTTAAAACCACATGAGATACCATCACATATCTTTTATTTTAAAATGTTTTTNGGCACTTGTGGGGATGAGCACTGGGTGTTATATGGAAAACAACTTGACAATAAACTATTTGTAAATTTAAAAAATGTTTTTAAGTTTATTTATTTTAAGAGAGAGAGAGAGCGGGGGAGGGACAGAAAGAGTGGGAGAGAGAGAGAATTCCAAGCAGACTCTACACTCTCAGGACAGAGCCCCATATGGGGCTTGAACTCAGGAACTGTGAGATCATGACCTGATCTGAAACCAAGAGATGGATGCTTAGCCAACCAAGCCACCCAGATGCCCCTACATACCTTTTAGATTGGCTAAAATCAAAGACAGACAATACTGAGTGCTGTGAAGATGTGGGGATGCACAATGGGACAGTTGCTCTGGAGATAGTTTGTAGAAGAATGTAGTCAGAAGACTACATAATGTAATCTCCCTTATTAGTTTTCTATGGGGCTACTTGTCCGTAAAATAGAGGCAGAAATTGTTGGGTGGGAATTCCAAGGAAGCTCTTGTAATCATCCCTTTCAAAAGAAATATGAGGCAAGACACAATTGAGACCCACATAGGTAATTTAAATTTTTCTAGTAGCTGTATTACAAAAGTAAGGGGGAACAAGTGAAATTAATTTTAATGATATATCTTATCAGGGTGCCTGTGTGGCTCAGTTGGTTGAGCATCTGACTCTTGATTTCAGCTCAGGTCATGATCTCACATTTTGTAGGATTGAGCCTTACATCAGGCTCTGTGCCAACAGCAAGGAATGTGCATGAGATTCCTTCTCTCTTTCCCTCTCTCTCTGCCTCTTTCTCACTTGTGTGTGTGTTCTCTCTCTCAAAGTAAATAAATAAACTTAAAAAAATAATAATATACTTTATCTAACCCAACATATACAAAATGTTATTATTTCAATACAAAATCAATAAAACAAATTATTGAGATAATTTATACACTTTTTTTGTATGAAGTCTTCAAATTCTGATGTGTACTTTACAATCTCAGCACATCACTGCTCAGACTAGCCATATTTCAAATGCTCAATAGCCACATGTAGCTGGTAGTTACTGTGTTAGAGAGCACAGTTTTAGATAGATAAGCACGTTTTGCCCTTCTAAGATGGAATATATTTGTGTTGTCTGGAGTTTCAGCAGCTTTCTTAAACCATGAGTTTTCTTGAAATTGCAAGCTGTGGAACAGAAAAGTAAAAGGTGTCTATTTATGGACACCTATGTAATCCCCTTGGCTGTAATAATATTAAACAGTATAAACTACCCAAATTCATTCTTAGTGATAAAGAGGCCACTAGATAATAACAGAAAGCAGAAAGACAGTATGTTATACTGGTTAAAGCACAATTTTAGGAGCCGTATATCTAGTTGCAGGTCCTGACATTGCACATACAGATGTGTGAATTTTAATAAATTACTTAAGCTCTTCAAACTTAATTTCTTTACTCAACTATGAAATGGAGACAATATCTCCCTCTTAGAGTTATTGTATGGACTAAAATAAGTGAATATATGTAACACACTTAGATTATGTGTATCACATAGTAAGTACTTTGTATGAATCAATTGTTATTAATTCATTAAGAAACTGTCATAATTCTGAACTTGTATGCACCCAATAATGTAAGCTCCAAATATATAAAGCAAGACTGACAAAATTATACAGAGTGGCTGAAAAATCTACAGTTCTAACTCAAGAGTTTGACACACTTCCCAATATCTGACAAATGAAGTGGATTGAAAAAATATTTTAAACAAATAAATAAATGTTATTTATGTGTTTTGGGTAAGCTTCACATTTGATGATCTTCAAATTTGAATCAAATATTTCTGAAATCTATTACAAATATGAAAACATCAGTATAAATAATTTTTATTATGACGTAAAAGAATGCTAGTTTCTTACGTTTATCATGTTATTTATATTTGGGGATAAAACATCTATATGCTCAGCTCTTTAGTTTCCCTCCATTTCATCCACATACTAAATATATAAAAGCCTGTATTTCAATTTGACATAAATAATTAATTTCATGATTTATTTATCATATAAATATTAAGATTCTGGTTACAAACTCTTCACTTACTGTGTATATCCTTTTTCAAAACAGCATAAGCAAATGAGTGAATTATGCTTTCTTTGGAGTTTGATGAATGTTCTCTTCAGTAGGAAGTTTTTAGCATAGCGTTTTTTCACTTTCTAGGAACTATCCTTTAGTCTGCCCCCCAGTAAGACACAGCAGGTGGAAGTAAACCCAAACTTTTTAACTGTTAAAACACTTGGGGCACCTGGGTGGCTCAGTCGGTTAAGCTTCCAACTTTGGCTCAGGTCATGATCTCATGGTTCGTGGGTTCCAGCCCCACATTGGGCTCTGTGCTGACAGCTAGCTCAGAGCTTAGAGCCTGTTTCAGATTCTGTATCTCCCTCTCTCTCTGACTGTCCCCTGCTCGCGCTCTCGTGCTCTCTCTCTCTCAGAAATAAATAAAACATTTAAAAAAACCACTTGAAGTAATTTTTGTTTATAATATCTCCTTTAAAGTCTGGGTATTTAACCCTCAACTTTTGACTATCTTTAAAAAATTACCTTTTGTTTGCTTGTTTGTTCCACTGAGATGATTTGTCTCATTTGTGAAGAATCAAATTGAACAAGTATTATTTTTTTAAAAAAGAAACATTAAATATTAGACTAGAGCCTGAGAGATGGAAAAAGAAACAGGACTCAGCTCAAATTTACTAAACAATCTCAATCGTACAGAAACTCCAGGCAACTAAAATACCCTCTGGAGAGTAACATTTCATGCTTAGGAAGAAGTTATTTACTTCATACAGGAAAGTACTTTGCTCCAAAGAGAGGCCCTGGCTCACCATAATATTGGGTTTGGCCTATCATGGGACTAGACCTAAAATATTTTATGTTCTCAATTTATTTTCTCCCACATCTGGATTAAGGATAATTTTTCTAGACCTGAATTATGGAAAATTTCTCTTGTCAAATACATATGCCATATACTTGACTGTAAACATATTGGTCTAATTGCAAAATTTACCACTGGGAAAGCTAATCATTTAAGGTGTGGGTCCAAAGTAGAGTTTCCCCACCTTTATGTAAACCACAAACACATATCTCTGGTAACTTGAAGTGCTGAACTCCCCTGCAAGGCAAAGAGGCATTTCCTGCTGGGCCCTCCCAGGGGGAGGCTTAGGCCTTTGGCTAGGGGTTGTTTCCACAGGCTGGAATCATTTTTTTCCTGGATGTGGGGGTCCTCTTAAACACAGGGGAATTGTGGTGGCCCTTTGAGGTTGCACAGGGAATTATTTGAGTACCTCCTTTCAGTTTCACTCATATCCCTTAGCGTTGCTCTAACAAGGAGCCCATTCTCTTGTTAAGGGTTTCTCTGGCAATGCCCTAGGCTGGGCTATTGCTGAACTGCCTCCTGTCTATACCCCCATGTTTGCTGGAGCCAAGAGAGCAGAAGAGAGGGATTCCCTTTTAACTTTGTGCCAGGCACTTTTATATTTCTGTCTTGATTTTGTTTTTATACTGGGAAAAAATTAGGAGTTTTTATTGTCTCAGAGTACTACTTTTCAAGCTTGAACTTTAATGGCAAAAACAAAAACATAAAAATCGTGCATATGACTAAATAGAAATATTATTGCTTTTATTTTAAAAAGTGGCAATACCAATGCAGATAGCAAGTATGAATGCTTCTCAAAGAAGATTTCAGTTGTATATTATTCAGTGTATATTCACCAGGTACCTACTGTGTACTAGATCCTGTATTAGGACTGGAGACTGTAAAAATAAATAACTAATTGGCTCTACTATGAAAATATTCATACTCTCTCCTGGGAAATGTGTGTAGTGAGCTGACACGTATGCAAATATATAATTATAATGCAATGTATTTGCTATTGTAGCTCAAAGAAACAGTAACTACTGACTACTCTGCCTCACAACAATTGCACGGGGTGAGCAATATTTGATGTGGGTCAGGAAGGGTGAGTTGAATTTTAACAAGGAGAGAAAAACACTCTTTCTAGGAAGTTGAGAAAGTGTGTAAAAAAAGGAACAGTAACCAAAAATAACATGGAATATTTGAGAAATAGATAGTATTTTGATATGGACTGGAGGCAGAGTTCAATGGATGGCTTGATGGGCTTGATGCAAAGTGAGTCTGGAAAAGAAAATATTATCCAGGTGAGGATGCATATTAGATGAAATGTTAAGGATTTGGGATTTTGTTCTTTAAACAATGGAGTTTGCCTTTGAAAGCTTAAAGAAAGAGAGTAATAGGATTTTTTTACTGAACATTTACCATATGCCACACATTGTTCTAAGAGCTCTAGATAAATTTACTTACATAATACCCATTATAACCTACAGTGATGTCCACTTTATAGATGACCCTGGGCAAGTCATCAGTTTCTTAATATCTTCAAATTGATCTTAGGTCCTACACAATCCTAGTCAAAATCACAACTG